>NW_012103676.1:2124642-2205867 GCF_000951045.1 Mandrillus leucophaeus | reverse complement strand
TCTCTCTCTCTCTCTCTCTCTCTCTCTCTCTCTCTCTCTCTCTGTGTGTGTGTGTGTGTGTGTGTCTCTCTCTCTGTGTGTATATGTATTACTTCAAAGCAGTAAAGGGTTGCTTTAGCGTTTAATGTTTAAACAGTGATTAATTGACACAGAGACTGGGCAGATAAGAGCATAGAAACTTAAGAATGCTGGGTACCTCTACACCCTTTGGAAAACTGGGTATTTAGAGCAGCCTCCCTAAATATGTGCTGAATTAAAAAACCACCCAAACTAGGAGATAGTAGACAGCTGGGATACCTACCACCTGAGACTTATTCTGTACCCAGGACAGGCATAGACATCATTAATTGATAACAGACTCTAAGAGCTACAAAGCCTCTTAGAGACCTGTTCATCAGATTCTCTCTATCAAGAGTTGGGGAAATGAAAGCACAAAGAGGGGATATGCTTGCCCATGGTTACACAGTTCTGGAATCTGAACCTGGTCCAGTAGTAATCTCATCCACTATGGGTCGTGGCACCACCCTCTGGGCTTGAGGTTCTGCCCCCTTAATCATCCCTTTTTTCCCCATGAAAGGTAGCATGTACTTCCATCTGAGTAGTTTTATTAACCTGTTTCCTGCTTGTGAAGTTTTGGGTGTCCAACAGACTTCTTTCATCTTGTACTCTCTCTGTCCTTTTTGGTTCAAGCTGGCAGTGTTTCTGCCAGTATAAACTTTTCAAGAACCTTGTGAGTCTCCGGTGTATGTCATGGGTATTTTCTCCATTATTCAAGATGGTCCTCTACAGATATTTCCTGGATAATCCCTTCTCTACTTTTGTCTTTTGCTGAGATCGCTCCAGAGCAATGCCCCCAAATTTCCTAGATGCTCTCTAATTTGATCTAGGAGATCTGCAAGTCACACCCTTAATCTCGTCAAAGAGTCTTTGGCGTGACTCAATACTCAATACCCTGGTATTTTGATTTTTCTGAGATATTAGCAATATGTGCAGTCCTACCTTCAGCTTTTTCTCCAGAGCATACTTTCTTGTAAGTAAATCTGTTAGAGTATTTCTGCAATCTGAGAATTTGCAAAATCATTAATTTCTGGTTCATTTTTAACAGTTTGTTTTTGAGACAGAGTCTTGCTCTGTCACCCAGGCTGGAGTGCAATGGCATGATCTCAGCTCACTGCAACCTCCGCCTTCTGAATTCAAGCGATTCTCCTGCCTCAGCCTCCTGAGTAGCTGGGAGTAGCTGGGATTACAGGCATGCGCCACCATGCCCAGCTAATTTTTGTATTTTTAGTATAGACGAGGTTTCTCCATATTGGTCAGGCTGGTCTTGTACTCCCGACCTCATGTGATCCACCCACCTCAGCCTCCCAAAGTGCTGGGATTACAGGCGTGAGCGCTGCACCCCACCTGTTTAACAGTTCTTTTCTTAATCTTTTTTCTTTTTAGCAGCAAGAAGAAACCAGCCCATACCGTCCACATTTTGCTTGGAAATCTACTTAGCTAAGTATCCAAGTTTATCCATGAAAGTTCTTTTTTCCACATAACTGTGAGTCATAATTTCACTTAGCTTTCTGCCACCAAATATCAAGGATCCCCTTTCCTTCAGTTTCCAATAACATATTTTTGATTTCCTGATAAGCTGTCACTATCAGTGCCTTTGTTAATATCCATATTTCTCTTAATAGTTTGTTCATGATGATTTAGATGTTTCCTTAGGTGATTTAGGTTTTCTCTAATGTGTTCCTTACTTTCTTCTGAGTCTTTATTAACGGAGTCATTAATATCCATGTTTCCATTAATCTGTTCAAGGCTACCTAGGCTTTTAAATAAATCATACTTCTTAAAATTCTTCTACCCTCTGATCGCTGCCCAATTCCAGAGCCACTTCCATGATTTTAGGTACTTGTTCTTGTCGCACCCCACTCCTGGTACCAAAATCTGTATTAGTTTGCTATTACTGCTGTAACAAATGACCATAAACAGTGACTTAAAATGACAAACAAAAAAAATAGTATCTTACAGTTCTGTAGGTCAGAAGTCTGACCCAGATGTCACTGGGTTAAAATTAAGGTGTTGGCAGGGCTGCATTCCTTTCTGGATGCTCTTAGGGAAAAATCCATTTCCTTTCCTTTCTAATTCTTAGAGGCTGCTCACATTTCTTGGCTTATGGCCTCCTTCCATCTTTAATACTCGTAATTGCTGGTTGGGTCCTTCTCATATTGCATCACTTCAACCTCCTCTTCTGCCTCCCTCCTGCACATTTAAGGACCCTCGTGATTACAATGGACCCATGTGGATAATCCAGGATAATCTCTTTATTTTAAGGTCAGCTGATTGTCAACCTTAATTCCATTTTACCATGTAACATAACATATTTATATGTTCTGGGAGTTAAGACTTGGACATCTTTGGGGTAATTATTATTCTGCCTACCCCAACCTCCAGGTTTGCTTCTGCACAGGCTATTTAAGCAGCAGGCTGCTCTACCTGCCATCCAGTGAGGAAAGAGGCCGGCAACATTCATTAGTGCTTGGCATCAGACCCAGCCTAGCCTGGTCATCCACTACTGACTTTGCCTCAATGGCTGGTGGGGTTGTAAAGCTTAAGACCTGTACCTGGTTCAAGTCATGGGGCCTGGTACTGTACTTGTGCATGGTGTACCTCAAGAAAGAGGGAGCAGGTCCAGCAGGGATATGGGCCCTGGATTGGCTCTAGGGCTTGGTGAAGCAGTGTAGCCTGGTGGTTAGTAAGTGGGTGGGGGCATCTGCCACTTGCAATCTCTGTGTGCTCAGAAGTTACTCTCCTTCTTGGAGTGTCACTTTGCATAGTTATAAAAAGGAGTTGTTAATAGTACCTACCTCATAGAGAATGTGTGAGAATCAATTGAGAAAAAGCTGGCAAAGGACCTGGCACATAGAAAATGTGCCATACAGCTGGACGTGGTGGCTCACGCCTGTAATCCCAGCACTTTGGGAGGCCGAGGCGGGTGGATCACAAGGTCAGGAGTTCAAGACCAGCCTGACCAAGATGGTGAAACCCCGTCTCTACTAAAAATACAAATGTTAGCCAGGCATGGTGGTGGGCATCTGTAATTCCAGCTACTCAGGAGTCCTACTGAGGCAGAGAATTGCTTGAACCCAGGAGGCACAGGTTGCAGGAAGCCAAGATCGCGTCACTGCACTCCAGCCTGGGTGACAGAACGAGACTCTTTCTCAGAGAAACAAACAAAAAAAAAAAAAAAAAGAAGAAGAAGAAGAAAATGTGCCATAAACAGTAACCACTAGATCTGCCTGTGACTTGTCACGTTGCCTCAGTTTCTCCATCAGTGAAATAAGATGAGGGAGGAGCTATGCACTCTCTCTTGTCCTCAATACACTGATACTAGTTTTACAGGCAGGGATGTAATTGAGTTGAGGAGTATTCTGGGATAGATGACTAGTTCTGGCATCAAGTGTGTGCACATACCCCTGGTTTCCCAAGAAGTGATCAGGAATATGCCCAGATGCCCCTTGAGCTCAACTCGGATCATTTCATGTCTGGAAGGCCACCCGCTTAGGCTCTGGCTATGTCTGCGGGAACCACAATCTGCCTGTGCCCTGGAGCATATTCAGGTCTTGGAGCTCTTGTTACGCCAGGCTCTAGGAAACACTGATTGGCTCTCCCTCGGTTGTCTGGGCTGCTTTGTGTCCACTTTGGGCAACCCTCACCATCGGCTGGGGTCACAGCTGACCTCTCTTGTTGGAGATCTCTCTCTAGACTCCAACATAGTTCTATAGTATATTAGTTCATTCTCATGCTGCTGTGAAGAAATACCCAAGACTGGGTAATTTATGAAGGAAAGAGGATTAATTGACTCACAGTTGTGCATGACTGGGAAGGCCTCAGGAAGCTTACAATCATGGTGGAAGGGGAAACAAACATGTACTTCTTCACATGGTGTCAGGAAGGAGAAGAATGAGAGCTGAGAAAAGGGGGAAATCCCTTAACGCAACCATCAGATCTCATGAGAACTTACTATAACTAGAATAGCATGGGAGAAACCGCCCCCATGAATTCGTTACCTCCCACCAACTCCCTCCCACCATGCGTGGGGTTTATGGGAACTACAATTCTAGATGAGATTTGGGTGAGGACACAGCCAAACCATATGATACGGTATCTCTCAGGGCCTCTTGTCTCTGTGTGACCAACAGGATTTTGGGAACAACAAAGCCTCATCTCTCAAAGAGAATGGACACCTCCTTTTTTGGAAGAGGAAACCTGAAAAGCATCTAGCATTGGGAGTCAGGAGACTCCTCTTTCTAGTTTGCTCAGTGCCCTTTGACTATTCCATTCCCACATGTCTCTGCTCATGGCAGACATCATCAATTGATTGTAGCACTCATTTCTTTGGACCTTAGAGAAGGCCTCAGATTCCTTCTGAACACAGGATTCTAGGCAACCACTACCAATTAGCTAGGCTTATAAGTTTTCTTCTCTTTTCTGGACCTCAGCTTTTCCATCTGTATCATGTGGGATTTGGTAGTTGGTTCCTGAGTCTAGGGTCCCATTCCTCTGAGCTTAGGGAAGGGCCACAGTGATTCCCATTCCTGGAGCTCTGGATGGGGGCAGCAGAGAGGCTTTGCTTGGTGTGTTATAAAGCTTTGTCCTGTCGGGAACTGGTCTCCTTGGCAATTTTCATTTTTCTAAAGAAACAGGTGAGTGGCAAGGAGTCTTTTTGGGGGCTTTGTGAAGCACTGTAAGGCCTTTTTGTGTGTATCATGAAGACTGTCTTGATGGTTGGAGTATTGTATAAGGTGAACTTTATATTTATCTGGCAGGGGCTGTAGAGAGGATGAATTCCAGCCTCCCATGAGCCAGCAGAGGCAATGGAGGCCCGACCTCCTGATGTACTGTCTGCCTGTTGCCCCAGCATGACTCCCACTGGTGCCTTTCTTGCTCTACTTGGCCTCTCCTTTGCATGGTTTGGGATGTCCATGTGACAGGACCAAGGTGGGATGCACCCAGGTGACCCTGCAGCATCCAGCACAGTCCTGGGCATAAGAGGCCCTGCAGACTGGCATAGAAACCTCATTCCAATGGCTGGATGAGCTCTTGTTCCCTCTGTAGGCTCATGTTTTTTTTTTTTTTGTTTTAAGAGTCAGAGTTTTACTCTTGTCACCCAGGCTAGAGTGGCGTGATCATAACTCACTGTGGCCTCAAACTCATGGGCTCAGGTGATCCTCCTGCCTCGGCCTCCCAAGTAACTGGGGTTGCACATACACACCACCAAGCCTGTGTAATTAAATTTTTTTCTTTTCTTTTCTTTCTTTTTTTTCTTTTTTTAGAGACAAGGTCTTGCTATATTGCTCAGGCTGGTCTCAAACTCCTGACCTCAAACGATCCTCCCAGCTCAGCTACCCAGTGTTCAGGGATTATAGGCATGAACCACCGTACCCGGCTGGATGATCATTTTTATTCACACAGATGGAACTGCCCAGCTCAGGAATGTTCTAGTCACCTGGAACTTCCTGGGCTCAGCTGTCTTCCCCCATAACTCAATGCAGAGAGTCCCCCTAGTGTTCTTTTTAGGGTCTCTTGCATAGCTTCGATGACAGTTCACTTCCTCCTCCATCTGTGCCCCCCATTGCAGGAAGGTTCCCCTTTCAGCCCACTCCTGTGAGTCTGTGGGTCACTCTCCTGTCTAGGCCTGAGCACCTTCTCCAGCAGCCCTGACTTTGATTCTTTGTGACAGAGGAGCTGTGAGCTGTGGTTCCCAGCCATTCTCGGTGGCCGCTTGCACTGCTCTGCCTAGGTGAGGTGTGTCCGAGGCAGTTTTACACACTATAGCATCAGCCTGCTGAATTCATGTCCTGCTCCGTGCTGGTCACCAAGTGTGACAACATGAACTTGGGAATCACCTGGCTGTTTCTGCTGCTGACGTGTTCTGAAGCCCAGTTGATGTTCTTTTTTCTACTTAATTGAATTTTTATTGAAAATTCTCTCCTCTTTTTTGCTTGTTTTCTTTCTCTTCCTGCAGCTCATATAACCCTTTTCCTATTTGTCCTTTTTGCAGTATTAGTCACTTTTAAATGACTTTAATCTCCATCTTGCGTGTGTGTGTGTGTGTGTGTGTGTGTGTGTGAGAAACTCATTTTTGTTATGGTTCTTTGATTGCATTTACTCTGGGGGGTGCGGAGAAGCGTGGGTCTGGCATTAGTCATTGTACTTCCCACTTGATTTTCTCATGCTTCTCCTCCCAAAGCGGGTAATGAGGGGTTGGGGGTGTAGTGAAGCCTTGTGGGTGAAAACACTGACTGAACAGGACTCAGGGGGGTTCGCATCCTGACTTGCTGCCTGCCGGGTATGTGGAACTGGACAAGTCACTCAGCCTCTCTGTGCCCTGGTTTTCTCATTTGTAAATGGAAATTATAACAGTACCTAACTCAGCCTATTGAGAGGATTGAATGAGTGAGTACACATAAACTCTTAGAAGAACGCCTGGCACACAGCAAAATCAATGCAAGTATTTACTTGAAAATAAAAATGTAGCGGCTGAACAGGACTTTCCTTGAACCCACCTTCTCCCTGAGTTCTGGAATGTTCATGTTGGAAAGGACTCTGGGATTGCCTTGGTCACAGTTGCAGGTGTGTGTGTGGTGTCCAGCATCCAGCATGAGGAAAGTGTCGTTGCTTTAAGAGAAGAGAACCTCAGGCCATGCGCAGTGGCTCACGCCTGTAATCCCAGCAATTTGGGAGGCTGGGACAGGTAGATCACTTGAGGTCGGGAGTTTGAGACCAACCTGGCCAACATGGTGAAACCCCGTCTCTACTAAAAATACAAAAATTAACCGTGCATGGTGGCGTGTGCCTGTAATCCCAGCTACTCTAGAGGATGAGGAAGGAGAATTGCTTGAACCCAGGAGGCGGAGGTTGTAGTGAGCCAAGATCACGCCACTGCACTTCAGCCTGGGCCACAGGGCGAGACTCCATCCCTCCTACCAAAACAAACAAACAAAAAAAAAAAAATAGAAAAAAGAACCTTTTTCTCTGCTGATGCCCCTATAGATACATCCCGAGCTTTGGCCCCAGCTTATCTCTCTAGCGTGATTCTAGAGCACTGAGCTAAGTGCCCCCAAAGCAAAATGCATTTGGAGGGGGTGGGATGGCAGCAGACGAGGTTGAATGTTCTTTGAATAAGAGACTTTAAAGAGGGCAATCTGAGTTTGGGACTTTATATGTCAACATGCCCATTTTCCCTGATTGGGCCTTTTCAATTTAAGGAGCCTTATTTTCATTTCAATTCAGATGATTATAATCTCAGCAGTGGCTCAGTTTGTTGCTCCCAGAATAATATGCTTTGCTTTAGTTTCGAAACTTGTTTGCAGAAAAATAAAGCCAAGCAGCCAGCCTGCAATGAAACTTGGGTACTCTGGCGCCGGGCAGGTTAAGATTCTCCTTTCCAAAGCCTACTGGGTGAATGACTGATGGGCCTGGGGACCAGGTTCTGTACTCCTACAAGATACAGTTTGGCCAGACACTAGTGGGGCATCTGGCTTGGTACTGGTGGCCAGTTCCTCACCTCCCTGAACCCCACTTCCTCGTCTCAGAAATGGGAACGTTACTACAGACAGCCAGATGTGGTTATTGTGAGGATGAATAGAAATTAATTGCGATAATAGACGTACTTAGCACAGTGCTGGCACGTGGGACGTTCTCAATAAATGGAGCTGTTAATATTGTTAGCACTTGTGGTACTAATTAGTACTAATTCTTATTATTGGCAAAATAGTGCTTCTGTTTAACAACTTTATTGAAGTATAGTTTGCATACCATAAAATTCACTTGTTTGAAGTGAGCAACTCAGCCGGTCTTTGGTAAGTTTACAGAGCTTTGCAGTCTTCACTCACAGCCTAGTTTTAGACCATTTCCATCATGTCAGAAGGATCCCTGTCACCTGTGCAGCCACTCCCTGCTCCCACCTCCAGCCTCAGACAGCTGCTAACCTGCCTTCTGTCTCAGATGCGCCTTATTCTGGACATTTCATGTCAGTGACATAATAGTGCTTATTCCCATTAATTTTTCTCGTCCACTCCTCCCAGTGATTCCCTTTTTTCAGATGCATAAAGTGAGTGGTTAAGAGGAATACTGAGGGCATGGATGAATTCACAGAGGAGCGGGAGGGCTCTGGCTCTGAGTGAGTGTCCTCTGGTCCTCAGGTGGTGCAAAAGGTTTAGGAGCAAATGAACCCTGGCAGAAATATCTGTTCAGGCTTGTCCTTGGGACAAGAGTGATAGTGGTTTCACCTGCCCAGTTGTTGAGAATTCTCCACACATCAGTTGCTGGGTGGGCTCCAGTGAGCTCGTGGGTCTCTCTGAGCCCTGATGAGCCCCTTCCAGAAATGCAAATCATGGACCAGCCCCAGTCCTCCTCATGAGGCAGGCTCCAAGGAGATCAAGGTCTGAGGACTCTGAAGTCTTTACACGTGAGCCCTCTCCCCTTCTGACCCACGCAGGAGTGGTCTTACTTGACTGTTTGACCCCCAGAAGCTGGTCCAGGCCCACGTCATGATCGAGGGGACTGAATGTGGACAGTCCTGGCATCAGTCTCAGGCACTGTCATTTCCCAGAGCAAGTCTCTGAGACTGTGCCTCGGTTTCCTCGTCTGTCCAGTGGGAGTGGCCCTGGCCACTCATTTGCAGTTGCGAGAAAGCACTTAACAGAGTGCTGGGCACACAGGAAGGACTCAGTGGCAGCTTGAGTGAGTCTGAGCAAAGACATCAAAATAATAAGAAGCCAGTCCAACCTGGCCTGGAGCGGGGGCCAAGCAGGTCCCCTGGCCCCAGCTATCTCCTCCCTGGGGTCCCTTTTGTCTGTGCCCCACAGAGCCCAGCTGGCAAGAGCTGGGAATTGGCAGGCAGGGGCTGGGGTGCCTCCCACTGCATGTCATCTGGGGAGCTGGCCGTGACTGCTGTGTCCTTCCCGTCTGCCGAACCCGTCATGTGAGGCCCCCAGGGGAGAAGGTGCTGGTGCTCTGGGAGGGCGTTCCGGGAGGCCCCTTGAGCTGGGCTGGGGAGCCAGGCTTCAGAGGTGGGTTGGCTGCCGGGAGCCTTGGAGCCAGGAGCTTTGGAGAACTGCAAGCTTCAGAGAGCTGCATGCATCAGGGTTGAGCTGTGCCAATGGTGCCAGGGGGGTCAGGTGGATCTTCACACGGTCAGCGCTGTGGGGGCTGGGGGTGGGAGCGGGGCCTAGGACCAGGCTCAGCCCCAGCTGTGAGGAACCCCTCAAGACCCTCCAGTCAGCCCTTGTTGTCTCTTTAAGTCTTGGGATCGGCCTGGGACAGCAGAGGCAGCTTGCGTGAAGAGCCTTGTAGGGAAATCACAGGTCTGTGGTGTGTGTGTGTGTGTCTGTGTGTGTGTGCGCGCGTGCGCACGCGTCTGCAGGTGAATGTGTGTACATGAGCGTGTGCATGTGTATTTAAGTTTGTGAGTGATAGTGTAGTGTGTGGGAGTGATGGTGCGAATGAATGTGTGTGATGGTGGGTGTTTTGTGTGTATGTAGGTGGGCGTGTGTGTACGCGCATGTGTGTGCCAGTGTTCACCCGTGCTGGGAGCATGGTGCGCCTGCCCCATCCCTTTCTGAAGGTCTGGGCTGCCTCTGGGCCAAGGTTACGTCTGGGTTACGTCTGTGAGGCTCTTCTGAAGACTCAGCCGGGCTGGCTGGCGGCTGGAGAGGCGGGGGCAGTGGTTTATTTCCTCGGGGTTACAAGAGCAAGGTCAGCGCAGCCGAATCTGAGCTTTTGTTTGTCTCTCCCCTGCCCGCAGCAGCCTGTGGTCTGTTTCATTCATTATTAAGTTTTAAATCCAGCCGAAGAGAAACTTGAGCCTTGGAACTCACTCCCTGCCCGGGCTGGCTCTGCTCGGCCCCCGTCAGGGAATGCCTCTGGCTTTATTCACTGTGTCCTGTGTGCCTTTGTTTTCCCAGAAACGGTCTACCCTTAGGTTTGTTTAGTTTTCCTCTGAGGCTGGGCGGGCCAGCAAATGAGGGGGTTGCGGGGGCTGTCCCCAGGACGCGCCGGAGTCTGTGCAAGGATTGCCTCTTCCTTGCCTTTGCAGTGGAGTTAAGGGTCTGCCTGGGTCTGAGCTCTGTGGTCGTCCACGTCCTCATTCTTCCTCCACTCACTCACCATCTCTCCATTTCTCTTGGTCCTGGGTGGGATTGGGGCGAATCCAGGGGTGCAGTGGAAACAAAGAAAACAAGGGTCTCAGGATGGCCTGCGCCGGGAAACCCACAGATGCCTCTTCAGTGCCCTAGGCTCACTTCCCGCCTGAGCACTGGAATCTGCTGTCTCGGACCCTGTGATTTCACACCTCCTATGTCTTGTCTACTACCTGAAGCAGCAGCTTCCAGCTTCATCAGTCCACCCATCCCCAGAGAATGGTGCATGCTATGGCCAATCTGATAAGGGAATCTTTGTTGTTGTTGCAAAATTTTGTCTGTGTTCATAAGGACCAGTGGGATTTCCTTCCCTCCGGGATTAGGGATTTGAGGGGAGTTGACTCCCAGGTGTGGATCAAGTGACAGGACTTGTCCTCCTTTTGGCCTATAGGACTGATGGTCTGTGAGTTTGTTTTCAGTGACTTTGTCCAGGCTGCCCCTCCTTTCCCTATCAGGAAAGTGGCCGAGAGCCTCCCCTCTGATGGGGGGGTACCACGTCCTGCCAGGTCCAGGCAAGTGTTGTTAAGGGAAAAGGCGCTCCCCCTTCGTTATCCGCCGCCCCTCTGGCATGCCCTCTGCAGACAGGAAGGCCCCGGTGTCCACTTGCTTCCGGCCCCTGCCCCTCCCCACAGCCCCCCGCAGCCGTTGGCCAGCTGCACAGCCTCAGCCCGTGCGCTGTCGAGAAGCTGGCTCTGTCCTTGTTTCTCGGCAGCCCTGGGAATTGCCTCTAATATCCTCTCTGCCTTCCCCTGCAGATGGTGATGACGACCCACAACTCTCCTGGGTGGCCTCGTCTCCCTCCAGCAAGGATGTTGCGTCACCCACGCAGATGATCGGAGATGGTTGTGACCTCGGCCTCGGTGAGGAGGAAGGGGGCACGGGCCTGCCGTACCCTTGCCAGTTCTGCGACAAGTCCTTCATCCGCCTGAGCTACTTGAAGAGGCACGAGCAGATCCACAGCGACAAGCTGCCGTTCAAGTGTACCTACTGCAGCCGCCTCTTCAAGCACAAGAGGAGCCGCGACCGGCACATCAAGCTGCATACGGGCGACAAGAAGTACCACTGCCACGAGTGCGAGGCAGCCTTCTCCCGCAGCGACCACCTCAAGATCCACCTGAAGACCCACAGCTCCAGCAAGCCCTTCAAGTGCACTGTGTGCAAGCGTGGCTTCTCCTCCACCAGCTCGCTGCAGAGCCACATGCAGGCCCACAAAAAGAACAAGGAGCATCTGGCCAAGTCAGAGAAGGAAGCCAAGAAGGACGACTTCATGTGCGACTACTGCGAGGACACCTTCAGCCAGACGGAGGAGCTGGAGAAGCACGTGCTCACCCGCCACCCACAGCTGTCCGAGAAGGCGGACCTGCAGTGTATCCACTGCCCCGAGGTCTTCGTCGACGAGAACACGCTGCTCACCCATATCCACCAAGCCCACGCCAACCAGAAACACAAGTGCCCCATGTGCCCTGAGCAGTTCTCCTCGGTGGAAGGTGTCTACTGCCACCTGGACAGCCACCGGCAGCCCGACTCCAGCAACCACAGCGTCAGTCCCGACCCCGTACTGGGCAGCGTGGCCTCCATGAGTAGCGCCACGCCTGACTCCAGCGCCTCTGTGGAACGCGGCTCCACACCGGACTCCACCTTGAAGCCGCTGCGGGGGCAGAAGAAGATGCGGGATGACGGGCAGGGCTGGACCAAGGTGGTCTATAGCTGCCCCTATTGTTCCAAGCGGGACTTTAACAGCCTGGCCGTGCTGGAGATCCACCTGAAGACCATCCACGCAGACAAGCCCCAGCAGAGCCACACGTGTCAGATCTGCCTGGACTCCATGCCCACCCTCTATAACCTCAATGAGCACGTTCGCAAGCTGCACAAGAACCACGCCTACCCCATGATGCAGTTTGGCAACATCTCCGCCTTCCACTGCAACTACTGCCCCGAGATGTTCGCCGACATCAATAGCCTGCAGGAGCACATCCGTGTCTCCCACTGCGGCCCCAATACCAACCCCTCCGACGGCAATAACGCCTTCTTCTGCAACCAGTGCTCCATGGGTTTCCTCACTGAGTCCTCCCTCACCGAGCACATCCAGCAGGCCCACTGCAGTGTGGGCAGTGCCAAACTAGAGTCTCCGGTGGTGCAGCCCACACAGTCCTTCATGGAGGTCTATTCCTGCCCCTACTGCACCAACTCCCCCATCTTTGGCTCCATCCTGAAGCTCACCAAGCACATCAAGGAGAACCACAAGAACATTCCACTGGCCCACAGCAAGAAGTCCAAGGCTGAGCAGAGCCCAGTCTCATCCGACGTGGAAGTGTCTTCCCCGAAGCGGCAGCGGCTCTCAGCAAGCGCCAACTCCATCTCCAATGGCGAGTATCCTTGCAATCAGTGCGACCTCAAGTTCTCCAACTTTGAGAGCTTCCAGACCCACCTGAAGCTGCACCTGGAGCTGCTGCTGCGGAAGCAGGCGTGCCCCCAGTGCAAAGAGGACTTTGACTCCCAGGAGTCCCTCCTGCAGCACCTGACGGTGCATTATATGACCACGTCGACCCACTATGTGTGCGAGAGCTGCGACAAGCAATTTTCCTCGGTGGATGATCTGCAGAAGCACCTGCTGGACATGCACACCTTCGTGCTGTATCACTGTACCCTGTGTCAGGAGGTCTTCGACTCCAAGGTGTCTATCCAGGTGCACTTGGCAGTGAAGCACAGCAATGAGAAGAAGATGTACCGCTGCACGGCCTGCAACTGGGACTTCCGCAAGGAGGCTGACCTGCAGGTGCACGTCAAACACAGCCACCTGGGCAACCCAGCCAAGGCTCACAAGTGCATCTTTTGTGGGGAGACCTTCAGCACCGAGGTGGAGCTGCAGTGCCACATCACCACACACAGCAAGAAGTATAACTGCAAATTCTGCAGCAAGGCCTTCCACGCCATCATCCTGCTGGAGAAGCACCTGCGGGAGAAGCACTGTGTGTTTGATGCTGCAACTGAGAATGGCACGGCCAACGGGGTGCCCCCCACGGCCACCAAGAAAGCTGAGCCTGCTGACCTACAGGGCATGCTGCTTAAGAACCCTGAGGCGCCTAACAGCCACGAGGCCAGCGAGGATGACGTGGACGCATCGGAGCCCATGTACGGCTGCGACATCTGTGGGGCGGCCTACACCATGGAGGTGCTGTTGCAGAACCACCGGCTGCGGGACCACAACATCCGGCCGGGCGAGGATGATGGCTCACGCAAGAAGGCTGAGTTTATCAAGGGCAGCCACAAATGCAACGTTTGCTCACGGACTTTCTTCTCGGAGAACGGGCTACGGGAGCACCTGCAGACGCACCGGGGCCCTGCCAAGCACTACATGTGTCCCATCTGTGGTGAGCGTTTCCCTTCGCTGCTGACGCTCACTGAGCACAAGGTGACCCACAGCAAGAGCCTGGACACGGGCACCTGTCGCATCTGCAAGATGCCCCTGCAGAGCGAGGAGGAGTTTATTGAGCACTGCCAGATGCACCCCGACCTGCGCAACTCGCTCACGGGCTTCCGCTGTGTGGTCTGCATGCAGACAGTCACCTCCACACTCGAGCTCAAGATCCACGGCACCTTCCATATGCAGAAGCTGGCAGGCAGCTCGGCGGCATCCTCCCCGAATGGCCAGGGACTGCAGAAGCTCTACAAGTGCGCCCTGTGCCTCAAGGAGTTCCGCAGCAAGCAGGACCTGGTGAAGCTCGACGTCAATGGGCTGCCCTATGGCCTCTGCGCCGGCTGCATGGCCCGCAGCGCCAATGGACAGGTGGGTGGCCTGGTCCCGCCCGAGCCCGCTGACCGGCCCTGTGCCGGCCTCCGCTGCCCCGAGTGCAGTGTCAAGTTCGAGAGTGCCGAAGACCTGGAGAGCCACATGCAGGTGGACCACCGTGACCTCACGCCGGAGACCAGTGGGCCCCGGAAAGCCACCCAGACGTCGCCAGTGCCCCGGGTAAGTGCAGCCCACCTCATCCTGCTCCCTGCTCCTCTCCTTGGGGCTCCTCTGGTCCCCACAGGAGCCATGTACCCTGAGTGCTGTGTTTCTGAGAAGCGGCACTATCATGCAGTGGCGAGACACAACTGCTTTGCTGTAGTCTCCTTGAGTTTGAACCTCAGCATTGCCATTGCTTTTCCAACTACATGATGGGCTCATGTTATTTATCTCTCTGGGCCTCATTTGTCAAGTGCTAATCTGTAAAATGGGAGTAATAATTGTCCCAGCCTCAGAGAATTGTTGTGAGAGGCTGATGACATCATGCAGGTAACGTGCCTGGCATAGTGGCTGATGCACAGTGAGGGCATTATGGGTGGTGGCTGGTGTCTTTGTTGATGAGCTGGGGTAGACATACTCATTTGTTTATTGGGTCTCCTTAGGCAAGTCAGTGACTTTTCTGGGCCTTAGATCTGGGATTCTTTTGACAGTTCATAGAGATCACACACACACAAGGGACCGAGCGCCTGGCACTCAGGGCTCAGTGGTGCTGCTTGTCATCACCAGCTGGTACTCTTATCACCAGCGGCATCATTTCTGTTAGTGCAGTTGCTGGTATGTGGAAGGCCCTTTGATGTGGTTTCGATTGCTGTTACTGTTAATGACTGATTGATTCCTTCATCAATTTTTCCTTGAGCACCCGTTATGTTTGGAGGTGCCTGGGAGCCAAGGAGAACCAGAAATGGACCCTGACTTGGGACTTGTGGACCAGAGGGAGCCACAGGCCCATAGTAAGTGGCTTTCAATGAGCTGTGGAGAAGTCTAGGCTGCAGATGGTTCCACACAGGCCTTGAGTACAGGGCCTGAGGGGCACCCAGTGGTGGGCCTGGAGTCTGTGTGGCCCTTGGGTGTCAGACAGCACAGGCCTGGGATTCCCACTGAGTCTGTGTTGTCTGTTTCCAGACCGAGGTGACTCTCGGGAGTACCTTTCCCTCGAGGACCGCTGCTGGCACCATTGGCCGGGAGGCAGGGTTTGGGGAAGGGCCATGTGCCACAGGCGCCTGCTGGGACACAGGAGTGTTTGCTGAGGGTGTTTTTCCTGGACCCTGTGATTTTGAGGGGGTGAGGAGGGCAGAGGGAGAGAGACGAGGGCCAGAGAGAGCGAAGGGAACACCCCACAGTGGAAGGGGCCTCAGCGCCTGCTGACCCTGCCTTCTGGTGTTACACACAGGCCCACGGGAGCCCAGAGGGCCAGGGGACCCGTCCATGGATATCTGCCTGAAGAGAGGAGCACTTGGGTGAAAATAGCGAGGCCAGGCGTTGTGGCTCACACCTATAGTCCCAGCACTTTTTGAGCCTGGAAGATCAAGGCTGCAGTGAGCTACGATCACACCATTGCATTCTAGCCTGGGTGGCAGAGTGGGACCCTGTCTCTTAAAAAAAGAAAAGCCGGGTACGGTGGCTCACGCCTGTAATCCCAGCACTTTGGGAGGCCAAGACAGGTGGATCACAAGGTCAGGAGATCGACACCATCCTGGCCAACATGGTGAAACTCCGTCTCTACTAAAAATCCAAAAAAATTACCTGGGCATAGTGGCACATGCCTGTAGTCCCAGATACTCAGGAGGCTGAGGCAGGAGAATTGCTTTAACCCAGGAGGCAGAGGTTGCAGTGAGCCAAGATCGCACCCCACTGCATTCTAGCCTAGGTGACAGAGGGAGATTCCGTCTCCAAAAAAAGAAAGAAAGAAAGAAAAGAACAGAGCTGCATGTCTGGCTGGGGCCTGGGGCCTCTCCTCAAAGTCCTGTCTGGAGTGGAGAGCTCTTTGTAGGGGCTATAGCAATACCCCACCCTTTCAGGACCGTTTGGCTGAGCCAGGGTTCTGAACAGGGCTCCAGGAGGGCTCCCTCCAGGGGGCTGAGCATGGGCACTGGTTTCTGCTGCCCCGCTCTGTCCCCCTCAGCCTTTCTAGGGGGCGTAGGTGCTCTCAGGGAATGTTTGGGTCCTGGAGTCAGGTGGCCTGGGCTAAAATCTCCTTTTCCCGTGACCCAGCGGTAATTTGACCTCTCCGGGCCTCTGTGCTCCACTACGAAGCCAGAGGTAGTGGCAGTGGTAATGAATAGTGATAGTAATGGAATAGTAATAGAATCTCTCCTGGGCTGACATCTCTGCATCCGGGGAGAAATTGGGGGGCCTCTCTGCTTTTTTAACCATTATCTGCTCTGATTGGTCACTGCCTGTTCTCCATCGGTTGTGAACCATCGTGACTATTTATCATGCTGACCTCAGTGTTTTGCTCTGAGGACTAAATGTGTAAATTAAGTGCACATGGTAGATACCGCTGGTATTTTTTTCCTTTTACAATAGCAATCCACAGTCGTTGAGGAGTAAGGACTTGCCAAGCACTTTCTATTTAATCCTTACAATATTTCATCTTGTAAGTGAGGAAACTGAGGCATAGCACAATGATGTCGCTTGCCTCAAGCCCCCAGCTTTCCAGAGCTGAGAGGGGACTTGAACCCAGACAGGCAGCATCTGCACCACAGCCCCTGGTCTTGACCAACAGTCCACCCAACAGCTCTGCAACGCATCCTGGCTGCAAGAAGGGAGAGCCCAGCGGTGGTGGGGTCCCGGGTGGTCACAGCTGTGCTCATGCTGTGGGGCAGTGCAGCTGGGCTGGGTCACTATGCCCGCTTCTCCTGGGTGCCCCTCAACCTGGATCACCCCTCCCTTTCTGGCACTGCCCACCATGGTGCTGGGTTTTCTGATGGCCAAGGAGCTGTTTCTCGAGCCTCCAAAGCCTTGGACTGTGTGAGCCTCCCTGGAGTGCTCTGCATCCAGCATCAAGCACCACTTTGTGAAAACCCCTACTATGTGAGAGGCGCTCTGCTGGGCACCAACTTTTAGGTCATCTCTGTGGCAACAACCCAGGAACCTTGCTGTGGCCTGTGTTTTGGCAAAGAGGGGCCAGCTCAGATAGGAGATGCCATATACCCAAGGATGCACAGCTGTGCACGGCTGTGCAGGGACTGAAACTCGAGGGGAGCGTGTTTCCTGGAGGCCCCCAGGCCTTCCTCTCCCTGCCTTCGGGTCTCGTGTGAGCAGAGATGAGCTGAAAATCATGGCTCTGCCTGCCTAGAGGCCCGGGGAGATGGGCTGTTGCAGAAAGGAGCTAGACAAAGCCCAGGTGCCTCCCCAGCCAAGGCGGCATTCTCTGGGGCCTTGCCCCCTGCGTGGGCACACCTGGGGGCAGGGGCCCAGATGTCAGTTAGCCCACCCCTTCCCTCCCTGAGGACCCACTCATGTAAGAACAGACTCTGGGGGTTTCACTGGGGCTTGGGGGCTGGCAGGCTGGGACCCTCGGGAGTGTATCCACAGCAACCAGCTCTCAGAGGACTGGGTTCCCGTGGGGCCGAGGCTGCTGTCGGCTGGAGCATGAAGCATTGAAGTTCCATCTCCGCCTCTGTTTATGGGTAATGACAACATCACCCCTAGTCGAGACCAGCACGGGCAGACCCTGACCATCCATCGATCCCACAGATCCCCACGGTGCCTTTCTCTGCTGGGTGGGGCAGGCCAGGTGTTCTCATACCCATTTTACAGCCAAGTAAATAGATATCCAGGTTAGAGGGCCTGTCCAGATCTCACTAGCTTTCTGTCACCTAGACCAGGCCTGACAGGAGGTCTGGAACACGGAGCTGAGAATGGCAGCTCAGACAGTGGGCATCGAAGTGTTTGCTGTTCTCCCACTCACCAGCAAGAGGCTCTGACCAAGTGATACAGCCTCTTGAAACTCCACTTACCCCATCCCTAGAGTGGAGCTTGCAGAGGGTTTGTGAGTATTTAGCATAAATGCTGCCCACAGATGGCAGGTGCTCAGTGAACGTTGGCAGTGGTCATGATCATGGAAATTTAGCAGCTCTGGCTGACTTTTCCTTCTCTCCTTCCTGTCTTGTAGGGCTCAGCCATTTCTTCCCTGCCCTCCCTCTCTTGTCTCCGCCATTCTCAAGTGTGTTTTCCTGCCCGAGGCCTCCCTCTGCAGTTGCTCAGGGCCGTGTTGGGGGAGGCACCCTGGCCACAGGCCCTGGAACTCAGCTCTAGTTCTCCTGGGCTGGGCCCCAGGGAAGGGGCTTATGGCAGGGGAGGTGCTTTGAGTGCCAAGTTCTATGTTTCTGTAATTATGTCGCCTAGTGGGGGCTGAAGCTCCAGGAGGAAGGGGTCTCCAGGGGGGTTGAGAGTGGGGACAGACCAGGAATAGATGTTGGGGGGAGGACTGGAGTCCAGCCATGCTTGGAGGGTTTGGGGGCTGGTGAGCCTGTATGTGTATGTGCCTATGTGTGAGTGCACATGTGTGCACTTATGAGTCTACATGTGTGTACATGAGAGTGTGGTACGTGTGGGGATGGGTCTGTGTATGCACTTGTGTCAGAAGCTATGTGCACGTCTGTGGGTGTATTTGGGAGTCCCGGTGTGTGGACTGGGGTTGTGGTGAGTGAGCTGAAGGCAGGGTCTCTGGATGAGTGTAGACATGTCCATCTGTGTGGCCTTGTTCACCCGTGTGGATGGCCCTGCTTCTCTGGGGGTTGCACGTGTGTATCTGTGTTACAGGTTGCTGTGTGTAGGGGTCGTGGGTGTGTCTGCGAAGGTCTTATGTGTTGCTGGTGAGTTGGGGTGAGGGTGAGCATGTGTGCTTGCACATCTGTGTGTGTGTCTTGTGTGTGTGTGAGGGGTCAGCCCTTCCCCCAGCCCCTCCCTTGGGAACCCTCTGAACCCTCTGAAGCCCAGTGCCCCACCAGGAGGGGCTCAGTTATTGGGTAGGTTTCTTCCTATTACCAAAGGGTGGCAGAGAGGCATTTGGGGGCAGCCTGTCTTACTGTCCAAGCCCCTGGGGGTATATTTTCCAAGCACAGTGAGCTCCCTTTATTCACCAGCCCCTGGGAAGATCAACCAAGTCACTGCGATCATGGACTGTTCCCTGCACGTCTCTGGACCAGTCATGACTGCAACCTCCAGAGACTTGTACCCAAGCAAATCCCCATCTTTGGAGGGGGGACATGGTCTTCTGCCCCCAGCCATCGCTGCGGCTTGGTACCAACCCCTTTCTCCCATCCACCCACCTACAGGCCTGGGTGTTCCTTGTCCAGCAGGCCTCCCATGGGCTTCCTTGTGATGAAGCTTCCCTTCCTGGGGTGTGCTTCATTCATTAATTCACTCATTCCATTCATTCATTCAACCACCAAGGGTTTTGCACTTTGCCAAGCAGAGTGGGTGGGGGCACATGTGAGCAGAAGGCATGGTTTTGATGCTGGAGACGCTCGAGGTGGTTCCTATCCACGACCATCGCCCTGGAGTTGACCTGAGATAGGTACTCTGGGCTGCATCCCCTGAGAAGACCTCAGGCCCTGTAGTCTCCTTGTGGCCTGGACATCTTCCTTTGTCTGTGATAAGGCCGGACTCCCCAGCTCTGTCTTCCCCTCCACCCTGCCCCTGACTTACCTAACTCTTCCCAGGGCCTTTCCATGCAGAGTGCCTGTGTCTGGGCCCCAGGCTGTGGCCTGTACTCAGGACACAGCAGATACCCCAAGTCTTCTGAAACACTGTGGAAAAGGCCCCTGGTTTTGTCAGAGCAGGTCCTGGAGCCTGAAGCATCCAGCACCAGTTTCTCTAGTTGTTTCTTCATTCATTCATTTGTTCAAGAAGCATTTTCTTAGCACCGATAATAATCATAATAAAAGTGAAATAATTATTATGCGCTGACCCTAGGTCAGGCCTGTGTTAGGGTGGTGTGGGTCCAGGACACTGAAGTCATCTTTGGTTCTCTTTGTCACTTCTGCCTGAATACACTCCTCTGCATATATTATTCTGCAACTTTATGTGTTCAGCATAAAGTGCTTGTTAAGCACTTCATGTGCCTGTGCAGCCTCAAAGGTAGACAAAACACATTCCTGGCCCTCTGGGTGCTCATGGTGCAAGAAGGGAGCAGATGAGCCAATCTGCCATGACACAACAATGTGTTAATTACCTAGGGTCCTTTAGCATAAGTGCAGGGGTGTGGAGGGGATCCTGGACCCATTCTGGGTGAAAAGAGAAGGCTTCTCAGAAGAGATGACATTTGAACTGAGTCAAGGATGGAGGGGGTGTTGCACGTAGAGCAACCAGACAGGCAAAGGCCTGTAGTTACTTAGGGAACTGTGGATGTGGGTGGAAAGGGGAAAATAGGAACAGAGAACAGGTAGGATAAAATAGAAATTAATTCAAAAGATGGTGGGATTTAAAATCAACCGTATTGACAATTACACTAAGTATAAATGGAGTTAAAATTTCAATCCAAAGGTAGAGATTGTCAGATTGATGCAAATGAAAAAGCAAGACTTAATTGAATGCTATCTACAGGGCCTGGACTATAAATATAAAGACACAGATAGGTTAAAAGTAAAAGGAAAGAAAAATGTGCACCATGCAAGAACTCATCATAGCATTTCAGAATGATAAAGAGGGAAGTGGGAGCTGAGACGGTTAAGCTCCCTGGTGGATCATCTGGCTGCATCGTTGAGGGTTGGGCCTGGGACCTCGGCCAAGAAATCTGAAGTTCTGCTCCCTTTTCCAGAAGTAAGAGAAGCCCTCTCATCCCAGGAACCAAAGTGGTCCTCAAAACTTGAATATTTTGATTCCCAATACCACCCCTCTTTCTTCAAAAAACCCCACAGCCACAGTCCTTCCCTCAGATGGGCAACACCACCTCTGTCCCTGGGGTGTTTCAGAACCATCCGGGATTAGTTGTGAGAGTGAGGTTCACTCTTTGGAATGACTCTTCGAGAAGCTTTGAAGCTTCTCATCTCAGTTTTTCTGCCCTCAGCTCTCACAGGCAGCTGGTAATAGCCCCTGTGTGTGGAAACCAGCTGTGGGAACCCTTGGGGCCATGTGTGCTTAGGGCAGATGAGGAGTGCCCTAGCCACCCTTGAACACCAGAGTTGGCAGAAACAGTGTCCCCTGCTCAGCCACATGGTTATTAGGGTGAGTAAATGGATAAGAAGGTTGTTGGATAGGTAGAAAGATAGATAGATGGATGGATGGACGGACGGACGGACGGACGGATGGATGGATGGATGGATGGATGGATGGATGGATGTGTGTGTAGATGGACAAATGGATAGACAGACAATAGGTAGGTGGATGGATGGATAGACTGATAGATGGATAAGTGGGTGGATGGATGGATAGGTGGATGTGTATGTGGATGAATGGGTAGATGAGTGGGTGTGTATGTAGATGGGTGAGTAGATAGAAGATGGATGGATGGATGGGTGGATGGAGGATGGATGAATGGGTAGATGGGTATGTGTGTGTAGTTGTGTGGATAGGGATATGGATGGAGTATGGGTGGATGGGTGTGTGAGTATGTAGATAAATGGATGGGTAGATGGAGGATGCATGGTTGGGTATGTATGTAGATGGATGGATGGATAGATGGAGGATGGGTGGATGGGTCTGTTGGTGGATGTGTATGTAGATGGGAGGATAGGTATATGGATGGATGGGTAGATGGAGGATGGATGGGTGGATGGATAGATGAATGGGCGGTTGGATAGGTATGTATGCAAACGGATGAATGGGTAGATGGGTGGGTATGTATGTAGATGGGTGGACGGGTGGATGGGTGTGTATGTAGTTGGATGGGTGGGTAGATAGAAGATGGATGATGGATGGATGGATGGGTAGATGGAGGATGGATGAATGGGTAGATGGGAATGTGTGTGTAGATGTATGGATGGGGAGATGGATGAGTAGATGGAGTATGGGTGGATGGGTGAGTGAGTATATAGATAAATGAATGGGTAGATGGAGGATAGATGGATGGGTGGAGTAGATGGATGGATGGGTAGATGGAGGATGGATGGGTGGGTATGTATGTAGATGAATGGATGGGTAGATGGAGGATGGATGGATGGGTGGAGTAGATGGATAGATGGGTTGATGGAGGATGGATGGATGGGTCTATTGGTGGGTGTGTATGTAGATGGATGGGTAGGTAGATGGAGGATGGATGGCAGGTGGATGGATGAATGGGTGGGGATGGGTGTGTATGTAAATAGATGAATGGGTAGATGGGTGGATGTGTATGTAGATGAGTGGATGGGTAGATGGAGGATGGATGGGTGGTTGGATGGATGGATGGATGGAAGGGGGCATGGGTAGATGGATTTGCCCTTCTAAGCAAGGAGGCTTCCCTCAACTCCCTTAAAGCTTCACCTTGGGATGGCAGTTTTCCCAGATCTAGCAGAGGAGCAGCTCCCTTGGAATGTAGCTTCATGCCCCTTCCCCAGTCTGGTAGAGCTGGATTTAGAAGGAGGTGGGAAGAGAATGGCGGGGAGACGTAGGAGGGGACTGGAACCATTCTGGAAAGTCTTGAGCCAGGCCCTCTAGGAACTTTTGCTTTCTCCTTTTTCCTACCTCCTTCCTCTCTAAATCTTTTATTTTTGGTTTCCAAACAGAAAAAGACATACCAGTGCATCAAGTGCCAGATGACCTTCGAGAACGAGAGAGAGATCCAAATCCATGTCGCCAACCACATGATTGGTAAGAGAGCATTTCCTCCCAGCCATGCTGGAGCTACTCTTTGCGGTTTGAAATTTGCGGTTCCAATCATCATTTTACTGGCTTTTAGGCCAAAGGACAGAGTCACTGTTGCTGTTTCTGAGACATTGCACATGGGAGTGAAAATGTCAGAATGGGAGCCCTTTCTCCATATGAGCCTTCTTGTCACAGCTCCACTCACATTACAATCAAACTTTTGACAATCTCTTCCATTTTCCAGCATAAATTTCCCTCCATTTCTGAAACAAAGTGCTTTCCAGTTGTCAAGCACTCAGGAGCAATTACGCTTCAATTTTGTGTGTCATGACATTGAATAGATTTAACTGTTCACATTTCCCCACTCAACATGGTGAATTCCTCAGGCACATTGTCAAAACAGAACGCTTACAAAGTTATTTCGGTACTTTTCCCATTCCTCTTCAAGTGGTTTTGGACTTTGGAAAATTCAGCCTCTCTAGAAGGGCAGCTTGCAAAGTTCTGTAGAGTTCACACACTTGGCACGAGAGACCCGGGAAACTGTGAAGTCCCCTTTACCTTGGATGGGTGGATGTGGCCTCCTTGGCAGCTAGGGGTGCCCTCATTGTAGGGGAGGGCACAGCTGGATGTTCTGATGGGCATGGAGGTTCTAAGGGAAGGGGCCGGCCTGGGATGGGCTGGGGCCTGGGAGAGCTTCCAGAAGTCTGGTACCCTGGGTCTTCGTTGGATATGTGATCACTTTCTCCAAGACTCTGTAGTCTGAGCAGTAAAGTTGCAGCCATGGGTTGAACTTCATCTTTTTGTTAATATTTTATTTTTTATTTTAGATGGAGCCTCACTCTCTCGCCCAGGCTAGAGTGCAGTGGCGCAATCTTTGCTCACTGCAACCTTGCCGCCTGGGTTCAAGCGATTCTCCTGCCTCAGCATCCCAAGTAGCTGGGATTACAGGCACCTGCCACTGCGCCTGGCTAATTTTTGTAGACTTTAGTAGAGAAGGGGTTCACCATCTTGGCCAGGCTGGTCTTAAACTCCTGACCTCGTAATCCACCCACCTTGGCCTCCCAAAGTGCTGGGAGTACAGGCGTGAGCCACCACGCCTGGCTTGAACTTCATCTTTACTTCATCTCTGTTTTTCTTCTTCTAGCATGTTTTCATTGTTGTCTTAACAACTGTGCCATCAGAGTACTGGTTTACAAAACCCTTTACTGCATACATTTAGAAAACCTGTCATAAGTGAGCAGCTTAATGAATTTTCATGAACTAAACACACTTGTGTAACCCACACACATATCAAGAAACAGACTATTTCTAGTATCTCAGAAGCTTCCCTCTTGGCCTCCTTCAGGCCCTCCCCTACCACCAAGAGGTCATCATGATGCTGATGTCTAATAATATAGGTTGGTTTTGCCTGATTTGTACTTTATGGAAATGGAATCGCAGTTTCTACTCGTTTGCACCTGACACCTTTCACTTTTCGCATTATTGCCTCTAGTTGGAGATCATGCCTCTCATTGGTGTGTAATAATCTGTCACAGGAGCATGCCAGCCACCATTTATATATCTGTTTGATTCTTGATGGGCCCATTCTGAAATACTGCTGGCACATTCATGGATATGTCTTCTTTTGTTTTGTTTTGTTTTGTGACAGAATCTCACTCTGTTACCCAGGCTGGAGTGCAGTGGTGCGATCTCTGCTCACTGCAACCTCTGCCTCCCGGGGGTTCAAGTGATTCTCCTGCCTCAGCCTCCCAGGCAGCTGGGACTTCAGGCATATGGCATCGCTGCTGGCTAATATTTTTGTATTTTTAGTAGAGACTTGGTTTTGCTATGTTGGTCAGGCTGCTCTCAAACTCCTGACCTCAAGTGATCTGCCCATCTCGGCCTCCCAAATTTCTGGGATTACAGGCATGAGTCACTGCACCCGGCCCCATGTACGTGTCTACTGATGAACATATGTATGTGATTTTATTGTGATTATAGGAATATATAGATACTACATTTTGTGTTTATATATAATATATAATATAGTGTTATATACTATATTCTTTATACATGTAAATATGTATGTAAAATGGGAATATAGGATTTGGATGGACTTGGCTGTCTCTTATACACATCTAGATGTGTATAAGAGACAGATATAGTGTTATATACTATATTCTTTATACATGTAAATATGTATGTAAAATGGGAATATAGGATTTGGATGGACTTGCTTAGTCACAGGTTAAATGATGTACATACTGACAAATACATTTCTGAAGTGGTTGTATGAACTTACGCCCCCACCAGTGGTGTATGACAGTTTCAGTTTGCTCCAAATTTGTACAGTCGTCAAGGTTTTGTTTAAGGTTTGCATTGCAAAGGCCCTTCTTTAGTGAAGGTGCTCTTAGGACAGGTATGGGTCCCCTAGTCCCTACCTAGCCACAGCATTGGCCATGCTCATGCCCATTATCCCAGTTCCCCCGACCCCCAACCTATCTGACAGCCTCTGCCCCCAGTGCCTTGGAGCCAGTCTCCTACAGCCACTGATTCCCACTCGTGTGTGTGGCGGAGCTCACCTGGCGGAGAGTGGGGAGGAGGGGCCCGGGAAGAGCAGGTGGGGGCCCTGGGAGCTTGGCCTGACAGGGAGATTGGTGGCTTCTTAATTTCTCCGTCTGAAAGGCCCCTGCTGAAGGATAAGAAGGAGCACTCCCCTGTCAGTCACTGGCTGCTGAGAGTCCTTTCACAGAGTGTCAGAGAGGTGAAGATGAAGATATCTCAAAATGTTTGCTTTTGTAGCAGGTGTTAATGCGCGTTCTTGTTTGTAAGCATGAAGGGCGAAAGCCTGGCTAATTGGACCGCAGTGATTTCCAAGGTGTTTCTGCCCCCTCCCTCCTCTCTTCCACCTTGCCTTTTGTGCAAAGCCTGGAAGCTATGTGTCCTCAGGTGCCAGGTGAGGGGTTTGCTCTTAACTAGAGTTGCGGGAAACACAAAAGGAGGGTTTGAGGGGCATTTGGGTCTGTGTGTGAGCTGCGGGCTGGGCTTCCGAGGGAAGGCGCCTTGGCTGGGGGCTGGACAGGTCTCCTTGCCCATTTCTGCCCTGACCTGGAGCCCGGGAATGTGGGAGTTGGGGGCGTGGAGAGTAGGCAGCAGGGAGTGCTTGATTGGTCCCCGAGTTGAGATTCCAGTTCACTGCGACATGGAACCCCAGGTGAGCCAGACCTCTGGCGGCTGGGCAGTCCCTCTCGCTCTAACCTGTGCTCCCTACCTGCCTGCCCTCCCCAAGTCTCATCAACCCAATCTACCAGAGGACCTTGACTGAGGACCTATGGCATGCTGAGAGTTGCAGCGGTCTCTGTGGGTGATGGGGGTACAGGGGACATGGTCTCTGCCTCAGAGATCATCCCATAGAAGACACTGCACATACCATGCAGCAAAGAGGTCACATTGGCTAAGGATGCTGACAGCTGCTACTGACTCAGCCTTTCTACGTGCCAGGCACTTTACATGGGCACTAGTTCCCCATCTGACAGATGAGGAACCCGGGGCTTAGAGAGGTTATGTGACTTACCCAAGTCCTTCCAGCCTGAGTCATGGAGGCAGTCACAGCTAGGGTCCCTCCATTGTGTTTGGAGCCCCTGCCAGGGCCTGTGGTGGGAGAGACCTCAGGGTTCCCTCTCCAGGGGAAGGCTGATGGGCATGCAGGTAAGTGCAGTGCAGTGGTGTAGGTGCTCCCAGAACAGGGCCCTCTGGGTGTTGAAGGATGAAGAGGGGGGACGTTGCCTTCAGAGGGAGGACTGAACATCAGCAGGAGGCTCTGGAGCAGTGTGTTGCTGCCAGGCTGCGAGGGTGGTGAGCCACTGCCTATAGGAGGATGGGGGGTGAGCAGAGCAGGTGAGTCTGGGGGGCCATAGGTGCCTGGCCTGGCCAGGATGGAGACATTGTGGGGAGTGAGAGTGGGGAGGGGGTTGGGGTGAGCCACGGAGCACCCCTGATATCAAGTGGAGGGGTTAGGGTTTGGCCTTCACCCCATAGGCCAGGGTCCAACTTTGGGGGCCCCTTGGCTATGATTTATTAGGCTTCTCTTGAAAAACCACAAGAGGTGGCAGCCAGGGCTTCACATTCCCGCAATCATCATTCCCACCTGGCGTGACTTAGCAGCAGCAGCAGTTTCCTGTAGGCAAGGCATGCATTCCCAGGCATCATGGTCTTGCGCATTTAAGTCTCCAGCCTGGTCCCTGTGGGTACCTGAGTTTAAACCTTGGACTGAAGCGCTAGGGAGCCATTGAAGGTTTTGGAGCAGGGTGTAGCCTGGCCTGAGCCTTAGGAGATGAATCTGGCTGCAGTGTTGAGAAGGAACCAGTTGGGAAGAGAACGAAGACCCACCTGGTGTGGTCCTGGGGTGAGGGAACAAGGCAGGGGGAGAAGAGAAGGAGTTGATGGAACTTAGATGTGGCTTGTGCTGTGAGTCTGGCCGGCCCTGGTGGCTTGGAAAGGCTGCTGGGGGAATGGTGAGAGGCAGGCACAGCAGGCCTGCTTTGGGGCTGGCTCTGCAATCCCAGTAAATCTGTTGGGGCCCAGTGTCCCTGTGGATGGCTTCTCCTGCTAAATGGTCCGAGCCCAGAGTGGCCGCCCTGCCGCTGACGGGTAAAAGTCCCCCTTAGTGGCACCAGGGGGACTTGGTGGGTAGAAGTGGTCCTGTTCAGCTCTGCAGCCTTCTCATAAACTCAGGGCACATGGGGGTCTGAGGCAGGCCTCTCCTGGGACCCAGACTGCTGGAGAGCTCCCCTGGGGGGCGGTAAACCGGCCTTTTTATAGCGGGGGCCTCTGCATGGCTCTGCAGCCCAGAGACCCTGGGAGTTACGATGACTCAGGGACATGTCTCCTTGGAAACATTTTCCCAGCACCCCTCTCCCGGCTGCTGCTGGTGGGGAGTGATTGGGATCTGATAGAAAGGCGAGGGTCTTTGGAAACCTTTCAACAGCAGGGTCTCCTTTGAAATCCCCCCTCCCCACGAAGAATGAGGCCCCTTCCCTGGGATTCCCCCAGCTTTTGAAATGGCTTTGACACTCCCTCCCCCAGAAGGCACATGAAAAACATGGAGCAGCCCAGAGCTCTGTGCTGTGGCCTCCTGCCGGGGTGACCCGGCTCTGCCCAGCCGCCCTTTCCCCACCTCCCCTTCACCCGCTCCCAGGACTCTGGGAGGATGGCCCCCACCTCTACCGCCCCAGGAAATGGCTCTGCAGGAGGCCCCTGCCTTGGGCTCCCGGGGGTGCTGCTGAAGGAGAGTGAAGGAGGCTTGTGGGGGGCCTGGCCCAGAGGCAGCTGGCCCCCCCACGGCTGGGAAGGGAGGAGCAGTGGTTCCGCCCACATGTGTTGAACATATATGTACAATGTGTGTACACTGCCCTCCTGGGGCACGTGGCACCTCACCCTGGGGGGCAGAGCCTGAGTCTGGAGACCCCCAGGAAGCCGATTTGCTGGAGAGGCCTTACTTTTAGTTCGTTTTGGGTGGGGATGGCTGGATAAGGGGTCTGAGAACTTGTCCTTGAGATAACAAACTTGTCATGACCCAGGTTGGCCCCAAGGGAGTGACTCAGCCTCTGGGTCCCTGGACGTCCTCACGCAGGGCCTCACAGGTCCCTTGGGGGAGCCCCGGGGAGGGTCAGGGCTGGGAAGGGACGGTCCTCGGGGAGTCTTGTCAGGAACGCTTGTCCTTGCTGTCCTTGGAAAGTGGCTGTGGACTCTCTGGCGGGCAGCCAGGCCAGAGCTAGGCCTGTCCCGGTGGGGCATTAGTCATTCCGGAGGCCTGCTTTTCATGCTCACGCCGGCCCTTTCCCTGGGTGCCTTCAAGGGCTGGGCTCTGCTGTCAGGGGCAAATAAATGGGGGAGGAAGTGGGTGTTTGGAAAATCAACCCCTCCTGCCTCCTGCCCAGGCCCTTAAAGTATCCCCAGTGCCAGCTTCTGTCCTTGTGTGCCCTCTAGTCCACAGCCCTCCCCTGTCACTGTGACAGGACTGGCCCTGGCCCACCTCGAGGGAGGCGTGTGTTTTGTGTGTGTTATGTGTATGTGTGTTGTGTGTGTGTGTGTGTGTGTATGTGTGTGTATGTGTATGTGTTGTGTATGTGTGTTTGTGTGTTGTGTGTGTTTGTGTGTGTGTATGTGTATGTGTGTTGTGTATGTGTCTGTTTTGTGTATGTGTATGTGTTTGTGTGTTGTGTATGTGTTTGTGTGTGTGTATGTGTGTTGTGTGTATGTGTATGTGTTTGTGTGTTGTGTGTGTGTATGTGTGTATGTGTGTTGTGTGTATGTGTATGTGTTTGTGTGTTGTGTGTGTGTATGTGTGTTGTGTGTGTATGTGTATGTGTTTGTGTGTTGTGTATGTGTTTGTGTGTGTGTGTATGTGTGTTGTGTGTGTATGTGTATGTGTTGTGTATGTGTGTGTGTGTTTGTGTGTGTGTGTCTGTGTGTGTATAAAAAAGAGAGAGAGAGGGAGAGAAGGAGACAGAGAGAAGGTTTTTCTACCTTACAAGTCTTTAATGAAGCACATCCCTGGAGATACTTTCAAACTGCCTCGCAGAGCCAGGGCCCACCCGTTCAAGCTGCCATTTGGACCCTGGCCCCGTGCTGAAGGCGCAGCCTGAAGCATTTTGGAGGGGAAGGAATCTCTGGTCCAAGGGGAACAGTCTGGAGTGGAAGTCGGTGTCCTGCCCCAGCTCCAGGGAGATACAAAAAACTCTCAAATAGAACCACAGAGGAAAACCTCATGAACAGGAAAAGAAAAAGGGGTTCCTGTCTCCTTTCTGCCAGGATCACGTGTTGCTGAACCAGTCTGTGTCAGGCTCTTCAATGGTGCTTTTGATTCAGGTAACACCAGACCCAAAACATCTGTCTAACCTTAATATGTGATAAAAATGTCTCCCTCTCCCTCCGGAGATCATGTTTCAGGTTCTGGAACTGTTCTGTCAGAATAACAAGCCTGTACAGCAAGCCTATAATCCAATTCTTTTTTATTCTTTTTTTTTTCCTTGCCAAACCCCCAAACTAGGGCATAGTCACTTCCCCTTCAACAGTCTTCCCGGGTGAGAGAACCAGCCCAAAGGACTCGGTTTCCCTGACTTTGAATCCCATTGGTTCATTTGAGGAAGCTGTTTAGGTCTATGGAGAATCCATCAGTTCTGAATTTTAAAATAGTGGAAAATTTCTCGTTTTCATGAGTTCCTTTTGTATGCGTATGTTTTTTTTGTTTGTTTTGGGGGAAGGCTTCTGTCGTTGAGGTTTCTTCTAATAGTAACCTCATACCTTCATGTTCAGTAAACACGATTAAAATCCTCGGTGGGCTCTGCGAGGGGCCGCTAACCCAACTCAGGAGATGGTAACCTGCAAGTTCAATGTAACGTCACGAGTCTAAGATAAGGGTGCTCAGAGGACGGGCATGTTTCCCAATCTGGGTATTCCAGGAAAACTTCCTGGAATAGGTTACACCTAATCAGGGTCTCAGAGTATAAGAAGTAAGGTGGGAGAGGAATTCCAGGCAAAGAAACTAGTACAAGCCAATTATAGAGAAAATAGGTCCATGTAGTATGTAGGGACACTGTAGACAATTCAGTACTGCAACAGAACAAACTGTGAGGCAGGAGGTGGGTGGATCACAGCACAGGGGATGAGGTAGAGTAGGTGAGAGAAGGTGAGGATATTGGATAGGTGGATATGCACTGGAGAAACATTTAAGAGTCAAAACCAGCAGGATTTGACTATTGAGTGGACATGGGAGGGGGAGAAGTTAGGAAGACTCAAAGGTCTCAGGTGACCAGGTTTTGGGTGACAGGTGGCAGACGATACCTTGCCAGAGGAAGAGCTCTTAGGGAATGGTAAAGAAGACAGTGATGCTAGCAGTGGTTCATGTAGCAGTCCATTCTCACGCTGCTGTAAAGATCTACCCAAGACTGGGTGATTTATAAAAGAAAAAGGTTTAATTGACTCAGCTCTGTAGGGGAAGCCTCAGGAAACTTACAATCATGGTGCAGGGGGAAGCAGGCACGTCTTACATGGCAACAGGAGAGAAAGGAGAAAGCAAAGGGGGCAGAGCACCTTATGAAACCATCAGATCTTGTGAGAACTCACTCATGAGAACTGCATGGGGGAAACCACCTCCATGATCCAATCACCTTCCTCCCTCGACACATGGGGATTACAGGTCTCCCCCTCCACACATGGGGATTACAATTCGAGATGAAATTTGGTTGGAGACACAGAGCTAAACCGTATCAATCAGTACCATCTAATGAAGCTCACTCAGCACCAGGCCCTTCTTTCCATATCTGCAGGTGTTATTACACTTCATCCTCACAACACCCTGTGAGACTTGCTGTCATTACCTCCTTTTATCCATGGGGAGTTGAGATGTCATATCCAATGTCACTAAGTTTCAGGGTAGGGACCAGAACTCAGCCAGTGTGACTCAGAGCCTGCGCCCTTAACCCCCGCACCTGAAAGCTCATCACGTTTGGTGGGCTTGAGTGTTTGTGATAGTGTGGTCTCGCACAAGATACCCATGGAGATCTGAGTGTTGGTGTCTGGCCATTAGGGCCCTGTCTGAGAAAGGGGATCCAGGGGCATCAGCATAGATGGTGAGAACATCTGGGAGGAGCCTGGAGAGTGAGGAGTGTGGGGTTGTTGGTGCTGAAGGAGCAGTGTTACCAGGAATATCAGTTGGATGCAGCATGAAAGGTGCCCTGGGAGGGAGGTTGAAGAGGGTCTATGTGGCTCAGCAGCAAGTGGCCATTGTGTCCTGGGTGTGAGCAGGGTCAGTGGCATCAGATCGAAGGGGTCAGGAGGAGATGGGAGGGCCAGCAGTGTCGATGGACTTTCCGGGTTCCAGGCTGTGAGGGGAGGGAGAGCAGCGGGAGCTGGAAGGCTCCAAAGGTAACAGGAAGTGTTTGCATTTTTAAGAGAGAGAGACCAAAGTGTGTTTCTAGGTTTGGGAGAGAGAGCCAGCAGGGAGGGGAAGAGGAAGGATAGAAGTGAGGGAGATGCTGATGGAGCTGGTCCTGGAGGGGCCGGCACTGGAGCCCTGGCACCATGTTGCTTGAGCCAGCTCATAAGCATGTCCTTCTCTTCTTGCTATCACGTCACATGGGCTTGGTGGCCTGGATTGTTGAACTGACTTTGTTAAGCGTCCTTTAATGTCATTTGACTGCTTGGCAGCAGCTGATACATGTACAATTTCCCTCATACCTGCTTCTGTCTGAGCCTTACTAGAGTAACAGTGGTGGGATTACCGTGGTGAGCCACCGCTCCGTATCCATTTCCCCTTCTTTTAAAGCCCCTCCTGGGCTTTTATTTGTCCTTTAAACATTTTTAGCTTAAAGAAAATACAGTTTTTATTTTGAGATAATTGTATATTCTCATGCAGATTCACATAGAGGTCCTCTATACACTTTACCCTGTTTCTCCCAACAGTAGCATCTTGCAAAACTAGAGTACAATATGACATCCAGAATATTGACATTGATACAGTCAAGCTACAGAACATTTCCGTTGCCACAAGAATCCCTCCTGTTGCCCTTTTATAGCCATAGACACTTCCCTCCTACCCAGCCCTTCCATAACCCTTGGAAACCACTACTCTTTTCTCTGTTTCTATAATTTTATCATGTCAAGACTGTTATATAAATGGAATTGTATATAAGTTTTCGTTATTTTGGGGGTAAATTCCCAAGAGTGCAATTGCTAGGTCTGTAGTACTTGCATGTTTGACTTTTTAAGAAATTGCCAGACTGTTTTCCAGAGTGGCCGTGCCATTTTACATTCCCACCAACAATGTAGGAAAAGTCACATTTCTCTACATTCTCACCAGCGTTTGTTCTGTCACTATTTTTTTATTTTAGCCAATCTGATAGTTGCAATGTGATATCTCATTGTGCTTTTAATTTTCATTTTCCTAATTGCTGATGATGTTGAACATCTTTTCATGGGCCTATTTGCCAGCCATTGTTCCTCTTTGATGAAATGTTCCCTTCATATATTTTGCCCATTGTCTAATTGGATCATTTGCTTTTTTACCACTTAGTTTTGAGAGTTCTTCATATATTCTAAGTACTAGTCGTTTGTTAGATATGTGGTTAGCAAATATTTTTCCCAGTCTGGAGCTTGTCATTTTATCTTGAGGAGCTTTTGCAGAATACAAGTTTTTAATTTTGTTTAATTAGATTTGTCAATTTTTCCTTTATGGATTATACCTTTGGTGCAAAGATTTTCTCCTATTGTTTTTTCCTGAAAGTTTTATAGTTTTATATTTCACATTTTAGGCCATGGTCCATTTTGAGTTAATTTTTATATACAATATAAGACTTAGGTTGAGGTTTTTTGTTTTTGTTTTTATTTTTGCCTATGAATGTCCAGTTGATCCTGTATCATTTGATGAAAAGGCTATCATTCTTCTATTGAATTGCTTTGTTTGTTTGTTTTTAGAGACAAGATCTTACTCTGTCGCCCAGGCTGGAGTGCAGTAGCATGATCATAGCTCACTGTAGCCTTGAACTCTTGGGCTCAAGCAATCCTCCTGCCTCAGCACCAACTTCCCCCCTAAGAAAATAGCTAGGACTACAGGCATAGGCCACCACATCCGGCTAATTTTTAAATTTTTTGTGGAGAAGGATCTCACTATGTTGCCCAGCTGGTCTTGAACTCCTGGCTTCAGGCAATCTTCTTGCCTCAGCTTTCCAAAGCACTGGGATTACAGGCATGAGCCACATGGTCCAGTCTCTCCATTGAATTGTTTTTGCACCTTTGTTAAATATCAGTTGGGCATATTTCTGTGGGTCTGTTTCTGGGTTCCACTGATGTATGTGCCTATCCCTCTGCCAAATACAATATAGTCTTGATTACTATAGCTATAGAATAAGTCTTGGAATTGAATAAGCTGATTCCTTCTTTATTGATTGTCTTTTTCAAAATTGTTGCTATCTAGCTCTTTTTGCCTTTCTATATGTATCTTAGAATAATCTTGTCTATATCTACAAAAATTCTTGCTGTAATTTTGACTGGAATCATGTTAAATGTGTATATTGATTTGGGGAGAAATGACATCTTTACTGTCTTGCGTCTTCTAATCCATTAACATGGTATGTCTGTCCATTTATTTAGATCTGTGATTTCTTTCATCTTGTTATTTTTAGTTTTCAACATCCTAATTTGGTACAGATTTTGGTAGATTTATCTAATTATTTTAATTTTTTGAGCAATTATAAATGGTATTGCATTTTTAATTTCAGTGTTCATGTGTTTATTGCTAGTACATAGAAATACAGCTGGTTTTTGAAGTTCATTTTTAAAAATATTGCTTGACTTTGCACAACTTAGTTGTAGGAATTTTTCTGCAGATTCTATGGGATTTTCAGCATAGACAATCATGCCATTAATAAATAGGGACAGTTTTATTTATTTCTTAACTATCTGTATGCCTTTTACTTCCTTTTCTTGCCTTCTTGCCCTGGCTAGACCTACTGGCACTATGCTAAGAGTAGAGAGAGTGGGTATGTTTGCCTTATTTCTGATCTTAAGGGGGACAACATTCAGTCTTCTACTATTAAGTAAAATAACAGCTATAGGTTTTCTTTGTAGATAATCTTTATCAAGTTGAGGAATTCCCCTTCTATCTAAGGGTTTATTTATTTATTTATTTTTTATACCATGAATGGGTGTTGGATTTTGTCAAATGTCTGGAGTTTTTGTCTTTTTTTTTTTGTACCTAATGTGAGACCATGCAATTTTTTTTTTTTTTTTTTTTTTTGAGACGGAGTCTCGCTCTGTAGCCCAGGCTGGAGTGCAGTGGCCGGATCTCAGCTCACTGCAAGCTCCGCCTCCCGGGTTCACGCCATTCTCCGGCCTCAGCCTCCCGAGTAGCTGGGACTACAGGCGCCCGCCACCTCGCCCAGCTAGTTTTTTGTATTTCTTAGTAGAGACGGGGTTTCACCGTGTTAGCCAGGATGGTCTCGATCTCCTGACCTCGTGATCCACCCGTCTCGGCCTCCCAAAGTGCTGGGATTACAGGCTTGAGCCACCACGCCCGGCCAAGAGACCATGCAATTTTTTAAGTCCATTAATATGGTGGATTCTATTGACCAGTTTTCAAATATTGAGTAAGCCTTGCATCGTTGATATGTATCTCTCATTTTGTCTTGGTGTATACTTCTTTTTATATATTGCTAAATGCTATTTGCTTATACTTTGTCAGGGATTTTTGTATCTGTATTTATGAGGGATATTGGTCTGAAGTTTTATTCTTGTCCTGTCTTTGATTGGGGTTTTGGTATAGGGCAATATTAACTTACTGAAATAAACTGGGAAGTGCCCTTTCCTCTTCTGTTTTCCGAAAGATATTATATAATGAAGGCTTCAGAACAAAAAATTAGCAAGTGAGAAAAGAACATTAAACAATGATAAAGGGGTCAATCTACCAAGAAAATCTTAAATATGTATGCACCAAACAACAGAACTGCAAAATATGCTAAGCAAAAGCTAATAGAGCTGACAGGAGAAAGAGACATATCCACAATTATAGTAGGAAACTTTGGAACCTTTCTCTCAATGACTGATAGGACAACTAGGCAGAAAATCAGAAAAGATACAGAAGAACTCAAAATCATTGACCAACAGGATCTAGTAGACATTTATAGAACACTCCACCCAACAATAACAGAATGCACATTTTTTTTCAAGTGTGCAGAGAACAAATACCAAGACAGATCATATCATGGGTCATAAAACAAATGTCAACATATTTAAAATAACTGAAATCATACGTAGTGTTTTTTCCTATCACAATGGAACCAAACTAGAAACTAGTAACAGAAAGGTAAGAAAACCTCCAAACGATAGAAACTATATAACATACCTCTAAATAATCATGGGTCAAAGAGGAAGCTCACGGGAATTTTTTAATACACTGAACTGAACAAAAAATAAAATACAACATGTCAAAATTTGTGGGACACAGCTAAGTAAAGGCTAAGAGTGAAATGTGTAGCAATAAACGCTTAGTAAAGAGAAAAAGTCTCAAATCATTAATTAAGCTTCCACCTCAAAGATCTAGGAAAAGATCAAGATAAACATAGAACAAGCAGAACGCAGAAAATAATAAGATTAAGATCAGAAACTTGAAACAGAAAACAGTAAAACAAAATTGAAAATCAATTAAACAAACAGGTGGTGTTTTAAAAGATTGATAAAATTGACAATTCTTTTAAGAAAACAAAAAAGAGAGAAGATACAAATTACCAATATCAAGAATGAAACTGAGGATATCACTACAGACACTACAGACATCAAAAGGATAATAAGGGAATAATACTATGAAAAATTCTACATACATAGATTTGATAAGTTAGATGAAATGATCTAATTTCTCAAAAAATACAAACTACCAGAATACACATAATGAGAAATAGATATTTTGAATAGTCCTATTGAGGAAATGGAATTCATAATTTAAAACTCCCTGTAAAGAAATCTCTAGACCCAGGTGTTTTACTGGATAAATCTAACGAATGTTTGAAGAAGAATCAACACCAGTTCCACATATAGTCTTTTTGTTTATTTCAATCAATGTTTGCAAGATATATCCTTTTGCATTCTTTTACTTTCAACCTGCCAGCATTGTTATATTTTAAGTGAGTTTTTTGTAGACAGCACATAAGTGAGTCATTTTCCTCCCAGTCTGCCAATCTCTGTCTTTTAATTAGTATATTCAGGTTATTTATATTTATGTTGTTAATGATATGTGAGAGCTTCAGTCTGCCATTTTATATTTTATTTTCTGTTTTTCATTTCTGGTTTTCTTTTTTCCTTCCTGTGACTTACTTGAACGTTTTTAAGAATTTCATTTTGGTTTATCTGTAGTGTTTTCATTTCTTGATACAGCTTTTTATCATGATTACTGTAGGTATTATATTAAATACACATAACTTATCAAAAAAAATCATAACAAGATTATGACTTGGTGTCATAATCTTACCAGTTCAAGTGAAATGTAGAAAAGTTATCTCCTGTAGGTCCCTTTACTCTTCCCTGCTTATAATTGTCTTAACTATTTCTTCTGCATATATTTAGTACTACATCAGACAGTATTAACATTTTACATTAGACATCAAACATACTTTAGAAAACTCAAGAAGAGAAGGGAAATTAGTGGTATCTACAGTGTAATTTCCCTACCATGTTCTTTCTTACTACCTAAGGTTCCAATCATTTCCTCTCTGTTTAGAAAACTTTCCTTTAACCATCCTTTTTAGGGTGATTCTGCTGGTGACGCATTCTCTTAGTTTTCTTTTATCTGAGAATATCTCAATTTTCCCTTGATTCTTGAAGGGCATTTTCACTGGATGTAGAAGAACTCTGGGTTGACAGTCCTTTTTTATTCAGCAGTTGAAAAATGCTCTGCCACTTCCTTCTTGCCTCCATGGTTTCTAATGAGAAATCTGCTGTCATTCGAATTATTTTTCCACTATATATAAGGTGTCATTTTTTTCTCTAGCTGCTTTCAATATTTTTCCCTGTCCTGGAGTTTTCAGGAGTTTGAATATGATGTGTCTTAGTGTGGATTTCCTTGTGTTTATTCCTTTTGAGTTTCACTCAGCTTCTTGAATACATCTGCATCTCTTGCCAAATTTGGGAATTTTTCAGCCATCACTCTTTTGAGTACATTTTCAATCCTCCCCTCTTTTTTTTTTTTTTTTTTTTTAAATCTCCTTCTGGGACTTGAATCGCAAAAATGTTGTAGTCCCGCAGGCCCCTGAAACTCTGGGTGATTTTTCTTATTCTATCTTCTATTTCACTGATTCTTTTTTTCTCTCCTCTCTTCTGCTGTTAGGCCTATTCATTGAGTTTTAAGATTTTCTCCTTTATCCATTTCTAAAATTTCCATTTAGTGCCTCCTTGTATCTCCTATTTCTTTGTCAAAACTATCTAGGTCTTTGCTAGACTTGCTTTTTTTTCCATTTGTTTCAAGGATGATCATAATTGTTTATTGACGTAATTTTGTGGTGGCTCCTTTAAACTCCCCGTTAGATAATTCCAACATCTCTGTCATTTTGATTTTGGCATATATTGATTGACTTTTTTTGCCATTGAATTTGAGATCTTCTTGTTTCTTGGTAGGATAGACGATTTTTAAATTGAAATCTTTATGTATTACATAATGACACTGTGGATCTTATTTAAACCCTCCTTTGACCCCACTCCAGTGCAGAAGGGGTGCAGATGCCATCTTGCTACTGCCAGGTGTGGGCAGAATTCCAGGCTCATTTCCTCCCTAGGTCTCTACTCATACCTCTCTGAGCAGTCATGGTAGGAATGCCTCATTTCTGCTCTCCACATGGTCTCCACTATACCAGGAGGATGGGTTGGAGTACTTGCTCCTGTTGGGTAGGAGGGGAGTCCAGGCTCCCCATGTGGTCTCTACTGACACCATGGGGAGAGGCCTTGTTACTGCCCAGCAAGTATGACTGGCTTGGCTCCCTGCTAGGGTTTCTCTGACACCACATTAACAGGGATGGGAAGAGCAGGCGGTGAGTGCCTCATTATAGCCTTGCCAGCATGGGAGTCTCAGATCTCCATTCAGCCTTTGCTGGAGTGGATGGTGGTGGGGTCACAGTTTTCTTCTGGGGGGTTTGCCTGGAGCAGAGCTATTATTGTCTAAAAGTTTTCTGTTTTGCCAGGCAAAAATCTTTCCTGGTTCTTTGGCTAGAGAGAGTGGGCTTTGGTTAAAGCTTAAAACAAAATCCTTGCCAGTTTTGTCAGCTCCTAGTCTGGGATATATGAAGCAAAAAGCAGACCCAGGGTCCTCACCACTGTGTCACTCCTTGGGTCCCTGGCTGGTCTGCCTTCTTCTCTCTGCCTTCTTCTCTTTGCCTTTCTGAATCTTCTTCTGTTTCTTTCGTATATAGTGTTCAGGGTTTTAGTTGTACTTAGACAGAGGAATAGGGAATAGTACGTCTATGGGAGTGATCTGGAACTAGCACAGGCAACTGAGAATCTCCATAAACATTGTTTTATTCCACAGCAACTTCTGTGCTAGCTTCTAGGACTCAGGGTGCAGAAATTGGAGCTAAGAGTTTGAGGGCTTGAGCTCAGGCCCCTCCTCCTTCCCTCTCTCCTCCTCTTCTGACTCACCTGGTGGCAGTTGTAAATCAAGCCTAGCAGTAAACGTTGATACTAACAATCCCTTGTTCTTGTGCCAGCATTGCTTTTTATTTTCTTCCCTCCGAGGGTCCTTCTCACTCTGGTTTTATCCTCCTAGGAGCTGATGAGGTAGACAAGCTGGGGTGGGGTCCCACCTGACATATCAGATGGGTGCACTCATAGTGTAGACCAGGAGCTGGGCAAAGGTGGGGCATTATTAGTGCTTGGGGATTGAGGGGAAAATCACTGATCCAGTGTTGAAGACACGGGGTGGTAGAATGATCTCCAGTCATTCATGCCTAGGGCTAAAAGCTGTCATGGGAGTTGGGAGGGGCAGACGGAAATCCCACTGGCCATATGGTGGTCTTGTCCTTCAGAGGAGGACAGCTCTCGCACTAACACCACTTCTCCCAACTGGGCATCTTGAGCCCCCTCCCCTCATTCCCACAGGCAGGGCCTCAGGAAGCTGTAGTGGAATTGTAGCATTTGGATGGATAATGGAAAGGGGTGGATGTTTCTGAGATTTCGACGCAAATAAAAACATGCCAGATTGTTTTTGAAGCATCAAATGCAAATTGTCAACATGAACATATTTCTGGACTTAACAGTTGAATGTGTGAATTAATTATGGGCCTATTACGATGCAGAATGATCCTTACTTTCCTATGACTAAAACAACCCCATTACTCAACCCTTTCACTTTGGGAAGAGGATTCCGTGGGCTGCTCTTTTAAAGTTGCAGGAGCGGATAGAAATCAAGAAGCTCCGTGACACAAACCCAGCTTCTTCAGTTTTGATGATCTGCCCCCAGAATCTGGGTTAGGATTGGATTCCCATCAAACATCAACATACACAGTAAAGAACCCATAGCTTTGGGAAAAAGGTAGTCATTTCTACTGATAGCACAAATCCTTAATGGATGCTGCAGTTGAGGTCCTCCGTCCATGCTGGGCTTGGTTAATCTTCTTATGTTTATGAACTCTAAATTCTGTGGCCTGTTATGCAGGGCTGCAGTGAGCCACAAAAGGCACCCTTCACTACGTAAGGACCCCCAGAAATGCTCTCCTGAGTGGGGTTTGCATGAAGGGTTTATCCTAAGGCCTGCTTCCTTAAAGGAAAAACAAAGCAACAACTCACTAATCACCTATGTGAATGAAGGACGTTGACTCTCTCAGCTGTCAAGATCTGTTTTACAAAACAACAACAACAACAACAACAACAACAACAAAACATTTAACATTTCGCCATAAAACATTTTGGGGCTTGTCTCTGCAGCATGAGGATGAGAATCTGGGTTCAGACGTCTGGCTCTGTCTCCTTCTTCTGGGGCAGTGCATCTCTTTCTCCTGGTGACCTCTCTCTGCACACTCCCACCCCGTGGGCTCTGCTCTGGTTCCAGTGGCCTTCGCACGGCTTGCATGGTCCCCACTTCTCCGCTCGGAGGCTTGGGAAGCCTTGTTTCAGGGCTGGCAGGAGCATTACTCAGTCAGTTAAAGGAACAAATAAGTGAAAAGATAGTTAGAATGTTCCTCGCTGTGTTCTCACCCATCCCAGGGCCCCTGTGACCACTGTGCACCACGGTATCTCTGTCAGGATACCTTAGCTGGTGTGCACCAGTACCACTGTACTGTTTGATAAAATGTTCATATGCTTTCCAACCACCTAGCAAAGAGTTTCTGCACTGAGACCCCTGTCCGCAGGTTCTCCCTCTGGGACCTGGGCCCCCTGGGCATCCGCAGCACTTGAGGGGATAACCTGCAGTCCATCAGGGCTACCACACCACTCTCTTGGATAATTCAGGTTGGTGGGGACGCTGCTGCACCAGTTGTTGAAACATTCTGCATATCAACCTTGCTTGTTACCCTATTTTCTACTCTTTCTGTCCCTCCACTCCTCAGCAAGTGTTACTGAATTCTGACCCTGGGCTTGGCATGACACCGTCTCCTCGCTCTTAAGCTGGCTTCTCTAGGTCTAGCATGTGTCTTCCCAGTCACTTACCCCCATGCCAGGCCCCTTCTGTGCCTGTGCTGTCGGTGGGCATTACAGATGTTTCTTCTTACTGCACAAGAGAGAGTCTAAGAGAGGACTTAATTTTGCTCTATTTCTAACCCCAAAGGATGGGACTTTCCCATAGGAAGGTGACTCCTACATGTCCTTCCGCAGTTTTCGCTCTGTTTACAGTTTGATGACAGTTGCTTGCTTCTCGTGACATCCTCAGAGCTGCAATGACAACGGCACCGGCTGTAGGTGCACGCGGCTGTGACAGTGGCCCCCCTCTTTCTGCTCAGCCCCTGTTGCATTCTTATCACGAAGTCTTGATGACTCTGGACTCTGTGTTTGGCTGGTGCTTTTCTCATTCGTCCCATCACAAGGTAGAGGTTGGGGAAACACCTGTCCCGGGAATCTGCTCCTCGTGTTTTCAGTTTGGAAAGTTTTGTCATTAGCACATCCGCTCCTTGTTTCACAGCCTGTTGGCCTCTGCTGATCAGCAAGCTGAAACTGACACTTGTCGGTCAACCACTGCCTGCCAGTGACCACGGGGTCTTGGGAATGACTCCACTTTTCAGAGTGGCAATGTCTTAATAAGTGAGGCACATGCAGGAAGCCACCTCGCCCAGCTCACAGTCTTCGGGGCTGGTGCAGGGCCAGGGCTTCATTTATTTAAAAATAGTATTTTAATTCTCCCGAGGGAGGGTCTGCTCTCTCTCAGAAGTGGGCCTGAGTGTCTGTTCTGAGGAATGGAAGGAAGTGGGATGGGCTTGGTTCTCTTTTAGGAGGCTGAGTTGGAGTTCCCTCTTTGTTAGGAGTAGTGCCTAGAAGGGGCTTGCTGCTCTGTTGAAGCCAAGGAAAAGATCGAAGCTTCAGGACTAAGTGGTCTATTTTACTTATCCGGAAGCTGAGGCTTTGAGAGGGACAGACACTTTCCTGAGGTCACACAGCTGGCCAGAGGATGGGATGGATGCAAACCAGGTATCCTCGCGCCCAAGTTCCATCTCATTCAATAAGTATTTAATGAATGAGAGAAGAGATGGAACTTGGGTGTGAGGAGGCCTGGAAATCTGGGTAGCCAACAAGTATCCTCCATCCCCAGGGTTTGTATCTTCAGGTAAGTCTGGGAAATTCTGGTTGATACTACATCTGCTGGTGGTGGGATCTGGAGCTCAGTGGGAACCTGGGAGCTGGGACTTTGGGACCCAGTGGGCCAGACCCAGGGCCAGGACTATTTCTGGAACCCTCAGTACCCTTGGCAAGAGGAGAAGAGTCAGCTGTTTTGGGCATGGAAGCCAATACATTAAGCCAGGCAGCATCCAAGGCAAAAGTTGAAAGTGATAATACATTTCCCCCTTTCCTCTGGGGTGTGATTTATTTTTCTTTCAACTGTTTCTTTGCATTCTGATTCTGCCCTCCGAGGATCTGGTGATGTGGACAGGCTGGGGTCTGGATGGGATAGTGTCCAGCTTTCATCACACCAGTAGGGACAGTGGTCATGGCAGCCCAGGAACGGGGTGGACGCAGCAGGCTTCTTGGTGTTTGGTGGTTGGACACAGGGGCAGAGCAATGCAAAATTCTGAGCCTTGTGGATGGGAGAAGAATCTCAGGTTGCAGGACCAGATGGCTAGACTGGAAGTTGGGACAGGGGCAGAGGGAGCAGGGATTGCACTGACCGTGATTGTGCATCCCTCAAAAAAGCTGAGCTCTTGCACAAACCCAGGATGCCCCTTTTATGGATACAGAAATAGAGTGAGGTTTAGGAAACCTGCTGAGGTGATGCAACTATTTAATATTGATGGAGACTAGAAACGAGGCCACTAGATCACTGGTTCTCAAACTGCAGTGTGGCAGTGGTGTGTTCAAGGCAGGTGCCTGTGGACCACCTAGATGGGGGTGGGCGGCACCCTGCTCTGTTCTGTTCTGTGAAGGTTTCGCTGGAAAGTTCTGTCCTGGACCATTGTGCCACTCTCAGGGCTAGGGGAGGTGTGGGTTAGGTCTGTCCTGGAGGGTGACTGTGGCCAGTCTTCAGCCCTCTGCGACCCCAATGGTGAGGATACTCTCTCACAGGTGGCTGGGCAGATGTGATGAAATGTCAGTGGCTGTGGGTGCTTCGAGAGGCCTGGGTTGAGAGACAGTGGTGAGGGGCCCGGGTGCCCGCCAGTGGGGTACCAATGGTGACCCTGTTTGCTGCCTGCCTGTGCATATTCTCCGGCCTGCTTTCTGTTGCTTATCCAGTGCCACAACCAGCTCAGACACCGGTATCGTATGAGAACACCCAAGGGCCTTTCGTCTCAAAGGGGTTCCTGCTATCAAAAGCTTCTCCCTGTATCAGGGCTTGGCTTTAGAGATTTCTGGCATCCTTGTGCCCTTGCCTGTCCCCAGGGCTCTCCAAGCCCTGCCCCTGCTCCTGGCAAGCCATAAGGGGACCGCTTGGAGGATGAGGAAGGAGGCTATTTTCTTACTTTTGGTATAAATTATTCGGGCATGGCTCTGATACTCTCAGACATGGAAGAAAGATCGGCTGTATAATTTGTGGGACCTGATGCAAAATGAAAATGTGGGCTGTATGTCAGAAAATGATTAAGAATTTCTAGGCCAGGCGCGGTGGCTCACGCCTGTAATCCCAGCACTTTGGGAGGCCGAGGCGGGTGGATCACTTGAGATCAGGAGTTCCAGACCAGCCTGGCCAACATGGTGAAACCCCGTCTCTACTAAAAATACAAAAATTAGCTGGGCGTGGTAGCAGGCGCCTGTAATCCCAGCTACTTGGGAGGCTGAGGCAGGAGAATCACTTGAACCTAGGAGGCAGAGGTCACAGCAAGCTGAGATCACGCCACTGCACTCCAGCCTGGGGGACAAGAGTGAGACTTCATCTGAAAAAAAAAAAAATATAGACAGTGACAGTAGGGTATAAAACCATATGCTGGGCTTTTCTAAATTCAGGAACCTATGTAACTGCATGTATTACACGTTCTTGAAGCCAGTGCTGTGTGGAGGCAAGATTCTTTGAGTGACAGGAACCCCACAGGACACAGGACTGCAGGGTATGGTTGTGCAGGTTGTCTACTGCACAACTCTAGGGGACACCATTTACATTGTGGTCCATGGCGGCCCTGCCAGAGATCACTGCAGCCGGCCCCTGGTAGTGACAGTGATCCAGAACTTTGGGACAGAGAGGCTGCTTGGTGATGGGCTGGTGTCCTCCCATCCAGACCCTTTCCTCACACCAGTGTTTCGGAACCTCCTCCTCCCATCCTCCCTTTCTCCTTGGCATTTCAGGGACACGTTTCTCTGAGAAACCGAGGTGCCAGGGCTCCACGCGGGCGCTGCTGGGGAAGCTTCCGCTCCTCAGTGCTGATCGCCCGCCGGCAGCTCCGCTGTTAACCTTTGGGGTTTGCTCACAAAATAGAAACTCTCTTTGTAGGTCAGTTTGTCAGTAATTTTGGCAGCCGCGGGGCCACTGAGGGAATGAGGCTTGGTTCCCACTTGTCTCTTGTGCTCGGTTTGGAGACTTTTGCGGAGCCCTTCCCTGGGAGGAACACTCACCCCTGCCGGAAACAAGAGCCGGTTTTCTCTGACCTGGTTTTGAATCGGCAGGAGCAATTCCTGCATGCTGGAAACGCATGGCTGCTGAGAAGGAATTTGTCCATACCCAGTCTGTGCTCTGGGCCTGAGGCTGGAGCCCAGGCACTTGTTTTCCTGGGTAGGAGGCACTTGGATGGGGCTGCTGGGTTTTATACTCCTGCTCCCACATTAGGCGACCTGGAGGAATCTGCTGAAACTGACCCCCACCCAAAACTCGCTGAGTGTGCCCGGGTCTACGGATACCTTCATGACCTGCCAGCCGACCCACTTGGTTCTGTGCAGCCCCTCCTGACCTTCACCCCCACCCTCAGCCTGGGCTGCCAAGGCTGTGGACATCTTCTATTGTGAAACCCTCCCAATGCAGAACAGATGAGGAGGGCCTCCTCACACTCTGCCTTCCAGGGGCTGGCAGCAAAACTGAGGGCGTGGGAAATTAGGCCATGAGCAGCCTGGGGAGGACTGGTTGTCAGAACAGCCATCAGGGAGTGCTGAAGAAGTCAGGAGGACTTCCTGGCAGAGGCAGTGATGAACTGGTCTCCAGCCCTCTCTCTGTTATTTCAGAGCTTCCAGGGAGTCAGATTCAGAACAGAGGATCTCTGGTCCAGGACAGGAAGCTGGGGAGCCTAGGCTGGGAGAGCTTTATGGCTCAGACATGTAATGACACCCAAACAGTAATTGAGCACCAACTGTATGCAAGACCCAGTGCTGGGACCAGAGTTAAGTCAGAGCTGGAACAAGTCTCCACAGCCAAAATTGAGGTTTATAGGAAAGACTCCAGATCACCTAGAGAGATGAGGGTTGTGTGTCAAGGAGGAAGAGGAGGGCTCAGGGTCTTGAGGAACAAGCCCCTGCCTGAGGCTGCCCTTCTGTTTCCTCCACCCTGGCTCCTGCTTCCTCTAGGAAGACAGGCTGGGAGGATGCTGTCCAGCTGCGGCTGTGTTCCTGAGCACCGCCTGCAGGTCCCAAGGCTGAGAGGGGACCACAGGCTGACTGAACCCGGAGAGAAGCCTGCAGCTCTCCCAGACTCACTTGCTGTGCTGCGCAGACCCCTGTGTCATTGATGTTGCATGTTTACAGAGAGCGCTGCCTTTTATGTGAACGAGCCGCAGCCTGGACTCCAGCCTGTCCCCACCATGTGCCTTGTGACCTTGAGCAAGTCATTCCCCTTCTGGGATCCACACTTCAACAATACCAGGGCTGAATTGGAGTAAGGAGCATTTCACAATGTTAACCAGGTTCCCTTCCTGTGGGAAGTTTCCGAGTTTTAACACGATAATAACAACAGTAATATTGATCCCAAACGAGTATATAGCACTTACATGCCAGGCCCTGTTCTAAGCACTTAATTCTCACATCAGCCCCAAAGGGATACCCCTATTCTTATTCTCTCCATTTATAGATGGGGAAATTGAGGAATACAGAGGCAAAGTGGCCTGCCCAAGGTGACACAGCCAGCGGGTGTCGGAGCCAGGATGGGAACCCAGGTGGTATGGCTGTGGAACCCATGTGCCTCACCACTGTGCCAAATTGCCCTCAATTTGGAGCATCTACCTAGAGGGAGCCAGGTTCTCCAGGAGACCCTTTTAGTCTGTCGTCAGCACATGGGCCCTTCTGAATCCTTGAATGCCTTGTCCAGTCTCAGACAAGGATTTTGTTCGAACCTCCATATTCCCACCAATGTGGACTCCTGTGGAGTTGCAGAGATTAATAGTCCCCATTTCTTCTTTTTTCTCCTTCTTTATAAACATATCAGAGAAATTCTCTGATGATCCATCCACCCGAGAACCCCCTCACTAAGGCAGCTGAGTATTAAGGGGAAATTCGTGAAATGAAGTTTGGAGGCCGCCGGCCGGGCTGGAGCCCCTCCTGAGTGACGGTGATTTATTTCGGCAATGTGGTAGTCATTAGTATCTTTGGTGTCGGAGCCGGAGCACTCACTCTGGCCTGGGTCTGTGGCCGAGGGAGCCTTCGGGGCCATTACGAGCTAATGGCGCAGTGTGGGCAGAGGAGGGCTGCAGTCAATCTTGCTGCTGGCGGGTAATAAACGTCGGCCGGCTCCTTCCTGCTCCCCACGAGAGAGGGGAGGCCATGGCGCATGGTTCCCTGCTGGGCCTCGTCTCCCCTTGCTGTGGGGGCCCTTCCTGTCACTTTTTGCCTTGGAAGACTGAGACCAAGAAGTTGCCCAGAATTGTGCCTATCTGACCCAGAGTTTAGAAGTGTGAGGTTGGTTAGAGGGCTCTTGGTTCTGCTGGCTTGGCTTTGGGGTGTCTTCCCGCAGGGCTGCACCAATTCTTCACATCCTGTGGGGAGACCTGCCCAAGTGAGGGTCCTTGCTGCCTCCACAACTTGGGAGGATTTGTCCCTCTTGCCCCCTTTTATTTTATTTTTTAAATTTTTATTTATTGATTTATTTTTTAGAGACAGAGTCTTGCTCTGTCGCCCACACTGGAGTGCAGTGGTGCGACCTCAGCTCACTGCAACCTCCGCCTCCAGGGTTCAAGCCACTCTCCTGCCCCAGCCTCCCGAGTAGCTGGAATTACAGGCGTGCACCATCAAGCCTGGCTAATTTTTGTATTTTTAATAGAGACGGGTTTCACCATGTTGGCCAGGCTGGTCTCAAACTCCTGACCTCAAGTGCCTCAGCTTCCCAAAGCGCTGGTATTACAGGAGTGAGCCACCATGCCTGGCCTCTTGCCCCTTTTATTTGAGGCTTAACTTACATACAGTGAAGGGCTCAGATCTTATGGTGTTGTGTGATACAGTTTTACAAGTGTGTACACCTGTGTAATCAGCACCCACATCAACAAATCGAGCACTTCCTCCCCACCAGCAGTTTTCTTCAGGCTTCCTTCTAGCTGATACCCCTGTACCCCTACCAAAGGCAATCACTGTTCTGATGTCTTCCACAATGGATGAGTTTTGTCTGTTTCTGAGTGTCATTTCTGTTGAATTGTCCCCATGCATCCTGTGGTCCTTGTGTCTAACTTCTTTGGCTCTACATTTAGTTGGTGAGATCCATCCGCGTTGTGTGTGTATCAGGAGTATATTCCTTTGTATTGCCATGTGTTTGTTGCACTGTGTGAATATGGGAAAATGTGCATTTTACTGTTGCTGGGTGCTTGGATTATACCTGGATTTGGGCTGTTATTCACAGTGCTGCTAAGCCCATCTGTGTTCCATGTTGTTTATGAGTCCTGGCTCTGGGGTCTTGGGATCCGGCTCTGCCACTCACTTGCTGTGTGACCTTGTGCAGGTTCCTTAACCTCTCTGAGTCTTGGTTTGCACATTTGTGAAATAAGGGGATTAAGGAATCTATGGTCAAGTGCTCAGCACAGTCCCAGGGAAACACTGAGGGATTAGAGCCTTTTACGTCAATGAGCTTCACTTAGGTGCAGATTGTTGTGTACTGATTGCAGTGGGATGAGCGTGCAGGGGAGGTTTCCCTTGAGTTTTAAAGGTTGCTGAGTAACCCAGCCTTTTTCTTTGGAATATGGAAATTTGCAGTTGCACAAGCCTAGATGGGTCTGTGTCTTTTCCCTCCCTTCTTTCTTGGTTTTTAATTTACTCCCAACCTATAATAAATTTCAAAGGCAGACAAGCATGTTGCATGCATGTCTGTGTGTGTCTATGTGTGTGCACACACACGTGTACAGTTAGGGAGGGATTTCTGCTGAGCCTGGCGTGCCTGGTGTGAAGTGTGGCCTCCAACTCACAGTTCAGAAACTGGGGCTTTCTTAGAAACCATGTAGCCTTTGATTCCTGCCAATAGTCACCCCACTTTCAGGTGTTAAAGATAGCAAGTTGAGCATCCAATTTTTAACCTACCAAAATGACATTTTCATATGGTTCAGACTAATACTTTCAGACCCTTTAGAAGCAGCCATTTACAGTGCTGCAGTAGTTATAGACAACTTGCATCCAGTCCTAACATCACCCCCGACCACTTCAGTTTTTCCCCGGATATTTCCAAAAGTGTGTGGAAGTGAAGCAGTGAATTTCTTCAGCAGACAGCCCTTACCTTGGACTTTAAGGTGTCTCTGCACAGCCAGGATTGGAGGGCTAGGCCTGGGCCTTTTGGCGTGATGGGCTCCCTTGCTGGGCTTCCTACACAGTGGAATGCCCTACCCAGTTTGATCCCCAGTGTGCATGCTCATCAGCCAGCTGGGGTCTGTCAGCAGCGAGGGGCCACAAATCTCCTCCAGGCAGCCCCCTTTCTCCTCTACACAGGCTTTCACTCTGGCCTGACACCTGTTTCCCTTCGCTGCTTCTGCCCCCAGGAATGATGCTCCAAGCGCTATCTCTGGAATGACAAAAATGATAATGACGGTAAAAGGAATAAGAGCCACTTTTTATGGAGTGTATGCTATGGCCAGGCACCTTACGTGCATTATTGCAGTTTTCCCTCAAAAGTTTTATAAAGTAGGAGTTATTGTTCCCGTGTGACAGATGAGGAAATGGAGGCAAGGAGAGGTTCCGTAACACACCTGAGCTCTCACATTCAGAAAGTTGCACAGCCTGGAGGTATAGTCAGGCTACCTAACTCTAAATGTGTCCTTCTCACCACTCCTGTCTTCTTTCTGGCTGTTTTCTTCAAGTACACACATTTGAGGAGAAGTTGAGGAGTAGTTTCCAGGATGCGGATACTATCCAGGGAAGGAGGTTGTGCATGATTGACAAGCTCTCCCCATGAGGACCTGTTCTGCATTCTGGGCAGGGTAGAGTAAGGGAGGGTAGGAGTCACCCAGGAGGCTGCCGTAGGGAGGGCTGAGCTATGTTTGGTTTAGGAGAGGATGGGGGAAGGTAGCTGTGATTACCAAATATTCCAGCCCTTTTTAACTGAGGAGTGAACAAGGCCAGGGCTGCGGTCCTGCCCTCTTCATGATGGTATTTGTAAAGTCTGTGTTAAATGCAGAGAACCAATAGTAATATAATCTCTGAGTATTGTGCCCTCTTAGAACTATAGACTTGCAGATTGTTGGAATCGCAGAATCCCAAACTCTGAGAACTGCAGAGCTCTAGAATCACAATGTCGGGGGCCTCCCATTTACATGGTACCTAAGAGAACTGCACCGACGTGCATGGACACCCGGCAGGCTTGCACATGGCAGACTGGAGCATCCTCTACAGCAGGCTATCCAAGGGAAATAGGATTTGAGCCACAAGCGTAATTTCGAATTTTCTACTAGCCACATTTAAAAAAAATTAAAAGGTAACCGGTGAAATAAAATAGTATACTTTTTGTTTAACCCAATATATCCAAAATATTATGATGGACTGTATAATCAACTTAAAATTATGAATAAGACTTTTTAAACATTCTTTGATCATACTAAACCTTAACAACATGGTGTGTATTTTGGACTGACAGCACGTCTCAGGGTAGACCTGCCCCATTTCAGTTGCTCAGTAGTCACATGTGGCTAGTGGCAACTGGAGTGGATAGGACAGCTCTAGGTAGGAGACCCTCCTCCCCTAGGTTCCTACTGGGAGGTGCATTGTGAGGCCTGGACTGTGGGCTGATATCCCCCTGGCCAGAGGAGAAGGCTCTTAGGGAACATTGGCAGTGGCGTTACTCTTTTTGTGGTTTGGAAACGGACACTCCCAACTTGGAGTGCTCCAGCCATCTTGCCAGCTGCTCCTGTTCATCACAGCTGCTCCAGGGCCGACCTTCAGAGAGACCTCTCGATGCCCAGAGAGAGCTCTTAGGTGGTTGGATGGAGCCTGAAGCCCAACCCGGCCCAACAGGGCAGAGAGGAGCCACGTGGCCGAAGCCCCAGCCATCCTTCTTGCTTCTGCCCCTTGCTGGAACAGAATGGCTGGGCTGTGCTTCCTGGCGTGTGGCCCTGCCATATACCATCCCTGCCTGCCAGTCCCGAGGGGGTGAAGAGGTGGGGGTGGGGAAGCACACAGCCCTGTGCCTGACATCCCCCTCCTCCGCACAGCATCCAAGGCCACCTTCCCCGGCTGATGCTGTGAAAGCGATTCTCTGTCTCTCTCCTGCAGCCACGGGGAGATAAAAGCCAGGGCTGTGGGGATGGTAGAGAGGGAGCCAAATTATATTTATAATATTAAAGTGAGTGCATTTGTGGCTTGCTGTTCTCCAGGGTTTTTCATAAGTAGAAAAACACAAATTAGCATTTTCCATTTCCATATATTGACTAGAAAAATCGCCTGCTCTCAATTAAGACCTATAGCTTTTGGGATGTATGCAACAATTTTATAAAATATTTACAGCGAGATTTGCATTTTACATGGTGTTACAGTTTTTCTTGTGTTTAGGAGAAAGGGCTGAGGCCTTCGAGAGAAAATACATTCTCTGGAATCGAGGGGGAAGGAAGCTGTGGGCTGTTGTTTTTCTTGCCTTCTGTATCTCCTCGGCTGTCCAGGGCTAACGTTGTCTCTGGTAATTACCTAAGGCCGATCCACCCCTGAGCTATTTGTTAGTCCGTTTTCAAAGCCCGTGCTCCTTTGACAAATCTATTACTTTCCCTTTAAAACTTGCCGGAATGGAGCTGTTTGCGGCTTTGTGCGAGATGGAGAAGAACATTTTTTTTTCCCAATGTAAAAGCATGCCGTAAAGAACATAGCTATTTCCTGGATAATTTGCAGTTGTATATTTTATGTTAATTTCACCGAAAATACTGCACCCCTGCCAGGTTTAGTAGCGGCTCACTGTGATATGAATAATTTCTAGTGAATCATTTTTTTTTCTTCATTTAAGATTTGGCACCTTTTTAAGATTTTAATAATAGCAACAAGGAGGAAGATTTAGAACAAGTGAAACATTAGTGCCAAAGAAATTCACGTTGAGCGCTAATGTAAAATAGCAAGAATAATTACATGGAAAGCAGTTTCCACAGATGTTTTTCCTTGTAATGTAATAACTATTTACTAAACTGTTTATTTTAGGCCTTTGGTTTATAATAAAATATTTATACATTCTCTGCTGTAATAAAAAAATATTGACAAAATACTATAGAGGTTTAAAAAGACAATTGATATTTTTATTTTCCAGCAAGCGAGCATGGTTTAAAAGTTTGGTGCTATTTTGGTGGATGTTTCAAGATTAGTGAATCTAGGTTTGGTTTTTGAGTTCATTTCTTACTTGACTGTTTCAGAACTAACTGCATACAAAAATTTTGTTAGCTATCATTGGATGCAGATACTGGTGGGCACTTTATTTTTTTAAATAGAATTCTTACCTGTGAATCCCGCCAATCGAGTGCTAAATACGAGTTGCATATCTATCCCTATTAATCAGTCAGGCTAAGCTGGTCTGTGGCTGGGAGGGCAGGAAGATGCTAGTGAGTGCTCCTGGGAATTTAAATTCAGGCAGGATCAGGGGCTGTTTGGAGGGCAGTTTAGCCCTGGGGTTTCGGGAAAGATTTGACCTCGATTTTCAGCCTCTGTAGCCACTGAACTGTGTCCAAGGACAATGTCCCAGTGTGGGTTTGCCACATGTGAGCTCCATCTGGAGCTGGGAGTGGCAGGGAAACCCTAACTTCTTGAGCCCCTCTTTTGTACAGTCCTCATTGGGGAGGAAAACCAACAGGAGGGGACACAAGAGAGACCACCCACCCCCACCTCAGCAGCACTCCCTGCCCTCCTGCCTTTAGCTGTGATGGAGATCGTGCTGTTGGGGTCACCTGGGTGTTCAGGGTGAAAACGGCAAGGTGGTGGGGCGGAGAGGAATTTAAGGACCGAAACAAGAAAGAGGATGCCAAGGAGTTCTGAAAGAGCCTGGCTGGGCCTTGCCTGTGTGCTGAAAGCAACGGACCAAGGTCCAGTGTTGTAAGAACCAGCCTCCTTCCGCCCTCTTGCTCTCCCAAGACATCTGCATTGACAGCCCTGTGTGTGCCTGTCATAGCTCCTGAGGGTATGTCTCTGAACCTGAGTGGTGGCCTCTGTGTATTCGTGTTGTTCTTGCTGCTGTTGGCCATGAGTGCTCTGATTTATGTTATATTTGCGCCTGTCTATCTGCATCCCTGTGAGTTTGTTTTGAGTCTTCTGTTTATGTGTTTAGATATCTTTGTGCCTGTGGGTGTGTTTTTGGGTTAACGCATTGGATGCTTCTTTCTGTGTTTTGTGTTTGTCTTTGAGTGTGTTTGTGGCCTTATGTGTTTAACGCTTTGTATTTGGATCTGTGGGTTTATTTATCTGTGTTTTTGTGCCTGTCTGGGAGTGTGTGTCTCTATATTCCTGTTTGTGTGTTGTGTGTGTGTTGGATGTGACAGTGAACCCCTCTTCTGTGTGCCTGTGTTTTTCTTTTTGTGTCAGTATGCAGTTGTGTGTGTGTGTGTGTGTGTGTGTGTATCTGTGTGAGAGAGGTAAGCATTCCCTCTGTTGAGGAACCAGACCCTTTCTTGAGAGAGGCCTGGGGGCTTCTCAGCTTAGAGGCAGCTGGCTGTGTTACCACAAGGGTGTGGCCATCTCTTTCCACCAAACTTTCTGATGGAAGGAGAGGAGAGAGGAGGCAGGGAAGAGATTCCAGAGGGGCCAGAGGGGCTAGAGCATGGGAAGGAAGTATGGAATTTTAATAAAGAGAGAGGTAACTGAACCAGGGTCTAACACCCTGCACAATCTGAGAGGGAACATTTATTGCTGTGGGTTCTTAATCCAGAAATGTCCCCACTTCCGTTTACTCCCCAGCTGAAGGGCAGGCAGCTAGGCGGCTGAGGAGAGGGGATGGTTCTCAAGGACTCGCTTTGCATTGCTAGTTTTTGAGTTCTATTCTGGCTTGGTCCATTCCCAGTAATCTAGGACAACATTTCCTCCTGTTCTCCTTCAGGGGACAGGAAGCTGCCTCTGGGGGCCCTGCAGGTGCCATGGGGGGCCAGGAGGAGCCTCCTACAGATAGAGATTTCTGCTGCCTTCTGAGCCCCTGGCAGAGTGCTTGGTCTTCTCTTCAGTAGTGTGTTCCCTTCCCCCCTGCCCCCCGCCGCCCTGCCTTGTGCTTTCCTAAATAAGCTTTACTCACTTTGCAAAGGAAGTGGGTTTCTTCCAGGTCCCACACCAGCAGTGCTGGTCTTGGGGGCTTCTCGGAGATCTAAGGCCATTCTCTCTTCCGTGTGAACAGGCTTGGTGCTTGGTGTTTCATGTATACAGATGGAGAAACCAAGGCACAGAGGGCCTATGGCTTGGTTGCAGAGAGTCAGGGTGGAGTTTGGAAGCTGACCTGTGGGAGGTGCTACAATCCCACCAGAAAGAGATCTCTGCAAACCCTGCCCGCCAGACTTCGAGAGGGTTCTGACCGGAGGGGCAGGGGTGAGACCTCCGAGGGACAAGAGTGAGGTCTGTGAATGAAAGAGATTTTTTTTTTTTTTTTTTTTGAGACAAGGTCTTACTCTGTCACCCAGGCTGGAGTGCAGTGGCATGATCATAGCTCACTGCAGCCTTGACCTCCCAGGCTCAAGCGATCCTCCCACCTCAGCCTCCCGAATAGCTGGGACCACAGGCACGTGCCACCACACCCAGCTAATTTTTAATTTTTTTTTGTAGAGACAGGATCTTGCTATGTTGCCCAGGCTTGTCTTGAACTCTTGGCTTCTTGTGATCCTCCCAAAGCACCGAGACTACAGGTGTGAGCCACCACGCAGAGCCCAGAGGTTTGCCTCTGTGGGGTGGGGATGAGTTTGGGGTCAGAGCTGGATTGCTGTGGACAGCAGTCACCACCAGGGGTCCCCCTTCTCTTCACTCCCCAACACAACCTTTCCTCCAAATCCATCTTGATCAGGTATTTAAAGGATTTTGGTTTGGGGAGGGTGAAATGATGACTCCACCTGGATGACTGACCCTTCTCCAGACCCACAACCTCACGAGTGCTCTCTCTCCACATCTTGCCAGCTTATCTTCTTCCCTGTTTATGGATGGCAGTGAGAAGTTAAGCCTGTGAACCTGGGAATTGCAGAGTGAAGACTGATCTGTTAGAAATGGATCTAAAATGAGCAAGGAGCGGGCGGGGAGGGGATGGGAGGGGAGGGGATAGCCCTGCAGGTCCCTGGGTTCTGGCAGAGGTGGGGGCATCACACACTTTTGCTGAGTGGGTTTTCCTGCCTGCTTTGTCTTTTGTGTGACTATTCTCTGGTTGCACGTGGCCGACTCCTGGCTGGTGTGGGTGACCAGGATGGGCTTTACAGCGATGCCCTGGCACACAGAGCTGTCTTATTCACGTTTTGGTTCATGGCTTATGGGTCAGGCCAGGGAAAAAGAATTCACTCCTGCAAGTGACTTCTGCAAAAGAATTCTGTCACCGTGTTTTAGGGGAGCCTACATTAAGAAGACTCTGGGGTTGAACAGGTCCCAAACTGCATTGTAGTGCTTTATTTGTTGAGTGGATGATGTGGTGGTGGTGGTTATTAATTTTGCTAATTGCCTGTGTTCCTTAAAATTTCAGCTGAACCGCCCCTCCTGTTTTTAAAAAAATCTGTGTTTTAAAAAACTCAAGTACTACACTTTCCTTACAAGAAAAAAAATGCTGATAAACGAAGAAAGAGATAGAAATCACCCTTAATCTCACCTCCCAGGGAAAACTGCTGTTAACAATTTAGTGTTTACCTTTCCCAATTCTGTGTGTTCACACATGCATAGATACAGTTTTAAAAAGCATTTTATTGTAGTTTGATATTTATACAGAAAAGCAGACATATCAATACATAGAAATTAAAAGTAATTGCAAAACCGCAATTACTTTTACACCAATCTAATGTAATAACCCTTTATTGATGCATTACCTACAGAAAAGCTTACTTGTCATAAGCAACAGATAGCTTGCTGAATTTTCCCAGACCAAACCCAGGTAAGCACTACATCATGACACAGTGTGACCCACATCCCAGAAGTTCACCTCCTGCACCGTCCCATCCCAGCCCCCAGAGGACCACAACCCTGACTTCTAATAGCAAAGACAGTGGTGCCTTTTTTTTTTTCCTGTGTAGAAATGGAATTACTGCCTGCTCTTTTGCATACTCGTGTTTGGTTTCCAGCGGAGTTTTAATGCCCATACTGTTTTTGCACATTTGTGTTTGGTTTCCAATGCAGTTTTAATGCCCATACTGTTTAGTTTCCAGTGGAGTTATAATGCACAGACTTTTGCACACTTGTGTTTGGTTTCCAGTGCAGTGATAATGCCTGTACTATTTTTGCACATTTATGTTTAATTTGCAGTGGACTTACAATGTCCATACTATTTTTGCACACTCGGCTTGGTTTCCAGTGGAGTTATAATGCCCGTACTATTTTGGCACACTTGTGTTTAGTTTGCAGTGGACTTATAATACCCATACTATTTTGGCATACTTGGTTTGGTTTCCAGTGGAGTTATAATGGTCATACTGTTTTTGCACACTTATGTTTCGTTTTCAGTAGACTTACAATACCCATACTATTTTTGCACACTTGGCTTGGTTTCCAGTGGGGTTATAAAGTGTATACTATTTTGCACACTTATGTTTAGTTTGCAGTGGACTTACAATACCCATACTGTTTTTCACACTTGTTTGCTTCCCAGTAGAGTTATAATGCCCATACTATTTTTGCACACTTGGCTTGGTTTCCAGTGGAGTTACAAGGCTCATACTATTTTTGCACACTTATGTTTAGTTTGCAGTGGACTTATACTGTCCATACTACTTTAGCACACTTGGTTTGGTTTCTAGTGGAGTTACAATGCCCATGCTATTTTGTAATCATTTCCCCCCAACAGTAGAGAGTGACAGTTTTCTGTGTCAGCCACATGTCTCTATACCATCATTTTTAGTGGCTGCTTGGTGTTCCATTATAAGAAGTGCCACAGTTTAAATTTCCCGTTGGAGCTTTTAGTAGTTTCACTATTAGAAACAACTCTCTATTGAACATCTATGCTAACCAAATGGGTGACTTTCCCCTCCTCCTCTGGGGACAGAGTGGCCAGAATGGTGGTGGGGGAAAGGCCCTTACCGGGCCGGCTGGAGACCAGGTTGTGGCGTGAGGATGCTGGCATCGCTTCAGTTTGCCAGCTGGACCTCATCAAGTGCGGGTGTTAATTACTGGGAGGCCCCTGGTTCTGTGAGCAGGCGGGGGACGCTGGGGCTAACTCGCGAAACAGGGTCACCTTGAAACAGACGCTTCCAGGGGAAGAGAAATCGAGGAGAAGGCCAAGGGGAAGTGCAGAGCTGGGGGGACGGCTTCCCACCAGCCTCTGCTAAGTCACCCTGGTGTCCTGGAGCCCCCGTATGGGATGTGCAGAGGCTCCCCCTGGCCCCGGATGATAATGAGTATGTGTCTTTATCCCTGCTTGTAATTGGGGTGAACTGGGAGCAAGAATGCCCATATCTGTGGCTTTCTCTTTTCCAGAAGACACTTGCCCCCCGAAGCAACCGTGATGCCTGCATGTCTTAAAAACGTGGCCAGTGTGAGTGCTGTGGCTTGGGTGTGAGCCGGGGTTGGGAAGGAGGGACTGCCCGGCAGTGCCAAACGGGAGTCCAGCTGTGCAGCATGCCCGGGTCAGGAGGTGCAGCCGCGGCCCCAGCCAGGTACGCTCAGGGCTGCAGGCGCGGCAGGGCCAGGTTGGAGGAGAATTAGGTTATTGCGTTTCGTCTGTAATTCTTCATCAGGGCTGCTGCCTGGATCTGCTGCGGGAAAATCAATGTGTTCTGACTCCATAATTTCCCAGGTTGCTTTACTCCAAGTACCTTGCGCAGGGAAAGGTGACATCTCTGGTCACGTCTGTATGGACCAAATATACACACACACACACACACACACACACACACACACTCCTTCACCACTTCCCCTTCACCCCACCCCATCTCCACCTCCCAGCACAGGACTCATTGGAATTTCACAACCTTTGCGTGCTTTTGTGAAAACACTCATTTGTGTTTGCGCCAGGCCGCTAATGGCGGACGCCAAGGTCTGCGGAGCCTACCTCTGTTCAGCTCTCGTTATGGCGAGGAATGTGCCGTTAATAATGCATCTATGGAACTCAGCTGTGTGGGAGCCAAGTAATTATCCCACTGTAGCGTTCCCGGCTTCAGTGTCATCACAACTGGGGCTTCATTAAAAGTCCTAACAGAGACGGTGTTGTGTGCTGCAGCCTGTATATATATTTTTTCATTTAAATTATCAGCCTTGCTATGGCTCAGAGGTAATTTGACTTTTTGAAACCGCTGAGCCCCTGTGAATTCCCCTCCCCTTCTCCCTCTCGCTGCTCCACCAGCTGATCAGCCCCAGAAGAACAAAAGGTTTATCTGAAGCTATGAAGCATATATTCACCAGCTTCTGGCGTCTAGATAAAAAAAAAATCAAAGTACTCCATTGAACATGTTAATACTGAGCAAAATGCACACAGCTAGACACTAAACCTTTACAGGGATTTGGGCATTTGAAAAGTGATACCCAGATCAGGTCTTGAGCTACGTTTCTTAGCCCAGAGTAGAGCGAGTAGCAGAGGAGGAAGAAATCATGTTTATAAACTAATATTAAAGACAGCAGATGGATGGCTCAAGAGTTCCTACCTTTTGTCTTATCTCTTTGTCTGATTTTGGTTGTGTAGGCAATGGGACAGCTTGGACAAGGGCACATCCTAGGGAGCTGGTTTTTCCCCTTTGCAATGGACTTTGACCTACTGAGACTGGAATGTGGAGTGGGAAGAGGGGTTTCAGTGACTCTTGGGGGAAATGCCAAGAATGGGGATGGTGGCTGTTGTCTTTGTTTCTCCTGATTCTCTGTGGCCCCTTCAGCTGTTGACAGGGAAGGGCTGCTGGGGAGGACCTCAGAGAGGGGCTACATCCAAGCACATTGCTGCTGTGAGCAGTACCTTCTTGGGGCCTCCTTGAAGTCATGCATTTCATAGCTCCTTCCAGTTCTGTTGGAGAGCAGCTGTCCGATAAAACTGGCAGAAGTGATCAAGTTGCATGCATGAATCGTTCATCACAAGATAGCCGATAGGTGCTTGTTTGGCCATGTCTGCCACTGGTGGCGTAGTGGTAGCAGGCAGCACTTTCCCACTACTTTCCTATCAAATATTCTTGCTCGACTTTGGATTAAGGTAGATATTTAAAAAGGTATAGGATTTGTTGCTGCCCTGTAGAAACTTTCAGCATATTTGGGAGGCAGACATAGCTACCGTAAAACATCTCATGTTATAAGCAGTTTAGGATTGAATACTAGAGTCCAAGTTTTTAATAGGAAAGAGAATGTGGAGGATGGTGTAGTCAGAAAAGGTTTAGAAGGATGTAGCCTGCTTGGGTACTGATGAGACCAGCTTGGGTGGAATTTAACCTGCTCATGAAGCCAAGAAGGTGCAGCATAATTTGCAACAGCTCATACCCAGATGGAGTGAAAGGGAGAAGAATCCAGTTTTCACTTGTTGTGGACCTCATGGGACCTGGTGAGGGCTCTGTCCTTTGGGGATGGGGCTTAGCCTCAGTGTATGTAAGGTCAGGAGCCAGCTGCCACCCCTCTGGGCAGATGCCCTCAGTGTGCCCTGGGAGGAAGACGTTCATCTCGTGCACTGAGTACAAACACATGGATGCCTATGGTCTTCTGGTTTCTGGCCCTTTTGGTTCAGGAGTTGACCCCCAGTGCAACTTACTAAGGGAGCCTCCTGCAGCGGGGAAGATTCTCAGACTCTCCACCCCAGGCTTGGAATAGTTTTCCTCTCATGCCTTCCGGTCTGTTTCTGCCAGCTCCATGCCAGGCTTTTTGCTGATTGCTGGGGACCCTGAGCTAAGGCAAACACAGCTCCTATCCTAGAGGAATATCAAATCTGATGGGAGAGGTAGATGCATAGATGTGCAAATTCCTAAGTAGTATGAATGGGTTAGGAAGTGATTGCCTGTCCTGGTTATGTGTGCGTGGGAATAGATATGTGAAGATAGGGGGTGGTCAGTGGAAGTTTGAAAGAGGAGGGGCATTTGAGTTGGGCCTCTAAAGTGATGAATAGGAGTTCACCCAAAGAAACAGTGAAAGATAATTCTTAGGTGTTAAGTACAGCAAAAGTTAGAGGCATTGCAAAGAGCATGATGCTCTTTGAAATTCTTTTTGCTAGAGTCACCGGTGACTCCTGATTGCAGAAGCTGATGACTTTTGTAGTCTTTCCAGGCCATTAGACTCTGTTGACCACTCCTTAAACACTCTTGTCCTCAGGCATGTCTGAAAACCCCCAAATCAGTGGTGTCCAGCCCTGGCTTCCTTCTCTCTCCTGTTCCACCCCCACAGCCAGCTGCCTGAAAACTGTCTTCACCCTCTCCCACACCAGTGTCAAAGCCCCTCATCTCAGTGCTTCTGACTCAGCAGCAGCTCCTAGATCAGCTCCTTCCACCTGTCCCCACACCCTCTACCCACATGGTCGTTGGACCCCCGGTGCTCATAACCTCACTCTTCCCAGCTGCCAAGCCCCAGCTCTGACCCAGGCCTGTGGCACCTCAGGTCATTTTGCCAAAGAGGCTTCATCTGGATGCCTCGAACCTTCGCCACATGCAGGGTCAGTGGCACTTCGTTCTTTTTGCTTTTGTTTGTCCAAAGCACAGGGACCGTTTCCAAGGCCTGTCTGTCATGGTCAGGGGCTCAGGAGCTCTGCAGAGGGAGAGAGATTCAGACCTAAAGGAACGCACAGGAAACTGGATATTGACCCTCAAGACGTTACACACCCTGGGACTTGGCCTCCCAAGCTGAAAGCCTCCACCCATTTCTGGGAAAATCGGTCTTTCCCTCTTTTTGGGACAGTGAGTTTGTGCTTGTGTAAACCGTTGTGGAATCATTTTGGCTGTTAAGTCTCCACAAGGGCCACTTGTCCCTCATCAAAACCAACGAGACATTGTGCCTGGTGAAGTTACACCCACCAGGAATGAGGTCGCCCCTCCTCCAAGGCAGCTGGGGCTGCGGTTTCAGAAAACCAAGTGCCTTGGTGCTGTCCTCACCATTAAGGATTCCGAGGTGAACAAGAAAAATCAGCCAGGCTCATGTTGGCATCCGGGGACTGGCTTGGAGGTCCCAGGTCCCGATTCTCCCTGGTTCGGAGCTAGAAAGAAAGAGGCGGAAGAAGTGTTTGAATACTGTGCTGTGAAGGGAACAGTCCTGCAGCGAGGCAGTTGTGATATTAGAGCAGACCTCCTAAGAGATCCCCTGGCTCTGAGCTGTGATCCACACGCCACATTCGCAGACAGCTGGTCGCCCAGCGTGGGCTGCGCCTGCCGCTCGGAGCTGGCACACTGGTGGGGACCAGGTAATGCTCTAATTTCCCTCGTGCAGATGCGGCCAGGAATATCTTAATTTATTGGTGTGCTGGCATGCAAGAGGGAATGCTGCCGGTGCAGCCTTGCATAACTATTAGCAAAAAATGGAGCTGATAGGGGCTTGACTCTTCCTAAAGTGGCTTTGAAATAATCATCGCCTTTTGTTGTGTTTGGAAGGGCTTGAACAATTCTTAATTATTTAATTATAGATATGCAAGTAATACACTGGGAATGGCCCAGTCATTCCAGGGATACTGAGCAGAGGAAAATGTTTAGTTACAGGAGGAAAAAAAAAGGTGGTAATTAAATCGAAGTGTCGTTTGTATCACGCCACGCTACTCTGTCAGCGAGGCAGGCAGGAAGAGGTCTGCTGGGCCTCACCTCGGAAATTCTTATGTAATAATAAGAACATCAACAGCATCGCCACCTTCTTCCAGGTGAGGCCAGGAGAGTTAGCTGTGCTCTTTCATTGCCATTTGGTTGTGTTGTGCCAGGTTAAGGTTGTGGCAGGCAGATACTATTGTTCCCATTTTACAGATGAGGAAATGGAGCCCAGTGTCTCATTTCACTCAGGGCTTGAAATCACAGTTGTATATTTCAGACATCACAGCGGCCTGCCCTCCCACCCTGTCCAGTGACAGGGCTGAGCCTCCTCTGGATCACAATTCCTTTTCTTTCTCCTAACAGCCTAGGCCAGCCTCGAGAACTTTGGTGACTGTTTGCCTGAATTGTGCGTCTGACTCCATAGCTCGCCTCTCAAGACGGACACCTTGTAATTATCCCTTATAAGCACTCATTGTATTCATATCATTAATTTTGTTTGGGCTGTTACATTTGATAGATACATTAAGCATTATATAGTTCTCTTTATACATGAAATTGAACTGCCTTTGAACAGTCAGCCGGCTAATTGCCGGTAATTTGTGTTGCTAACGAGAGGCAGAATAGTGGTATAACATTAGACTCAACAGTCAGTTAACAAATTTGCCGATTCAGATTGCAAAGCCTGCTCTCTGCAGCACAGGCAGGATGCATCTCACACATGAACAGATTTTTCATAATGCATGCAACTAAAAAATACCTCCCAAACTCTCATCCCCCCATCGAGACCTGTGTAACAACGGCTGGCTGTGCAGGGGCTGTGGGTGCGAGTGTGGGGGGTCTGACCCTCCATTGGCAGCTGTGAGACTTGGGAGGACCTTGGGAGTGGGAGGGAAGGTGTGGGCTGCTCCTTAGGGGGCTGGGAGGCCGAGTCAGTGCCTGCCTCCTGAGCGCTTTCTCACCCACGCCTGATCTGTGTTCTGGGGGCAGCCACGGCTCTTTCCTATAATTTTCCTTCTGCAAGGTCTTCCAATCAGGTCTTGCAACCCTGAGGGGGTCTTGGGGGAAGAGATTGGATGAAGGTACCTTCAAGTCCCTGTTGCCATAGCCTAAAGGTAATTTAGAAAGAGGGTGGTGGGGGGAGAAAGTCAGGGTCATCGCCCCTGGAAGTTCATGAGCACTTCTGACCCTTCTGCCTTGAGAAAGCCATGGCAGTGCTTAGAGAAGCCTAGTACACTTAGCTAATGAAGTGAGTGTCGGGGAGGAGGCTCTGGATCTGACACAGACAAGACAGCTGAGGCTCCTTCCTTCCGGAGTAACAGAGACCCAAGAAGACACTGTTCTGGGCTGAGTTATGTTCCCGATGCATTCTACATATTGAAGCCCTAACCCCCAGTACTTGGGAATGTGACCGTATTTGGAGATAGCATTGTTACAAAGGTAATTTAATCAAAATGAGGTCCTCAGTTGGGCCCTAATGCAATCTCACTGGTATCCTCATAAGAAGAGGAAAATTGGACAGAGAGCCATCAGGGACACATGTGCTCAGAGGACAGACCATGGGAGGACACAGCGAGGGGGTGGCCACCCACAAGGCAAGCAGGGAGGCCGCAGAGGAAGCCAGCCCTGTTGACACTGACACCTTGATCGTGGACTTCCAGCCTCCAGAACCGTGAGAAGATAAATTTCTGTTGCGTGGTCACCCAGTCTTCATGTGGTTCTTCGTTATGGCAGCCCCAGTGTATGAGTACAGGTAATCCCTGTAGCTCTAGGAGACTTGAGGAGGCTGTGGTATGGGCTGTTAGAAAAGTCCCAGAAAACCGAAGTTCAGCAGCCCTCTTAAAGCTTGAAAAATACAGTTTTTGGACAAAGTACAGGATGCCCTAAGCTTAGGCAGAAGATAGCAGCCACTCCAAGTTCATTCCACAATAGAGGCCCAGCTCCTAAAAGGAATATCCAGTTATCCAGTTATCCAGTTAGCTACTAAGGGACACAGTTATATCCAGTTAGCTACTAAGGGACACAGTGGGGGCTGAGGGAGGGATCTTCTTTGTCATTTGAAATGGGCTCCACAGAGGCCTCTTACACCCTTGCACCAACCAGCTATAGCTCTCATTTTCATGGGAAGTGTGGGAGAAGTTTTCATTCTTGCATCTTCCCTCTCTAAGCACATGGGTGTTGGTGCCTACAAACCAATATTTACAAAAGGGACTTTTTAAGCTTGGAAGACAATGCTTGTGGTTATCAGAGCTTATTCTAGCATCTTCTAGGCCTGGTATCTGCTCAGTGAACAAGCTGGGTCTGGGACTGACACATTCGTGAGCACCCCAGGCTCCAACTTCCTCCTGTCCCTAGCTCCAGTCCATAATTTAAAATAATTTAGCTCTCTTATAACTTAGCAAAGTAGCAGTAAACATTTGGATTCCCAACTTCAGGACAGGTTGTTGATATTTGCAAGGTTGTGGTACTTGGTTATAGGATCATTAGCCTAAACCTGATCAATATATTTTATTGATTGTTTTCATTGGTACTATGTCACACTTGCTAGGCATTTGCCGTTATTGGATATAGATTTGGTACAGTATCCACCCTTTCTCCCTGGGTAATGGTCATTGAGCTTGACGACATATAAGTGTGTGTATGTATGTATTTATGTATGTGTGTATATATATGTGTGTGTGAATATATATGAAATACGCATACAGTCATTAGTACTTTGGTAGGTGGTTAATGCATCTGTAAAGAAAATTATGTCATTAGAATAAAATTGATAGGCTTAATATTTTTGTGCATATGTATTTGTTCTCAAATCATTTGGAATCCATAGACATTTCTTATAGAATGGGAATGATGCTGCCATCATGACTTTTTCCCCCCACTTATGGTGTGATTAGCATCATCACAAGATGCTTTTCTAATGTCAAATGGCAGCTTTATCTGGAAAACCCAAATGTCAGTGTCCTGCCAGCATCCCTGGTCATATTGTTCTTGCTATTCTTTCATCCAAGGATAGGAACACACAGGAAATGAAAAAACCCACTATTGGAAGTTGGCCAAAATGCCTCAAACACATGATCATTTGTTTCCATCAGTCCAGGAAGGTTCCTAGGGTCCTGCCCCTTTGCTAGGGTCCAAAATTGCCCTCTGTAGGTGGCCTCTGAGGTCTCATTGTGGTTCTTGTTGGCTGACGTTTTCTTCTGTTTACTAGCCAGGAAGGAACAGAAAGGGGAAGGCAGAGCCCAATTTTGAGTAGGTCGCTAAGATAATTTCATCTTCAGAGGGGTTCCATACATACAATAAATGAACAGTTGTGATGTCAGCAAGACATTCACATATGGATAGGGAGTATGGGTCATTTAGAAAGTTGTGTGATAAAACTGATCTTTGGTGATGTGATTTATCCCATGATAGCATTCATTCCAATGAGTTCAATGTAGAAATTCAAAATGGTGCTGGTAAGTCTTGTTTTCATCAACATAGGTAGGTTTTATTATTTTTTCATCCAAAAGTAATGCCTATTTGTGGAAAAAGAGATTTTTAATAACATAGAAGAATATAAATTCTCCCTTCTCTAACCCCTCTTGACTCCTCCCTCAGTTTCCACTCCCTAGAAGCCACCTACCAGTCTTATTGATGTTTATCTGCCTCCAAGAATTTCCTATGCCCTTCCCATGTATTATTCAGATGGGATCAATTACATTGGTTCTTCTGCATCTTGCTTCCTTCCCTTTTAGGATTGCACTGTGGACTTCTTTCTATTTCAGCCCATTTGGTTCTGCTTCATTAAAAATTAGAGTATGCATAGTGTTTTATTTTATGGCTGCACCGTAACTTATTTAATCACACCTTTCTGGATGAAGTAAAAGCACTTGCAGAATGCAATGGGAGCACAGATACAACTCGGCTGCTGGGGAGGGCTGCAGAGAAGAGGTGACATTTGATAACAGGTTTTGAAGAGTGGCTTGGAGTTTGTAAGTTTGATCAATGACTGCAATGTGGAAGGAAGCCATGGGGGATGAGAAGAGGAATAAGAGACTCAGTGGATTCAGGAAGGGAGTACAGTAGGATCTCATCCACCTTCCTGCCCGGAAGGGCCTTCCCCTGGGAGGAAGTCCTGCAGTTGGAGAATGGGACAGTTTCTTGCATCCCCAGCTTGCGTGTAGACGTCAGGTGGGCTCAGGAGACTGTGTGAGCATGGTGAGTTGCATGGGGGTGCAGACAGAGTATGTGCAACTAACCAGATACTTGAGCCAAGTTTCCCAGCGTGTCAACTGAAATAAAAAGAGCGAGAGAGAAGGAAAAATCCCACTCAGCTTGCTGGTAACCCTGGTTATTGCTTTGGAAATGTTGCACGGAACTGACGCCTGGTGACATGTCAGCTCCTGACAGAAACCCGGGTTGGCAGGTCCTGTTTTTTAAGCCGAGTGCCTGTCTGCCAGATCGCGTTTGGATTGAGTGGCTGGCATTCCTCTAACCTCGCTTAATAGGATCGAAAGAAAAGAAATGTTACTTTTCATCACCCAAGACAACAAAGAGAAACGGGGAAACGAAAATATTATTTCGTTTGAACAAATTACAGGGAGACTCTCTGGGGCGCTTTCAGAGAGTTAGATGAGGAAAAGCACTTAAATATCATTCCATCAAACTAAATTTTTAACTACAATTTTTTACAGATAAAATGTGTTGGGAGGATTCAAAGAAGATTAGAGCTTACCCAAGAAACAGTATTCAAATTTTACCAGTTAATGGAGGCCCAGCAAAAACTGTTAATGCCTATAACTTTCCTCCAAGGGACAGAGATTTCAGTATTCTTATAAAAACACATTGAGCTGATTTCATTTCGGTGTCTCTGCAGACTTCATTCGTGTAATTTCAGTAAGTGTTATAAATGTTATTTTAAGTATTATAATGATAATCCCTACTGACAATGGGGCTGTGCATCTCAGCTTCCATTACTAAGGTAATGTTTACCTCGGATAGCACATAATTGTTTGCTTTTTTTCACAGTAAACTCTCTGCTCCCAACTGCTTAATCAGCCATGGAAAAGAGAGGAGACTTTAGAAATGTTTAATGTTCTTCTGATTACATTAGAGTAATGGGTAAGCCCACATCAGTGGGGCTGGAGGAACATACCGCCTGTCTTCCCCCTTGTTTATTTTTTGGGGAGGGGGCGGTGAGTACGTGTTTGTTTTTGTCCACGGTTCTTAAGGAGGACTGCGGTGGGCTGTGGCAATCTCGTGAATCATTTATTGTTATAAATCATGGCTGGAGCGTACATCTACTCAGCCCATGAACTCTCAGGGCCCTTTTTCTGTGTGTGGTGGGCCTGGCAAGGCCTCGGGCTGTCCTCCTGGCGGGTCCTGTGAACTCCGGTATTCTGGTCACAGTCCACGTTTCTATGCTCTCACGATCCACAGAGCACCCTGTAGGCTCTCTGAATGCGTTCTCCGCTGCCTGCTCGGTGGAAGCAAGATTTTATTAGGCTTTATGAAAGTGAAACTTTTCTACCCTCGAATGTGGAATCTCTGGGGCCTTCTCGGGGCATTGTATAACATTTGCTTCTCTGGCTTCTTAAATATCTGAATCCAAATGTGATCAGGAATTAAGAAGGAGCAGGGAAGGTTGATACACATCACAGGGTGGAAGAGTATTTGTTTCTACAGGTCTCGAGTGTTCAGAGCTCTCCTTTCTCTATCCCTTGACAATGGGGAAGTTCTGCTTTGAGCTAACTGGAAGCCCTGTGTTCTTTAATTCATTCAACAAACATTTGAGAGACTGCTCTGCTTCAGGCACTTTGCTGGGCTCTGGGGGAATGAACACATGTATTTTCCACACCTCCGTGTAGTTTACTGTGTTGATGGGAAAGCCAGGAATAAACAGGAAAACAAGTAAATACATAATTACAAACTAAGACACGTGTTATTGGTGCAGGGATAGGGAAAATTGGGAGGATGTTGGTCAAGCTGAGGTTGAAAGGATGAGAGGGAGCCAGCTGGGTGTGGGGCTGGAGTGTGGGTAGTGACCGGGACAGTGACTGCCACGAAGTGAGAGAGGCCAGCAGAACCCAGGAGATATTGGGCCTTGCAGGACGTGGCCGAGAACTGGGATTTTATTCTCTGCAATAGGAAATTATTGCAAGGTTATAAGCTGTGAGTGACATTTTCCTATTTTAAATTTGTATAAAGATTGGTATGGCCTCTGGGTGGAGATGGGAACATCCAAGAGCGAGAGTGAAAGCTCAGGGTCCTGTGGGTGGCCACTGCTGCTGCTGTACTGGCTGGAGATGACAGTCCACAGTGGTGGCAGTGGCTGGGGAGGCCGCGTCAAGGTATAATTTGAAAGGCAGGTGGACAAACTCACTGGTAAACTGCATGCGAGGCAGGAAGGTGTGTTGGTCTGGATGACTCTGGGCCACTGAGTTTCTTTAGCTGGTCCTCTGCCAGCCCTCCCTGTGCCCTCCCATGGGGGAGGTCATCTCACAGGACTGACTACCTGGGATGTCTATCTTCTTTCCCCAAAGACTGAAACCCTTTATGGTGGTCCCTGAGAAAGGATGGAGCAGGAGCTGGCTGGATTCCCTGCCTCCCCAGCCCCCCATGAATTATGTTACTCCTACTCAAGCCTCAGTTTCCCCAACTTTTCTTGAGAAGTGGATGCCAGCATGCTTAGCTTGCCTGGACCCTCCCTTCTGTCTCCCCACAAGCCCACCAACAGCCCTTCCTCCAGCCACCACTCCCAAGCTCCCCATGGTCTGCAATATAATTTAGCTCAAGCCTTTAGTTAAAGACCAAGGCCAGTAGGTAGCTGATTTTCCCAGTCCTTGGGGTGGACGCTTGACAGGTTTCTGTGCTGGGACTGAGGAGCGGAGGGAAAGGAAGTGGAGTGACTCATAATTAAAGGATCCCAAGGGCCCTAGTCTGGTCCAGTTGGCCCAAGAGGGGTCCTGCCCCATGGGGGTCTGGTCAGTGGGCATGTGTGCACCTGACCTTCTGGAGGGTAGGCAGCTACCACCAGGGGCTGGGGCGGGGAAGCAGTGGGTGGGGGTGGGGGGGCAGGGATTAATTGCTTGGACAGAATATTCCCAGTGCCCAGCTTCGAGTTGAATTAACTTCCAAGAAAATATCTAATGTCCCTCCCCTTTCCCTTGGAGAAGCAACAACTGGTTGAATCCATCCATCTGTGTCTCTCCCACCCTCTGCATCCTGGGGAACATGGAGGAATCTAAAAAAGAAGTTGCCAAAATCAAGGTGGAGCATGAACCTCCCAGGTGTGCTTAGGAGCACAGGAAGCGGGGAAAAGAATGTTTTTGTTTCCCTGAAACACACACACCCCCTCAGTCCCAACCAAAACCAGATGAATATTTTAACACTAGTGTGTTTTGTTCAAGCCAGGAGCACACTGCATTCCTGGCAAGGCCAGAGAATGACCTGAAAACCTGAATATTTCAGGGAACAAAAGGTCCTTGGGTCTACCTCCGTCCAGGGTTATTTGAAGACTGGTTTGGAGGGGTTTCGGGGGCATGGGAGGAAGCGAGCAGGGTTTCTGCTGGTCCCCCTCCCTTCCAGGCTGCGTGCTGTGGGAGCCCATGCCCTGCTCTGTGGCACCAGGCAGCCGTGTGGAGCCACGAGGCCCCAGCCCCCAGCCATGCACCAGGCAGAAAGGAAGAGGCGGGAGAGAGAAGGAGAGGGCGAGAGGCAAGGGGGCTGGGAAATAGAGAAACAAACTCTATTTTCTGCTCATCTGTGGCGGGAGGCTCCTGCGGCCCACAAGCTCTCGGAGTGAAGCAATTTCAGACAGGGATGAGTGTCTGTTTTTCCCTGGAGCGGAGGCTAAAAAACCCCAAAGCCCTCGGTTTCTCTTCCCTTAATATCCTGTTTTAGAAAGTGCAGTTGTGAGAAGGTGAAGGAAATGAAGAAGACCCTTAGCAAATGGAAGCAGTCCTTCTCTCGCCCGCTGGAACCAGGGGACTGGGATGCCTTATTCCAGCTGCTATGGATAGGCTGGACAGAGGCCGCCTCTGGGATTGGGAGAAGGAGCTGCTTGCTAAAGGGGGTTCCCGGCAGGTGGCCATTTGCAGACAAAGATTCAGATTCCTATCCTGTCTTGGGGGATGTTTACTGGGACTGGTGCCATTTGTGTGGCTTCAAAGACCTTGGACAATGGCATGCCCAGCTCCCTGCCCAGAGAAATGAGGATCTTGGAATACTGTGGCTGTAGGCTCTGTTGGTCTTGCCTTTCTTCCAAATGCAGGTGCTGGACATTCACCCGCTGCCGCCTTCTTCCACCCGCCCACAGTGTGTGCCTGCCATGTGTCTAGATCGAGCAGGCACTGGCCTTTACTGCAATGTGAGTGCAGAGTTTCAGAGGCAGCCTGGTCCAGGGCGGCTGGGAGCTGGGTCTCTATCGCTGGCAAATAGGAACTAGAGAGGTTGTTATGTCCTGGAGAGGCCTCTTGCACCTGCATGGTGGAAGGAGGACAGAAGCTGCTTCTGCAGTGGAGATCTCCCTCTCATACCATCAGTGGGGCATGGGGAAATCCTTCTCTCTGTGAGTGAGGAGGGTCGGCACTGCCTGTGGCTGCCGACAAGGTTTCCTGCGGGCCTTAAGTCACCTCCTGGCCTTGCTCTCCTCCTGCACTTACCTGCTGCAAGTTCAGAGGCTGCTGGACTGCCTGCCCTACCTTCCCAGTCTTGCCACCACATTTCCCTTCTCTCTTGACCCTGCTCGGAGGGATGTCCCAGCCCTCCTTTTCTCTGTGGAGATGCTGGCTCCTGGCTGGCTGCTGGGCCTCTCTGGACGTGGGGCCCCGGTGTCTGCCTGGGTGTGAGCCTCAGTTCTGCGCCCTACTCTCTGGGCAGCTAAGCAAGTCATGTAATCTCACTGTGCCTGCTTTCTCCTCAGTAAAACGGTGATGATAACGGTACCCTCTCCTTATGTGCTAATGAGAATTACATAAGCTAAGTATGTAGAGTGCATAGATCAGTGTTGACATGGAGTAGCAATGAGTACATAAATGTTTGACATTATTATGGCTGTGGTGGTTGATTTCTTTTCCTACAACTCTTTCCCATTCCTGGAGACTTGGCTCCCAGCACCCCTCCTGCAGGGACCCCACCCCCCCAACGCTGGCTGGCCTGACCCCAGGTCTTCCATTGTCTGCCCTGGGTGGTTGGACACCCAGCCTTACTGCCTCGTTGTCTGCCCGGGTTGTCTTTAATGTTGTCACATCCATTTGGCACATCTCAGTTATTTCTAGATTCTTTTGAGAACAGGGACTTGCCTGTCTTCTCATCTGTGCCCCGTTTCTGGCCCCCAAATTCTGGATTTGGTAAATGTTTAGTAATCACTTCCTTCATTGAATAGTATTAAACTACATTTTTTAAAAGGTAAAGGTCTTTCACTTCAAAGACTATATATAATAAAGAATATATGCGCATCTATTCCTTATCATACGGTATCTGCTCTGGGCCAGACCCTGGGAATCACACCCAGTGCCAATGGAAAAAATTCAGCTCAGAGAAGAAAACTAATTTGCTCAAGGTCACAGCACTTGGAAAGTCAAAGGTAGGACTTGAATTCAGGGCTCTGAACTCTACTGGGACAGACTGTGTGGGCAGCAGAGAGTTGGGCTCTGGGGGTTTTCCAACAGGACCAATTTTCTGATGGGTAGGGGCCAATTTGCTAAGGGTTGACCTTGGACTAGGGGCTGCCGTGGCCTGAGTCTGCAAGACTGTGAAAGAGTGCCTGCCTCCAGGTAGTGTCCACGGGTGGCATGGCGACCTCCGTTTTTATTGGTAGTGAATGGAGTTGCACTGGGGCTAACACTCAATGGACTTGACTCTCTCAAGGTTCAGGACACCTGGCAGTGCCCAACCCAGCTGCTGCTCTTGCCTGCACCCCTGCCCCTGCCCCCACCACGAGTCCACCTGGCACCATGAGCTGCCTTGGACAGCAGCTGGCCAGACCCCCCCAGTCAGCTGCCTGAGCACAGGGACCACAGCCATAATTGCTGTTCCCAGTGTTCCCAGTGTCTATCTTGGTATACAGTAAGTGGTCAACGCGGGCAGCAGGAAATATGATGAGGGCGAAAGGGATTTGTCTGGTTCTGGCAATTTCCTTCAGAGAGCAGGGAAAATTCTGGTTCCATGTCTGGGTATGGAGTTTGAGAAACGGGATGAACAGGGTAGGTTTAGAACCCTGAGCTCTGAAATAGCCCCGTCCCTCTGTCTCTCCCAGGAGTCGGGAGCACTGTCTGGGGTGATCAGGAGAGAGCCAGGGGAGAACCACAACCCCCACCCCAAGACAGAGTTTGGCCTTTGCTTCTCCCAGCCTGCACTTGGTCTCTGATGTAACCACCCTGGAGGGCTAGCCCGTGCCTCCTTCAGGCTCCTCAAAGTGTGGTCCAGTGTCCCACACCATCTGCAGTGTCTCAGAGTGTGCAAGAAACACCAAAGGCCAGGCTTCACCTGGTCCTGCCAAACCAGAATCTGCATTTTTAAAAGAACTCCAGGTGATTTGCATGCTCAGTCAAGTTTGAGAAGGGCTGACTTGGAAGTGAGGACACCCAGGGCAAACGCCGCGGGAGGTAGCACAGTGCCCTCCCGCCTGGCCTCTGTCGAAGCCCCGCCCACTGCTAGCCATACAGCTTGGGGATGTGGCCTGTCCTGGTTTCATTTCCTCCTAGACACAGTCGGGCCTATCTCGCTGTGCTGCTGAACGAGCACTGGGGCAGCACTGCTAACACATGCTCTGCTCTTAGCACACAGCCTGGGCATCGTGAATGCTGGCTGGGTGTGATGTTAGAGGCCTTAAGAACCTAGAGAGTGAAGTGGCTGCGGCAAGTGGGAGGGGAAACTGCTGATCTGAGAAGCTAGTTTTGCGCTGGGCTTGTTTAGTGGAGCTTAACTTAGGAGCTAAATACCCACCAGGACTCCCTGTGGAATTATTACATGAAATGGCAGGGAGATGGGGAGCCAGAGTTAATGCTGGTGATAGCAGTTTTTTTTTAAATCTAAAAAGAATGTGTTGAAAGCAAGTGAAACCCCTGGTGATTGCAAATGAATTGCCTAAGTTCTCTTAGCATATCCACTTCGCAGAGTGATGCCTGGGTTCGCGTGAATGAGCCGCTTTCTTCTCATTACGAAGGTGCAGAGCGGCTCCCGCAATGACTCCTGGTTCCGGCTGGCAGTCTGGTATGGGTCCTCGATCCGTGTGTGGAAGCTGCATCCTTGTGTGGTGGCAGGAGGGGCTCTGTGGGCAGTGCCGGGCATCTGGGCCTTCCAGCAGCTTAAATGCCTCCGATTAGCAAGTCGGGCGGGAAGAGGTGCTAAAAAGAATCCTTCCCACCTCCTCTGCTGGCATGTTTTGAAGGGAGTTTGGTTATGAGACTATTAAAATGTTATTTTGATAATTAAGCCCACAGCTGTTCCGAGGGCGGCAGGGGCAGGCAGCACACAGGCAGCAGAAGGCCTGGTGCTCTCCCAGGCTCTGGGAGAGAGGGAAGGCAGGAGGGAGCAAGGCAGGGCGAGGTCGGACACAGGACCTGGAGTGCAGCTGGCTGTAGGCAGAGAGTGCCCCTGTCATTGGGTTCAAGGATGCCTTTGAATGACTGGAGGGAACGGTGGCTCCAACAGGCTTCCTGTCTTAGGTATGGCAAGCTGCCCCCGACATGGGGATATCTACTAGGTTTCACCAAGACTCTCAGAGCAGGGGTCCCTAGATCAGTGGTTCTCCAAGTAGAGTCCAGCATCAGCATCGCCTGAGAGCTTGCTAGAAATGCAAATTCCCAGCCCCGCATACACCTGCTGAATCAGAAACTCTGGATGAGGACTGGCAATCAGTGTTCTGTCTTTTTAGAGACAGGATCTTGCTTTGTCACTGGAGTGCTGTGGTGCTATCATAGCTCACTGCAGCCTCAAACTCCTGGCTCAAGTGATCCTTGCGCCCCAACTTCCTGATTAGCTGGGACCACAGGCGTGTACCACCATGCATGGCTAAGTTTTAAAATTTTGTGTACACAGGGGTCCCATTATGTGGCCCAGGCTGGTCTCGAACTCCTGACCTCAAGCAATCCTCCCGCCTCAGCCTCCCAAAGAGCTGGGATTACAGGTGTGAACCATTGATCCCAGCCTGTAATATTTGGTTTAAAAGACTCTCCAGCTGATTCTGATTCACTAAAGTTTGAGAACCGCTTTCCTTAAAGATCACCTAGCAAATGGGGCTTAGGCATGCAATGATTCCTTAGAGATTGGTACGGCTTGCTGTGAGGTGTGGATGAGGGCGTGGGGATGATCAGCAGGCTCACCACGTGTAGGCATCCCTGATCTAGTCCTGTTCCTTCACTGAACTAGATAGCAAAGAGAAGCCCAGAGAGGGGAAGGGGCTTGTCTAAGGCCACTCAGCACATCAGAGCAAAACTGGAATTAGTAATCAGCTAGGTCTCTTGATTCCAGATCTTTCCGTTGGACTATCTTTCTGAATGCAGAGGATAGATGCAGTGGTTTGAATGTGTCCCCCAAATTTCATGAGTTGGAGATTTAATCCCAAAATCTGTATGTTGAGTCATTTGAAGGTGGGACCTATGATGGAACTGGTGGCTTTACCAGAAGAGGAGAGACTTGAGTAGACATGCACACACTTGCCCTCTTGCCAGGTGACGCCCTGCACCACATTATAACATAGCAAGGAGGCCCTCTCCAGATGTCGTCTCTATGCTCTTAGACTTTGCAGCCTCCAGAATCATGAGCTAAATAAACTTATTTTCTTGATAAATTACTTGTCTGCGGCATTCTGTTATAGCAACAGAAAATGGAGTAAGACAATGGAGCTGGGAGAGAAGAGGTTTCAACTGGAAGTGATTAGGTAAGCCAAGGAGATGCCCCAGGGTTTATAAACCCAGAATATATTCACTGGCCTGGAGTCTCCCAGCATCCTCTAGACATGTTCTGCTGGGAGTTACTGCAGGACATACATCAGTCCACCCACACATCCACGCATCCACTGGTCCACCCATGTATCCATTTACTCCTCTACCCACTTCTACCTTCCATCAGTCTATTCATCCATCCATCATCCATTGTCCATGTGTTCATGTATCCATCCAAATATTTAAGTCACCATTCACTCACCCATTTGCTTATTCACCTTCCACCCATTCATCCATCTACCTGTCCACTAGTTAGCCAAACCTTCCCGCTCTCCCTTATGAAGAGCCTACATGTACTAGGCACTCCATATCATTCTCAACCAGTAGAAACCTAAGTTAACCCAGGTCACATGAGTTGGTCACGTGAGTTCTGTAAGAGACTATTGAGCCAGGATTATGATTACAGTTGAGTCTCTCCACAGCTCTTCCTAGGACCTGCTCTTCCATTCCTCCTATTGACAGCATCCCTCTCCACTGTGCACTGTGGGAAGCCTCATGTTCTCATCCTTTGTACCACCACTACTTCCATCCACACCTTCCTCACAGTTCCTTGAGCTATGGTAGTGGTGTGTTAGCTGGTCTCCCCACAAGCAACCTCTCCCAACTCATGCCGTCATTCACAATCTGGAAGTACCACACTTGATCATGCCACTTCTCAAAGACTCCAGTGGGCTCCTTAGTGCCTGTAGAAAGAAGCCCACTGTTTTGCTCAGCTATCTGATGCTCTCTGTGCTTGGCCCAGTCTAGGTATCAGTGTTATGGCCCTTTGGTTTCCAATTTGTGCTGTAGCCAGAGTGGGTGATTTGCTGTTTCCAGACTGTTTTTGGCATGTGCTTTGGCTTCATGCTTTTGTGCATGCCATTTCCTGTGGAAAACACCTTCACCCCGTGTGCCTCACTCTCCCCAGTTAAAATCCTTCCCACTCTCCGTGGTCCTGCTCCAATGCCTCCCCCTCCTTTTACTCATGGGGTCTGTCTTTGTGTCCCACTGGGATGGGACCTTCTCTCTGCAGAGGGAATTGTCATGTTTCTGACTCCTGTTTGCAAGTCTCCTGCTCACAGCAGATTTCAGGCAGCTGCAGGTCTGTGTCATCTCCACTCCAGGTCACTGCCCGGTGCCTGACACATAGTAGGTGCTGCTTCTGAACCCGGCAGTTCAGGGCTTAGTTACATGTGTCTAAGATGCGTGTTGTAAGGGAAAGACCTAAAAAGGGCTACTGGGGTCTAACGGTTGGGTTAAAAGGCCTTGAATGTTGTTTTCCCTTTAGTACACACAGTGCCTGGCACATAGTAGGTGCTCAATCAGTATTTTTTGAGTGGAAGAATGAATGAAAATGTTTACCTTCTCCTTTAATGTTTGTAATTTCAAAATAAATATGGAGCAAAGAAAGCAAGAGTAATACTAAAAATTCAAAACCCAACTTGCCCTCTGCAGTGTTGGTCATCTAGGAGGGCAGCTGCCTGTTCCCTTGTCCCTGTTTTGGAGTGGTCTGTGTCCCTTGTCCATGTTTTGGAGTGGTCTATGGGTTCGAGTGGGGAAGGGCTGTGCATTTCACTTCTGAACTTCCAGTCAGAACCTGCATCCTCTCTGCTCTTCTGGTCTATCCTGCGTGCCCCACCGCTCATCTGTTCTCTGTGGTGAACTGGAAGTGGCCTTCTGAATGTGTCTCCCTGTTCGGAGCTTTCGGTTGCTCCCATTGTCCTTAGGTAGAGATCCTCAATGTAGCCCACAAGGCTCTGTAGGTTGGTCAGACGCCCCCATCCTCCCCTCCCCTCCATCTGACAATTGCCCCTCGCTCTGCATTCCAGCCACAGGCCTTTGTGCATGCTGTTCCTCTTCTGGGACTTTGCTCTTCACATGTCAGACCTGCCGAGACACAGGCCTGATGCCCTTGGAGCAGCTGCCCCTTTCTTTACCCTCCTGGACGTCCATCTCTCAGGCTGCGGTTAGGTGGTGACTCGTGTGTGCAACTGGTGAATATCTTCCTCCCTGGTTGGACTGGGAGCTGCTGGTGGGCAGGCACTACCAAGACCTGAGGCTTTATGCACAGTAAGCATTTGATGCTCGTTTTTTTGAATGAATGAATAAATGGATAAAAAATAGATACAAGGTAGGTACTTAGTAGATGTTTACTGAATGAATAAATGGACAACACACTATAGATGCCTATCAAATTCTTGTTGGATAAACCAAAAAACCCAAGCAAATCAAGAAGACTCAGTACTTTCTTGGAAAGTCCGGCCAATGACTCTTCCAGTTAGGCCTTCTCCAGACCAGGGATACTGTCTGTCCATCCTGCCCTCCTGCTCTTGCCCTGTTAGCTCAGGAGGCCATGCATGGCCATGCCTTTGACCCTCCTGCCTGTTCTACCCCAGCACATAGGCAGGACGTGGGGGAGCGTGGCCGTGGGGCCCTAGAGACCTCTGCTGACCCGCTTGTGCTGGGGACTGCCTTCTGGTGAGTGATGGGATGGAGCCTGCCCTGGCCTCTGACCCCTGGTATCACGAGTCTCTTTGCACTTCTGTAATCTTTTCAACTCCAGAGCCGTCTGGTCCAGCATGATATGGAAACATCTTCCAGAACATCTGTTTTCCTCCTCAATCAATACACTCCCCAAAGAGGGCCAACTTGCCAAATATTATATATAACATCAAACATGCTATCTGAATTCAATTAAGTGGTTTGGTTGGGGAAGAGGTTGTGGTAATTAAGCATACTGTTTTGGAGCAAATTATAGCAAACTGTTTCATTCTTCATTAGCAGGCACCTCTCTTGACTCCCTGTGAGCTAAAAATGAGGGAGAGGAAGAAAAAGAATTAAATAAATACCCCCCCCCCGCAACTTACCATATAAATGAAGATAGCTTGATTTATTGGAACCACTATGGGCTTTAATTTTTAGCTCTGTGGTGCTCTGTGGCTGTGGTGAAGTTACTTAACCTCTCTGAGCCTCAGCCTTCTCATCTGTAAAATGGGGATGGTAACACCCATCTCACAGGGTTGCCGTGAGAGTTAAATGAGATCATGAAAGAAAGAGGCTGCCTGGTACAGTTCTATGCACAAAGCAGGCCTTCACTAAAGGGTCACGATGGCATGGAGGTGCATTGAGGCTGGATGATGTATGCTTCGTCAGTCAGAACCAGATTCGGCGTCCTTTTTCTACCAAATGCATTTCACGAGTGTGCTAGTGTATTTGTGAGTTTCTAGGAGCAGGGATAAGGACTCTCCTGTTTCATTTTGTTTGACACCCATAGTCCACAGCTCAGAGCAGGCAGGCTCCATAGGCGAGGAGGGTCAGAATGCAGACCTCAGATGGCTTCAGGTCCTGGTTTAGCAGCTCTGAATCCCTTGGGCAAGTTGCTTACACCCCTGTCACATCAACTTCCTCCTCTGTAAAATGGGATATCACTAATTATTACTGACCTCCTAGGTTGCTGTGAGGATTCAATGAATTTAAAAATGGAAAGCATTTAAACAGTGCCTGACACATAGTAAAAGCTCCCAATACATGTCAATTTTGTTATTCATTTATTTAAAGAATGGCCCGTTTTAAGCTGCCGGTTTTTTTCCATGGGCACTCCACTATTTAGGCTAGGGATACACCACACAACCAGCCCCAGATTAACAGCAGTGCCTATTTATCAAGTGCCTACCATGTGTCAGTGGAAGGCCCAGAGGAGGTGCTTAACATCCATTCTCCATGGCTGTTGCAACAAGCCTGCTGTTACTTTCATCATCCAGGGGAGGAAACTTCAGCTCTTAAAGTAATCTAGCTGAGGCCATATAGGCAGCCAGGACGTTACAGGGCTAGCATTTGTACTCAAGCCTGTGGGGCCCCAAAACGGCTCTCTTTTCACTCTGCCATGCTGCCACTCAGAAAAACACACCTCCCAACCCTGACCCTAACTGGGCATCTGCTCTATGCAGACTTTCACATCTGCAGTCTCAGTGGATTGTCCACAAATCTTGGAGGATTCCTATGTTGACCCTCATGGGACATTCTGACCCTTAGCAACTGCCTTCTCCAGGAGTCCATGAAAAGCTCATTCTGGGTTGAGTGAGGTGATAGGACAGGTTCATCCTTCCTGGAAGAGGGGAAACTGGTTAGAAGGATTTTGTCATCCAGGAGGGAAAAGGTGGCGGCCTGAAGAAGGATGCTGGTAGCAGAGGTGGAAAGGAGAGGGTAGATTGTGGAGAAAACAGGATTGGTCACCAGTGGCATGCGCAGTAGGTGCTGGAGTTCTTTAGAGGCGGAGGTTTTCCTCAGAGGGATGTTGTTCTGGGAAACCTGACTAGAAGGGGCTGGTGGGGTCTTATCTGACTCCTGAAGGAGGGATGGAGTCATTTCACACAGTAAAGACATGAAGAGTAAAGGTTTGGAGGTGGGAAGGCTCTGGGACCAGCTTTGGGGAGCCGAGGAGGAGGATGTGAGAAGATTCCTGCATTCAAGGAGCTCCCTGTGTGTTCTGGGACAAGAGGACTGCAGCCAACTGTGGCACAAGCAGGGTGACATCCAACACCAGCTATTCCACAGATTTGGGTGGGCTGTGAATTTTAGTGCCCAGGAGAGGCTTCCAGGGATAGGAATGGGTGTGGGAGAGATTGGGGAGCCCTCATTGGACCCAAAGGCTTGTGCAGACAGCATTTGTCATTCATTCATTCATTCATTTGTTAGACCATCAATGTACTAATACTGTGGGGCAGGAGACCAGGCGGAGGCAGGAAGGGTGACAGACAAAAAAGGACAAAAGCCCTCCCTGGGAGGCACTGAAGGTTTAAGAGGCATACAGCTGTCAGAGGTTTTTTGAGTTGCAAGAGCTGGAACCCTGCCGCCAGCTGGTCTAGGGAACAAGGGGAAGGGCTCACTGCTGCTGAAACTCGGGCTTCTCAAGGTGCAACAGGCCCAGCCCTGCCCTCTCTCTCCAGCTCTCGGTCCTCCTTTTCTCTGTTAGCCTCCCTCTCTGCCAAAACCCTGCAGTATGGTACGGAAAACGGCCACCAGCCCCTCCAGGCCCACATCCTACCAGCTTAGCTGGTAGTTCCATGGGTTCCATGACAAGAGAGTCCTTAAACCTCCATAATACCACAAAATTCTTACAATTGGCTCTGATTGGCCATGCCTGGTCACATGTTCATCTTTGAACCAATCACTTTATCCAGAGGCATGGAAAACACTCATTGGCCAGGCCTTAGTCACATGCTCATCCCGGATCCAATCTCTTTATCCAGAGACATGGAATACACTAATTGGCCAAGACTGAATCACATGCTCAACTATGATTCAGAAGTGCCATTATTCTCTGATGGAGGTTCCCCAAAAGACACTTGGGTCATTGTTCCCAAAAGGAGGGAGAATGGATGCTGGCAGGAATAAAAACAAGGTCCACTTCCGTAGAAGTATAGACCGGCTCTCCCCTGCAGGAAGTAGTGGAATGAGTACTTAGAGTGGGGTCCACGCTGTCAAGTGGGATGTCAGGAGCTGGCCATCAGAGAGGGCTGGGTCCATGCGAAGGGGGGTCTTCTGGGCCAAGGAATGGCCACACCTGGTGGAGGCCACAAGGGCAGAGGAGGCCCTAGCCTCTCTTGACATCTCATGCACCTAATTTGCTTCCGCCTGCACTGAACGATTATTTTTTGCATCCTCCCTAGTGGGGCTGGGCTCTTTTCAATGCCTTCCCTTTTCCCTGGTGAGTGCATTTCAGGGTGGGAATGGGAGCTTTTGTTAAGGCCGCTTGTGGTCGGATTCCTGGTTGGCCAGCATGAACGGCGACCGACATGGAAGGGCTGGCTCTGACTGGGAGACCTTTTTCTTTTGAACCCTTCTGGGGTCTGTCTAGCCTGATTCTATCTGGGCAGCGCATAGTGTTTTCTGGACAGAAACCCAAAGCTCACCCCTGTTTCCACATTGTGGAGCTGTGCGTCAGCATCATGGGAGCATCACAGTGGCAGCTTTGTACCTCCCTTTTGTCCTGAGAGGGAGACAGATTGGCTTGGGAAATGAAAGGATCAGCTAATGCCATCCTGGGTCACATCAAAGCCAGCTAAAGCTGGGTGAGCTAGCTCATCACAGCTTCACAGGTGTGGAGGTTCAGGTTGTCAGAGGCCCTAGTCCTAGCCTCAGCCCTGCTTGCAACTTGCCTTGTGATCTTTGGCAAGTCTCCGTTCCTTTCTGTGCCTTAAATTCCTTATTTGTCCACACAGGAACATGAATACTCTCTGAAGGGTAAAACTTAATTCGCGAGTGATGTCATCAGTTTGGTCCCATTCCTTTCTGTCCCAATGAAAGTCCCAGTGAGAGGACCCCATCTTACCCCTCTTCTGTGCCATTGTTGTTGCTGGCAGCTTTGGAACACGTGGCTCTCATTTTAGGACAAATGGCTCTCCCTACTCAGGAAATCAGCTGTGAGTTTTGTGCACAGGCTGCCCCCTCTCAAGGTTGCTGCTGACCCCCCCCCCCAAAGTTCCCTGACACCCTCTTCCCCTCTCCTTCTCTGACTTCTGAGGTGAAACTCGGCACTGCCCCACCTCCCAGCACTGCCCGCCAAGCCATTAGCCTCCCTTCTCACTGGCTGCGCATCAGCACAGTAATCATTTTCAGATTTACAAGCATTAAATATTTTAATTTAATGCCTTGGCTCTCTTGTAATTCATGCACTTAATTATATGATAATTACTCAAATGAAAGAGATACAGCTGCTGCCGTATCAATTCCGAGGGAAGACTGGATTTTTGAGTTGGACTCATTTTGGGACATCCCTCCCCACAGGCCCCCTGCAGCCCTTCTTTTCTTTGGGTCGTGGAGTCTTTCATAGCCCCTCCTCCCCCAGCCAGTACTGGGGCTGGGCTGCAGGTGGGGTGAGAGTCTAGGCAGTCTGCACCCATCTGCTGCAGGAACAGGGTGTGGGTCCTGCCCCAGTTGGGTGACCCAGACTCTTATGGGTGCTGCTATGCAAGCAGAGAAATCTAATGACCAGTGAGCCAGGTTGGAGAGCCGTGGGCCGCCTTTGAGTGGTAGAAGAGGAAGGACCTTCTCCATGCTTCTCTCCCCACTGGGCAGCAGAGGTGGCTGTGAGGGCTGTTTGGCAGCCTCTGTGGTAGGTGGAGAAGCCAGGAAGCCTGTCTCTTCCTCTAGTGATGGAAGCCTGGGGGAAAGGAGTCAACTTCTTCTCTGAGTATCTCCACTGGAAGCGGGGCTAGACCAGGCCTCCTACTGCTGACCACCAGGGGGTTTGCAAAGACAGATTAAGGATGGAGGCAAGGGAGGAGGGAAGGAAGGAAGGAAGGAAGGAAGGAAGGAAGGAAGGAAGGAAG
>NW_012103676.1:2038029-2124530 GCF_000951045.1 Mandrillus leucophaeus | reverse complement strand
AGGGAGGGAGGGAGGAAGGGGAGGAAGGAAGGAAGGAAGGAAGGAAGGAAGGAAGGAAGGAAGGAAGGAAGGAAGGAAGGAAGGAGCTTTCTGATGGGGACACCCACCTTGTTCCTATCACCCCTCCCCTCCCCTTCTCTTCCCTCCCTTTCTTACCCCTGCCCTCTCCTCTTCATTCTCTCCTTCCATCCTTATCTTTTCCATTTTATTTTCCTACTTTTCTTCCTTTTTCTCTTTCCTTATTGACATCTAAAATTGTGTTTGATGCCTGAAGGGTACTGGCTGTTGTGTAAGAACTGTAACTATTAATATTTGGCAAGCATTTCAACTCCTGCCCTCCCCTGTTCACGGAGCCCCGTTGGGTCTGATGTTGCTGAGTGGATCGACTAGAGACCCTTTGAGTTGATGGCACCAGCAGATTTGAGAATCAGGTGGTGTTGCCTTGAGTCAGGTCCTTGTTGGTTCTGAGGGTGGGAAGCATGTGGGAGGGCCTCTGCAAAGCTCAACCTGCTTCCTTAGGGGAGAAGACCCCCTTTCTCTTACTGAGAATCAAAGAGAAGTGGCAGTGGACTCCTGGGCAGAGCCCTAGTGAGAGGGGCCCATGGTGCTCTGGCACTCAGGCTTGAGCTTTTGAAGAAGCATTTTGGCTTTCCTTGGGATGAGAAGTTGGGTCCGGAGGCGAAATTTCCCAGCCAATAATGTGTTCAGGCTTTTTGAAAGTTTCCTGGTTGTTCAGGTGGGGGACCTCTTGGTGTAAGGGAAGACCTTGGCCACTCTGGGCCCACACGTTTCATAGGTGTGGGAGAGCTGGACAGTGCATTTCTGCCGAAGTGTGGGTTTGCACTGAAAAGGGTTACAAACGGTTTGCCCGTATGCAGACAATTTTCAGCTAGCTTACAGCAGCTGCGGCGCCGTGCTGATAGATTAAAAGCAGCAACCAGCCCCAGAATGAAGTGTATTAGAACTCCTGCTGGGTCGAGCTGGGGAGAGGCCCACACAGCTGTCATCTAGGCCAAGTTTCCAACCGAAACCTCAAGAACAGGATGGAACTCTGAGAAAAGTTAGCTTTCTAAATGAGGTGGCCGGCTGTTAATCAGGAGAGCGGGGAGAGGGACCCATGGAATGCCAGGGACTTAGAAGTTGAGGACGAGGAGGAGATTGGTGGAAGTGTCCGCCCAGACCAGGAACTTTGTACAGAACTGTGATTTCTGGGGCCAGGGAGCAAAGAAGCTGTTGCTGGCAGGGGACCCAGGGCTGGGCACAGCACCCCCTCCTTCTGCCTTGCGCCAGGCGTGTCTTAGGAGTTGGGTGAATAAGAAGGACATCTGCGTGTTTCCACACTATGTCCAAAGGCTCCAGGAGCTCAGTGCCACCACACCATGCTCAGACCCCGTGGCTGAAATGGTAGGGTGATTCTCGGATCTGGGGAGCTGCACAGATCTACTTTTGTCCTGGGAATTTTCGCTGTAGAGCCACCTGCTGCCAGCTGGCCTTTGCTTTTCCCTGGCTACAACATGGGGGCCGTTTTGGCTGGATACATTTAAGGGATGTCTTCTTGTGTTCAGAAAGGCTCTTGGCAGGGATCGGGTCCTGGCCCCTGAGTCTGACTCAAGGCTGGAGAAGGGGGTCCTTCCCATTGTCACAGATGCCACTTGAGAACAAATCTAGCACACCCTCATCCTTAGAAAAACCAGCATGCTGAGAAAGAGATCTGGAAATAGTCTCTGTTGTTTTTTTTTTTTTTTTTTTGATATGTACTTATTTTTGCAATAAGCAAAATACTTCCTGCTGGAAGAGTCAGGTGAGTCTTTGCTGAAAAAAAGGAATAAATCCAACTTAACTACATTGTGATTATAAATAGTACAATATATGGCCGTAATTCAGTGGCAGTGGTGTTTGTGGTACATCTATAGCAAATCTATCCATTTAACAATTTGCTGTGTCCTCATTCGGGCAGGCCATTGGGCAGGCCACTGGGCAGTCCATCAGCTGCAGGTGTGGCTCTAAGCATCAGGTGCACTTGGGTCATCAAGGAAACACAAACCTGGGCAAAGAGCCTGCTGGTATCACACATCAACTGTGGCAGTCTTATGTTGGGAAGAGGCCTGGCTTCCAAAGCTGCTGTGCATGGCCTTGGCCCGTCAGATGGTGGGAAATAAGCTCTGCCCGTTGATGGCGTGATTGGAGGCTCTTGAGCAGACGTGGAATGGTGGTTTCTTGCCTGATGAGCAATCAGGTTGCAGATGTTTTCTTGGATTCCTGAGCTGGCCATACCAGTGGAATGTGTATGTTTCAGTGGCAGGCCATGGGGAGGGGTCTCAGAGGTGAGGGAAGGGTGCAGGTGGATGCCATTGGCCTGGTCCAAGGGTGCGGTTGGGACGGTGCAGACAGGCCTAGAGGCCAAAGACGTGGCTCTGGGAGGCAGACCACCTTGGTTTGAGTGTGGGCTCTGCCCCTTCCTGGCTCTATGACTTTGGACAGGCTGTCCCACTTTCCTTGACTATAAAATCAAGATAATGACAGCATCTCTCTCAGAGAGTTGTTGTGACGATTAAGTGAGATATCATTTGTTTTAGACCTTGTGTGTTGCTGTGAAGGAATACCCAAGACTGGGTGATTTATAAAGAGGTTTATTTGGCTCCCAGTTCTACAGGCTGTAGAAGAAGCATGGCACCAGCATCTGGGGAGGGCCTCAGGCTGCTTCCACTCATAGGATAAGAGGGAAGAGAGCCTGTGCAGAGGTCATGTGTAGAGGCCATGTGGCAAGACAGGGAGCAAGAGAGAGGGGAGAGGGGCCAGGCTCTTTTTAATAATCAGCTCTGCGGGAACTAACAGAGCAAGAACTCACTCATGCACCTGCCCCTGTGATGCAAACACCTCCCACTAGACCCCAGCTCCCAACACCACCACACTGGGGATTAGATTTGAACATAAAATTTAGAGAAGTCAAACATCCAAACTACAGCAACATGTAAAATGCTTATAGCTGGCCGTGTGGGCGCGGTGGCTCACGCCTGTAATTCCAGCACTTTGGGAGGCCAAGGTGAGCGGATCATGAGGTCAGGAGATCGAGACCATCCTGGCCAACATGGTGAAACCCCATCTCTACTAAAAATGCAAAAAAATTAGCTGGGCTTGGTGGCTCGTTTCATGCCTATAATTCCAACTACTCGGGAGGGTGAGGCAGGAGAATTGCTTGAACCCAGGAGGTGGAGGTTGCAGTGAACCGAGATTGCGCCACTGTACTTCAGCCTGACCACCGAGCAAGACTCCATCTCAAAAAAAAAAAAAAATGCTTACAGCTATGCTGGGCATTTAAGTACCCAATGAACGTTGGCTATGTGGTCAAATTCTTCCATAATCTTGAATAGTTTGACAAGAATCGTAGAACCTCAAAACATCTGATCTGATTCTAGAATCCATTCATGAATCTCTTCCACAAATGCCCAACTTTTCTTGAATGCCTGCCATGATGGTGAACTCACCCCAGGCTGCCATTACAATCAATCATAGACAACTTTTTGTGGATCTAGTTTCCAGACTGTACTTTTTTGGTGGTTCTCAATTGATACACATACTTTCCTGGCTTCTTCAGTATAGATTCCCAAGAACAGTCAACAGCTGCCACCCATCGGGTGCGTATCAGGCCAGGTACTGCGCCAAACACTTTACCCACAGGATCTCATCCATCCTTCTGTGTCCTAAGAGACAGATATTATTTTGCCTCCATTTTACAGACGAGGATAAAGGGTCAGAGAGTTAATTTGTTTAAGACTCACACAGATCCAGTTCAGCTGACTGGGACTGAAATCTGTCTGATGTCCTAACCATTATCCTTTCCAAGCAAGCTCAGAACCAGCCAATTCTTTGGTGTTTTTCTCTGCTTCTCCCTTCTCAACTGCAGTCAGCCCACTCTCCCATAATGGTTTCTTCCCATTGATGTTTTATTTGCGTGATTTGGGGAGACTGTATAGGGATGTTACCTTCTGTGAGATATTATATCTATAGCTTCTCACAGCACCATTAAACTAGTAGGATAAATTCTGTCTGCAGGAGACAGAAACCACTCACCACTGTTGTCTAGTCTCTTAAATTAATAAAAGTAATAATCTGATAAACTGGTTATTGTAATTTATCCCCGTAAAGCAGAGCATGTGCCTGAATTGTCAATCGGCCCTCAAAGCAGTAGAAAATAGCCAGCAATTACCAGAGGCTCAGTGAGCAAGGTGGCTGCAATCCTGGGGTCTTCAAATTGGGAGAAATAATGAATGCATCCAGAACACATCCATTTTTCAGCAAGTGCTGCATGGATTATAAAATTTATTATCAATAAAATTATTCATTTGTGCCCTATACCGCACTTAATGCACCTGAAGTGAGAAATTAGAAGTGTGTTTAATTCTGGGACTGGAAGAAAATACAAGTGCAGCAAATTTGCAGTAATAGGAGAAAGTTAATGCCTGGCAAAAAAGGAATCAATTTAGTGATTGCTTTTATATTTTGGAAGAGCAGATTGGCTTTTCATGCTTTTTTGTGATAAAAGCATACAGATTCACTTAGATCCATGGTTTTCATATTGCTTTCAAAGAATAAAGAGGTTATGAATTAAGGGGAATATACAAAGGTGAAAAGTATGTGCATGCCATCTGTATTCTATGTATCTGGTGCATATATGTAATTTATGTGTGTATATGTCTATATATCCCTCTATACATCTATATACACACATACCCACAGTAAAGTAGATGTAGTAGCAATATAGTTGGTAAATATTTAATAACTCACTGTCTGATAAAAAACAGAATTTTGGTTTTGTAGCCTTTGCCAATTTCTGTGGTGTAAATACTCCCACTGTGGGCCAATTTCAGTCTACCAATATCATTTCGCTGAATCTGGAGTTGGGAAGAGAAACTCACAGTTGGCTCTCAGGAGTCAGTATGAACTGGCTCTAGCACAGCCCTGTTTTATATGTGCACATGTACGTGCATATAGACAGACACATATTATCTCTATGGTTTAAGAAAAAAAGAAAGAAAACATAAATGCTATCCATCAGTTTGAGCCCTGAGTATCATCTGTGTGTTTTTTCCCAAGTGCCAGCCTCCTTTAGTGAATTTGCATGTACATTTTATTCAAGTAAAGAGCAGCCTCCTGCCCTGGAAACACAGTGACTTTATTTTCATTAAGTTCCACATGCAAAAGGAGAAAAGAAAAGAAGAAAAGAAGAGGTGAAGAAGGAGGGGGAGAATCCAGGCTTGGCTTCCCTTGCATTAGCAACACTGGCTTGTCTTCAGCGTACTCGGCGGACTCGCCTCGGTTTTTATCCAGCCATTGTTCTTTTTACACCGAGTTTGCACACTGTGGCGCGTCTGGGGAATTTCAGCAGTTGGAATATACATGAAAAGAGTTCCGTTCCACTTTCATAAGGTCCCTGGATGGCTTGGACGAGGCCTCAAGGCCCCATGGTAGAGCCGGCACCACATTCGTATTCCTTCCCACACCACACACGATAGCACGGAGCCCAGACCAATCGAAAACTTGACAGTAAGCCTTTTGATTTTGCGGGGAAACCTTCATCACGCTGCGAGAGGGAAGGGAATATAGCCCAAACTGGACTTCATACTGTGGCAAGCTTGAAATCCCAGCCCAACCGCAGAGCCGGCTGATTGGAATAGTTGGAAACTGTGTCCAGGAATTCGGCTGCAAGAACTTGGCTCACAGCAACTTCGGCCTTTTTGAAAGAAAAATTGTCAACTGGGAGAGCCACTTGGGGCCTGGGTTTAATCTGTCCAGGCAGTAAAGATTCACGGAAATGATTGGCCAAGTTTCCCTAAAATGCTCAGAGCTCCTGCCTATTTGGGGACTCCGGGGGTGGGAAGGAGCAGGCTCACTGGCTCCTGGTGACAGCTGTCGTCACTGCCGTGATGATGGCAGTTGTCACCGGCTTCGACGCTATTGCTATTTTGTTAATCGCCAACCTGCTGCTTGTGAGATAGCAGAGTCAGAGGTGCAAACAAAGCCATACAGAGCATATGTTCTACTCGGTACCCTGCTCTCAGGCTACTGTGACAGGGTGGCAATTTTCTGGGCACACCTTTTGCCCAGGCAAAGTCACCATGACATTTAGATGGCCAAAGACCAAAGAGAGGCTAACATTGAAATCATAGATGTGCACTGGGTAAATCTACAAGCAGTAGTACCATTTGCACCTCTCTTGAGAGGACGTCTGTGGGCTTTCTTGACTGGGATCGTGCCTTCATTTCACTCATCTTTGTTTGAAAATGTTAGTGAGTACGGGACCTTGCTACGAAATACCCATGAAATTCAAGCATCTGGGTACCATTGGCCAGCAATGTCCTGATGATACTGATGTAGACAGTAGACCTTAGTTCAAATGCACAAAAGATGGAGCTTGGCGAAGGTCCACAGAGCCAGGAGTCAGGAGCAGACCGCCCACAGGAAAACATGTTGTCATCAACTCTTCTTCCTTGACAAGGATATTAAGTCCTGGTCTTTTCAGGGGGGGAAGATTCATGCTCTTGGGACAGAGATAAGTCAGGGATGTTGAGATAGGATTGGGTCCAGCCACTCATTCTGCAGCAGGAGGGAGTTGGAGTAATTTCATCAGGGATGGATGGAGACTGGTGAGGATGTTCCCTGGGGCCTCCTAGAAAGATTAGGGGGAATCTTTCGCCATCTGGCCCCATGCTGATGCTCCAGCCCACCATACCTCATTAGCAGGGAAGGCTTTGTTTTCTGTTTTTCTTTTTATTTCCCATACTCTACCCTGTTCCCTGACCCCTCTTGGTACTGAGTGGGAAAGTACAAAGCAGGAAGTGGCAATATCCTAGGGCTTTGCCCCTTTTGTGTGGCCGAGCCACAGATAAGTCAGTAGACCTCTCTGGGACTCGGTTTCTCTATCTGTGAGATGGAAAGTACTCCCCACCCCAGACACATAACTGTCTTTCAGAGCGGCGTTTAGGAGCCCAGGGGATGGTGAGAAGGTGGAAGGGGCAGCTGACTCAGGCCATGCCTGGGGCCAGCCTGGGCCAGGGATGTCCAAGGTTGGGGGAAGCCCCTGTGGCCCCTAAGGAGCTCAAGACCTGCCCCCACCTTGGACATCCCTGCCTCTGAGACCCCCTTTCTGAGTGGTTCTGATGTCATTGCTGGGCCCCTCCAGGTGGGACCCCCTCAAAAAACTGCACTCACTTCCAGGTATACCTTGGTGCTTCCCAATGCCAAGACTGTTCAGGAAAGGGCAGAAACCTAGTAATTTCTCAGCTGGAGAGTGTTGTAAAAATAAATGTCTTCTGGAGGTTGAAAGGTTGTCAAATACACACTGAGCCTAATTGGGTCCTCAAAATGTGCAATTCCTGCTGATTTCATGGAAGATGTGGACGTGGGATGTGTGTGCATGTACAAGTGTGTGCGTATGTGTGTGGGTGTGTGTGGATCCCTGAGCAGAAATGGGCTGATGCTAGCTTTTGAGCTGTGTGGATTTGCACATCTGTGCAGGTGCGTGGGCCTCTTGATGGGTCCATTACTGAGCAAAGGGCATGATTTCTCCTGCACACTGGGGAGGGCCCCTACAGCCACTTCTGGGCCTACTCCTCTTATCCTGGATCACTTTCAAGTTGGGAAGTGACCCAGGGCTGGGGCTGGGATCTTTGCCAGGGCAATTCACCTTTTTCATGCCACAGAACTTTCTTTCCTTGCCCCCAACAAGTAAACATCTTAATACTAGCTAATGCTCCTTGAGTGCTCGTGTGCCAAGCAGAGTTTAAGTGCTGTGCATCCTTTATTTAACTCATTAAGTCACCCCTTAGCCCTGTGCAGAGATTGTGACGATCAAATGCAGTGCACCTGTGAAATCTGCCCACCACTGCAGGGGTCTGGGGCCCTGCAAGCTCCATCCACAGGTCCTATGAATGCCTGCCCTGGTGAATTGATCACCCGGTTCAGAATTGATCTCAAAAACAGTCCTTGCCTTTGTTTTTATGCAAGCAAAACTGGCTTCAGAAACCCCCACCACTGCAGGATGACACTGTGTAGCTCCAGTCCCGCTGTCTGTTGACTCTGTCTGTGGTGGGATGCATGCCTTTTCCCCCTCTGTGGGCTGTTTCCCTGTTTGAGGCTCAGCCCCTCTGGAGCCAGCCCTCTCTGGCTTTGGGGACCCCAGGTGCCCAGGCCTGGGCTCCTTCTCTAGATCTGGCTGCCAGCACTGATCATTTCCTTGCAGGGCTGCAACCAAAGGGGCTCAGGATGGTGCCTCTTCCTCGTGGCGTTTCCTGGGACTCCTGCGGTCTCATCCTGTGGGCGGGAGGAGGCCTTCTGCCATCCGTGAGGCCTTTGTGGGAGATGAGTTTCTGCAACTTTCTGAACTCAGCGCTGTGTCTTCAGAAGGACAGGTTCCCACCCAAACCGCCCCATCACCTGACAGCTCCTCCAGCCCTGGCCCAGAGGCTGCTTCTGCTGCCATTTGATTCTCTCACCTGGCCCAACCTCGGGGCCCTGCAGCCATGCCATCCTTTTCCACCCAAGCACCCGTGTCCCCACCACCAGCCCCTGGGGTCAGAGGGTCAGAGCACTGCCCGAGGGCACCTGCTCCTAGGATCCCCTCATGCGATTCCCCTAGCCCTGGTGGCCCCAGGAGTTCCTCCTTCTCATTCCACCCAGACTGCAGCCCTCTCCACTGTCGCTGGCTTGTTTGTTCAGCCAAGACAGCCAACCTGGGGAGGAGGAGCGGGCAGGGGCTGCGGCGTCTGCCCCCCTCCCTCCTCCTGCCAGGCGCTCATTTGTATGCAGAAGGGATTAGGCGGAATTTACCAGGGCCTCACCCTGGGGAGCTGCTCGCGCCCTAGGAATACTCTCCTATGGCGGCGTGCAGTTGGTAAGATTAGAACAGCCCCTCTGCCGCCCCACACGCCCTGGTCACTCTCCAGGTCGCCAACATCGAAATCATTTTCATTTATAACCTTTTTGATCATCCAGCCTCAAAGAGGGCCCGCCTTGTGTGACAGCGGGCACCAAAATGGCCCAATTATTTGGAAGAGGAGGGAGCAGCTGAAAACAGTCAGATGTGAGAGACAGGGCACTTGATCTGGGCTCATAGCTTTTTTCCTGCCTTCTCCCACCAATATTTTTACAGCTGTTGACATATATTGAGTTACATGTGCCTGGGCTAGATCCCCGTGGTACTGTTTCAAAGATCTGTTCACCATAAAGTGTGCTGTTCTCAAGTAAATGACTGACTTCAAGAAAGCACAGTAGTTTAAATGTTACTATAAATACAGGAGCTAAGACATTTTAATTATAATTTTTGAGTTATACAGTGTTCTATAAGTACACCAGGCATTTACAAAAGAATTTGTGCTGAGCTTCAAGACACTGTGCTCTCTTGTGGATAAAGAAGTAACTGCAGGTGGCTAAATTCCGCAGCCCAGTGGCTGGACTCTTGTTTACTTGTGGCCAAGAAGGGCGGCGGGAGGCTGCAGAGTCTGTGGAGGTCTCAGTTTGGGATGTTGGAATCAATTCCACACATATTTATTGAGCTCCTCTATGTGCAAAGTACTGAGCTGGGGGCTGTGGGGGCCTCCAAGTTGATAGGGCAGAAATCTCCACTCTCACGTGAATAGTCCCATGGGAGAGGACAGCCAGCAAATCGATGCGAGAGATGCTGGGATAGAAAAATCTGTATGGGAGCTCTGAGAAGGGGCATCTGACTCTGCCTAGGGCGAGAGGGAGGGCTTTGGAGAAGAGGGGACACTTCTGCTCTGACTTGAAGGGTGATAAGAGCCACAGGGAATGTTTGGAAATGAACAAAACCGAAGTCAGTCTTCAGCACACGAGCGGTATTCTGGGCAAGCTGCATGGACTGCCTCTTTCTGTATGTGGCTTGCCTTTCCCCAATGCCCTTTAAATCCTTTACTGCCCACAGTTGGAAAGCTCCGAAGCGATCCGGTGGGCTTGAAAACTCAGTCCTTTAATGGGTTGAGTGGAAATAATTCCTAGGTACAATGGGAGGGAAGCAGGTCTGTGGTTCTCATGTTATTGTAGTTTTGATGGGAGCAGCCTTGTGGATCATCTTCTTGTGTGTGCTCCAGTGCTGAGGCATTGGGTTAAGGAAAGGAGGCAGATCTGGACTGACACATGACTGTTATCCACCTGACATCCACCCATCCATCTATCCATCCTTTCAACCTCCTCATCCCATCAGTCCATCCATCCACCCATCAGCCTATCCATCTCTCCATCTCCCCAACCTCTTCATTCCATTCATCCATCCATCCATGCACCATCCCCCCATCCATTTATTTATTCACCCATACACTTATCCATCCATCCACCCAATCATTCATTCTTCTGTCTACCATCTACCATCCACCTGTCCATGGTTACATTCACCTGCCAGATGTCCATCTACCCATCCACCATCTATCCATCTATCTGTTTATAATCCATGAGACATTATAGTATATGGATCAAAAGCAAGGATTCTGCAGTCAGTTTTCTTGAATTAATGTCCTACCTTCAACACTTACTGGCATTATGTCCTAGGAAAGCTACTTAACCCGTATGTTAACCCTTTCATCTACAAAATGGGAAAAAATAGCAGAGGACAACAGAAGCTAGTTGTCAAAATTAAATAAGATACTACATGCAAAGTGCTTAGCACAGTGCCTGGCATGGTGAGGGCTCAGTAAATGGTGCCTCTGTTTATTGAGTGATGCCTATAGGCTGGATGCCACCCTGCACAGCCTGAACTGAATTACTGGTGCTCCAGGTATAGACTGCAGAGTTTCCTTCCCAGCTTCTGCCTGTGGCAAGGGCTAGGATTTTGGAGCAGGAGGGACCTACTGACATAGGCATTAAGGATCATTAAGGAATGACCAGTATATTTTGTTTTTATTGTTGTTTTATTGTCTATCCTACTTTTTGATGTAGGCGTGTTTAATATGTGTCCATGAGGTCTCTTAATTTTTTTTTAACATTTAATTATGAAATAAACCCATGAAAGACAGAAGAAAATGATACTCCTTGGTGAGTTGTCTACATCCCAGTTTCCATCTTGACCAAGCTCTTAATTTTAAAGTGCCATTTTAAAGCACAGGCTCAATGCCACTTACATCCAAATTCACTCATTCTTTGATTGTTCTCACAGATTTCTTCAAGCTACATGTGTTGAGCACCAGCTGTGTACCAGGCACTGTGCCAGGTGCTTTTGTCCTGAAGGTCTCGTGTAAGATTTATATCTTCAGAGGGAAATAGACCAAAATCTTGACAGTGGGTTTCTAAGAGGGGTAGAATTAAGGGCGATCTTTATCTGTTTTTGTATTTTGCAAATTTCCTAGAATAATCATATAACGATTTCATATCAGAAAAGCCAACTGAAAATAATTCAGGGAGATCAGAGAGCTCACAGTCAACCAGAAGAACAGCCATTTATAATAGCCAAAGTGATACCGTAGGAGTGTATTAATGTAATGAGTCCCTGAAAACAAATGGAGAACATTGAGTTGGCGTTTTCAGAACAACTGGTCCTGGAGACACCCTGGGTGCCCACCACCCGCTGCCCAGTTGATTCTTGGCACTTAGAGCACCCTGTTGAAATGATTTAGACTGGACAAAGTAGGGAGAGGATGTTCAGCCAGATTGTTTAGGAGGTAGTTGGGATTTGGGGGCCTGGGTCAAGGTGTGGTCACCAAGGTGGGCTGTGAAGGTGGTATGGGTCTTGCCCCGAGCTATGGCAAATGGGTAGAGGTAGCATTCTCATTCTTAGTGCACATGCTCCCTGGCCTGCTGTGCCTGGCCTTACTACCTGAGGATCTAGGATTGGGGAAGGGAGGAAGTCCTTAGGCATGCTTCAGACTCCTGATTTGAACGTGGAGTTGGAGCTGTGGCCTCAGGTGTGGGGTCTGTAAAGTTGGAAGCTGGATAAGCTTGACTCTGGGGCTCTCCAGCATCCTGTTCTAAGTCTGCCTAGTGCCAGTGTCGGGAGAGAAAAGATATCATTGTTTTGGGGGGGACCATGAAGCCCAGCGAAGGAATGGGCACTGGAGGGGCTGTTGGGGGTCCCCTCCGCCTCCAAGGCGGGACTGTATTGGGCTGAAGGCGTTGCTCTTCCTTTTGCTAACTTGGCAAATTTGTTTGGTTCAGTCATATCACTTTTGGGGGGCTTCAGTTCCCCCATGTAATGGAGAATCTTTCACTTCATCTTCTGAGCAACCCTAATGAAAATGTTATGAGAGAATCTTATAAACAGGGGAGCCCTATGCCAGGGAAAGATGTTATTTCATAAAAAGACTTAAAATTATTGTCTAATCTGCTAAGAGTGGCTGTTTTTAAGAAATACATATAAAATTGATCATGCCACTGCACTCCAGCCTGGGCAACCCCATATCTAAAAAAAATTAAAAATAGGCCAGGCTTGGTGACACATGCCTGTAATCCCAGCACTTTGGGAGGCTAAGGGGAGAGGGTTACTTGAGCCTAGGCATTTGAGACCAGCCTGGGCAACCTAGCAGGACTTCACCTTTACAAAAAAGTAAAAAATTAGCTTGTGGGGGCGGTGCATGCCTATAGTCCCAGTTACTCGGGAGGCTGAGGCAGGAGGAGCTCTTGAGCCCAGGAGTTCAAAGCTACAGTGAGTTAGGATTGCATTATTGCACTCCAGCCTGTGTGGCAGAGCAAGACCAAGACCCTGTCTCAAAAAAAAAACAAAATATAAGAAAAGAAATATATATAAAATTATAATGGTTATATTTTTAATCATGACCATAATATTGAAACTGTTGTAATTATTAGAACTCAGTATTGTGCCAGATACTGCATGGGTAGTACCTCTAACACTTCTAACATCCCTGTATAAGGTAAGCCTTATTATTATCATTTTTCCAGTGGCTTCATGCATACTTGAACCCAGCTCCTTCTGCCTTCAGAGTCTGTGCTCTGTTGAATCTTAACACTTCCGAGGCCGGGCGCGGTGGCTCGAGCCTGTAATCCCAGCACTTTGGGAGGCCGAGACGGGTGGATCACGAGGTCAGGAGATCGAGACCATCCTGGCTAACACGGTGAAACCCCGTCTCTACTAAAAAAAAAAAATACAAAAAACTAGCTGGGCGAGGTGGCAGGCGCCTGTAGTCCCAGCTACTCGGGAGGCTGAGGCAGGAGAATGGCGTGAACCCGGGAGGCGGAGCTTGCAGTGAGCTGAGATCCGGCCACTGTACTCCAGCCTGGGCAACAGAGCGAAAAAAAAAAAAAAAAAACACTCCTGAAAGCATGTTTGGTTTTTTAAAAATTAATATTTAATCTTTACAGCATCCCAGGAGAAAGCTGGGGCCGTTTTTCTATACCCATTTTACAGCCCGGAATAGCCCTGCTGGTGCCTCTGCCGTGGGCCTTCTGTTTGTTCTTGCTTGCACTATAAATGCTGGTTTCCAGGGTAGAGCGTTTCCAGGTGTGGTCGGGTCTCTCCTGCATCCCCCATCACCTCCTGGAGGGGTGGGGGCCCTTGGGGAGTACCGCTGGTTCCTCCGCTTGCCTTGTGGGATCGTGGTTGAGCCTCTGAGCGAGAGCCTACAAGCTGCCTTCTATCACCCAGGCAGGACCCTGTGTGAGGTTTTTGCCTTTGCTTCTTGCCCTTCCTGAATGACACGCTTGCACTTGTCCCTTTGGTTTAGCTGAAAACCGAAAGTGTGTCTCCTCAAATGCAGACTGACGTGCTTCTTTTATAAATTCTTGGGCATTACTATTGATTTTTGGCTGAGGATTTCGAAATCCTATCTCTAGGACTCCTGAGATTTCCCTCTGCAGTAATAATGCATTGTCATTCTTAATATCTCCAATCTCTGACACAATATTCATATCAAGCTGGAGGAGTGGCGTCAGCACAGCCTCAGGGACGGTCCCTGGGCATGGCGGGGCTGGCTGCAGGAGCTGCGCCGGCCCCTTACCCCCCTTCCACCCTGTCTTCTCACCAGGAAAACTGCTCCTGGCCCACCCCCCATTTGCAGGGGCCTAAGATTGCATCAGGGAGGCATCGAGTATAAGAGAATTGATTTCTACCCTTCTCATTGCACAGTTTTTACTGAGGCCCAGAGAGGGGCAGGAGCTTGCCCAAGGTCACACAGTGAGTCAGTGGCAGAGGAAGCTGGTACCCTGGTCTCCTAGTTCAAGGGTCATCAACTCTGTGTCTGCGGAGGCCAGGCATTAACATAAGTTGGTGCAACAGCTGCACATGGGACAGTGAGGGTTATGCAGACCCCGCAGAGAGCCCACACCCCTTCCATGGCTGCCCAGGGAATTGCATATGGGAGAGTCCAGATGTTCTGAGTTTTCAAGAGAAGCCAAAAGCCCAGATTTTAATATAAAATTTCTTGTATTTTAAATGTTGGCAACTAATTACAAAGTGCCTGAGTGCATGCACACACACACATGTGGCCCTAAAACAGAACCACAGATTTGAGTTGAAGATGGTACAGGACTTGCACAGTGTACAAGTGGGAGGTCACTCCCTTGGTCCAGGTGTCCAAACACCTTGACTTCCATCCATGTCAGATGACTTCCTGGCCATTCCACTTGTCCCAGCCACAGAGTTGAGGGGCCCGCTCTCGGTGTCCCTTCCAGCTCCTTGTCTTCCAGCTCCCACCCACTCTTGCTCAGCTGTGCCCCTGAGGCTCTCCTCACCCTTCCTGGGAGGAAAGGAGGCCTTTCCTAAGCAATCCTCCTCTCTGGATCCCAGCTTCCACGCACCCTGTGTTTTGCAGCAGGTGCAGGCCTGATCCCACCTCCTGCCTGGTTTGTCCTTTGCCCCCATGCTGCCAAGGAGACAGAGCTACTAGTTTGGCCTCCGGCACCTCCTGGGAGTGTCACGGAATAGATTCTCACTGAGGGATTGTTTTTCTAGTCCTTGGAATGATTCTGCTTAGATCATAAAAATAAAAAGACCGTATCCTGGGTACTTAGAGTGTGTCTCTTGAAGAAGCTGATGTGTGTGTATTTTGGGAGGGGCGATGAAATTGTGTTTTGAGATGCTAATAGGAACCAATTCCTTGCACCTTGCAAAAATGACTGATGGAAGCTTTAGAAACTTTTTGGCAGAAAAGCGGAGTGTTGGATGTTGGAACTGGGGTTGAAAATCTGTGAAAATTAAAACAGCCAAAAAAATGCTGTTTTCTTAGTTGCAAAAACATTTTGTCAACATGATGGGAAGTTGTGAGCAGGAAGGAGGGTAGTGGGAACACACATCCCTCCCAGTGTCCCAGCTTGAGGGCCCTCCGTGGGGGGCCCATCTGAAAGTGGGAAAGGGATGGCTCCTCTGTTTGGGACATGATGATAAGGGAGAGTGGGGAGAGATGGTGCTGATTCTGCCTGTGGCCCTGTGAGAATCACCTGTTTCCTCCTCTATCTCTTCATCAGTCCAGCAACTTCCTGCAAACCCAGCCACCAAGGGGCCCCTCTAGGTGCCTGCAGAGGGAGACCCACCCTGATGCAGGTCACTCCCAGGCAGGCGGTGCCTCCCCTTCTGTGTGTGTGACCACATGGGCTCTGCCCAGCAGGCTGTGGGCAGTTGGCAAGCAGCCCTCAGGGCTAGACTCATTGAGCCAGCCACATCCCCAAAATCATTGCTGGCATGAGTAGAGAGCCCCTTTGGGGAGTCCTGCCTTCCCTTGTCTGTCCCTTGCTGCCCCACAGCTGTCCCTTATCCACAAATGATGTCCCCATGCTATGGCCAGGGACCCAGTTATCCCCAGTGTGGTTAGAAGTGGGCACTGAGTAGGTCCAGGAAAGGCTTAGGGATGGCATTGACTGCAGGTGCTATAGAAAGAGAGCTGGAGGCACGGGCTTTGGTCCTGGCTGGGCCACAGACTTGTGTGGCCTTGGCCAAGCAGGCTTCTCTTTCCGAGCCTCAGTTGTCCTGCTGTAAAACGAGGGAATCGAAATAGGCAGTGTTTTCCACATTGCAGGCTGCAACCCATGAGCAAATCATGAAATCAACTTAGGCAGCCTCAGCCAAAAAAAATGAAAGAGGAAACAGTAGGGCAGAGCAGAACACACAATGGAAGAGAAGGGATGAGAAAAGGGAAAAAGGAAGGATAATGTCAGAATCCATCCGACTGAATAAGCTCACACGTGGTTCCCTGAAACTTGCTTTGGTTTCCATGTGTATTAATGTGCTGCTAGGTCATCATGTATATGCTTCTTGCTGTGGGTTGCAGTTTAAACAATTTAAGGCTGGGCTCAGTGGCTCATGCCTATAATTCCAGCACTTTGGAAGGCCAAGGTAGGAGGACTGTTTAAGGCCAGGAGTTTGAGACCATCTTGGACAACATAGCAAGACTCTGTCTATATTGAAAAAAATGGGCTGGGCATGGCGGCGTGTGCCTGTGGTCCCAGCTACTTGGGAGGCCGAGGTGGGAGGATCACTTGAGTCTGGGAGGTCGAGGCTGCAGCAAGCGGTGATTGCGCCACTGCACTCCTGCCTGGGAAGCAGAATGAGACCTGTCTCTAAAAAAAAAAAAAGAGGAAAAATCAAAACATTTTTGAAAAATACAGAGTAGCTTATATAAACATTCTTCTAAGCCTTATAGTTCAGAAATGTAGTTAGTTCACTAGTAGCTGGATTGATCTTGAGCAAGTTACATAATCTCTCTGTGATTCAGTTTCCTTATCTATAAGATGGGAATAACAGTAGTGCCCAGCACAAAAGGATGTTACAAGGACCAAATGTGTGAATTTATGTAACGTCTTCAGCACGTTAGCACGCAATCCATGCTCCATGTTAGCTGCTGTTGCTGAAGCTGTAGATGCACCCTTTTACCTAGGGAAGGAGGTGCGGTCCCAGACCTGTCACCTTCTTGGTCAGCCAGCCTCTGGAGGGGAGGAGAGGAAATGGGTCTGCTGTGCCTCAGTTGTTTGGGCCCAGGGACAGTCCCAGGGAGCTGCAGCTGATGTGGGCAGGTTCACAGGGGAGCCCATGCCCCTAAGCAGAATCATGCACTTTCCTGGTAAGAGCTCTTCTCTGCCCTCTAGCTAGAGGTCAGGTGGGACCTTTGTCTGCTCTGGGGGGTGCAAGCAGGGTGGGGCATGGCCTGAGTTGCAGCCCAGACCCCCAGCCTGCAGCTCCTGCCTGTTCCCACCCTCAGTCTTTGGTGACCCCAAGACCATCTCTCCTGCCCACCATTCAGTGGGCAGAGTCAAGAGCCCCACGGCCCCAGGAATCCAAAGCCAGTGGAAGTCCCCGCATACAGATCTGTGATCTGCCACCATCTAAGCATTTCCATTTTGTTCGATAGTTTGAGTCTTTGAACCCTGTGGCTCCATTTTGAACCATCTGAAGTGGGCACACGTCTATGACAATAGCTACTTTTTTTCACTACTTTTCCCACTTAAGAAAAAAAAAATGCAAGATAGGCCTGTGAAGAAGTGTTAAAATGAAAAGGAAAAAGAAAGAAATGAAGTTGTAGAGGAAGCTGCCTGGTCAGACCAGTGTGGCAGTAACTAGGAACTGGAAGGTGCAAGATGAGTCTCTAGAGAGGCGGAGAAAAGAGGGATGACACTGGGGCCGCCTTTCTGGCCAGGGGTAGGAGTGTGGGTCCGAGTGTGGACACCAGAGGAGTGGAGAACGGACCCTGCGCTCTTGGGAAACTTTTCCTCGTTCAGGCACGGCTTGCCTGGCAGCAGGGAGCAAGGTCATTGGTTCGATGTCAGGGGAAGGCTTTGTGCTTCCCCGAAGGCGACTGTCTCCTTCTCTCCCTTCTCTCTACTCTGCCTTCCCCATCTCTCTCCCCTTCTCTTTCTCCCGAGGTGCAGATGGCCACATTTGCAGGTTAACTGGAACAGCTGGAGATGCATTATTAGTTTCCTGCTGCTCCTTCATATTTGCTTGGATTTTTTTTTTTTTAACGGCAACATAATTTACAACTAGTACACTGGTGTCAGAGCTGGCATGTTCTAAATCCGCATCAGATTTATGTAATGCCATTGCTTATCAGTGAATGAAGTCATAATTATTGCTTTGTACCATTAAATAGCATAAATATATAAACTGTTATACAAATTGCAGCAAACGTTTCCTCTGGGGAGCTCTAGACCAAATTTTAATGTCGTGCATTTGTCTGGGATGGCAGTTTCTATGGTATATAATAATGTTGATAAATTTTACTGTAGCAAGTGACATTTTAAAGCATTAATTTTGGTGCTAAAAAAAATTCTGAAGAATGCTCAGACCAAACTGGGAGGTGCTTGGAGGACCCATTGGGTGAGGTCGGGTGAGGTGGGGGTTTTTCCTTAAGAGGACAGTGGGTGACATGTGGCACTCCCAGCACTCCTCCACATGAGATCACCCCTCCTCTCTCAACTCCCCAAGGAAAGCGGCAGATACATTTTCCATGGCAATGATGATAATTAATTTCAAAAAATTCAAATCGATTCATTTCTGCCTTAAATTTGAGGTGTGCAAGGGAAAATGGAAGGAGGCTGTGGAAAACGCACAATTGGTGGGGATGGTCCTCGTTGTAACCTCCTTCCCAATTATGTAAATTCTGTGTGGGGTGAAAAAAATCCCCATCCTAATTAGAGATGCAACACCTGGCCTCGGATGATGTTTCAGATGCCAGGCGTGCGGTTGCATAGCCTCCTAAAGCCATTATCGTCAAGAGTGACTTTTGCGGGAAGCCCCAGGACAACGCCCGGCATTTACCTGCTGTGCTCTTTGGAGAGCCGGGTGGCTGTGGCGGAGCGCTGGAAGGAGCGCGCCACCCTCCGCCTTCAGGAGAGGGCGTGGGGGCTGGAGGTTCCCCATCAGGGCCCACTCGCCACTGTGGAGCTGACCCAGGGAGTTGGAGAACATGGTTCCAGCTGCTCACCCCTGCTATTCCTGGGCCTTGATGAATGGGAATGTCCTCTGAGTTCCATCCTGAGTTTTGTTACCATCCTTTGTTTTTATCCTGAGTTTTCAGGTTTCATCTTTTTTCTTATGTCCCTGACTCCCTCCCTTGAGATTCTTAGAGTGCTCTGCTGAGCCTCGTGGCTCTTCTTGTTAACATGGTAATCCTTAGAGTCGTCTTTGAGTATGTGGGAGGATCACGCTGGTCCTGGCCCCTTTGTGGTTGGTGAAGCCTTGTGGCTAATTCTGGCCAGAGAGCTGTGAGTGGAGCATTTAACCAAAAGGGTGGAACCTTTCAGCATTCTCCCTTTCCCTGGGGCACTCTCAGCATCTGAGTGTTTTTCATGAGCAGAACCCCCTGCAATGGACATGAAGGGCAGGTGACAAATAAACCTTTGCACCCCTTGAGATTTTGGGTGTTGTTACTACAACATAACATTCCCTGTCCTAATACACAGGTCTTTATTGATTTCTCTAAAGTTCATGACTTTCTGCAGGGTGTTGAGAGTGTGGGAAAGCTGGCTGATTATTATTATTTTTTTTTCTGCAAAGAATATCAAGTAGATAAAACTTTTGTCCCTTCTGGACAGTGAGAAAACTGAGGCTCAGAGGAGTTAGGTGACTTTCCTAAGATCACACAGCTTCCAGGCACCAGGCATCGACGTCCCCCAGTTAACAAATGTTATGCTCTTTCTTCTCTCTTGCTTTGCCTTTGAAGAATGAATTCTCTTTCGCAGGGGTCACAAACTCAGTGACCTTTGAGGTCAAGCAGATCGGGGTGGGGCTGAGGAGTATAGGACAATAGGGACTGGTAAGAAGTGCGGGGAATATTCGAAAAGCATTAAGGTTCAGCCTTGGCGTTTAATTCTGTGCCCCCTGATGACATCTCGAGCTTCCACGGATAGCTTCAGCTGCTGTGCGCGCTCACTATGAGTGCCTCCTTCTGATGTCTTGCCCTCGAGTTTAAATCTTGAACTTTGTAATGGAAGTCTCACATGCTCATCCCTTTATAGCCGCCAACTATCTGATAAAGTCCTCTACAGTTAGGATGGGGACTGGCCATTAACATCCTAGTACTCTATCCCCGAGTGACCTTGTGAGTTATCGAATCCTACCTCCTCCTTTCACAAATGAGGTCTCTGAGCTCAGAAAAGGGACCAACTTACCCAAGGACACCCCACCGAGCAGTTTCTTAATGAAAGCGTTTGTACTGTTTGGAAGTGAAGGAAGTCACAGTTTAAGTGGATGGAGGGGGTGTTGAAATGGAATCGAGAACAGCCAGTAGGAAAGGAAAATGTGTTCTCCTTAAAAAATGTTAACTTTTGTTTGTTTGTATAGTCAGAAGACATTTATTATGCAAGATGCTGGGCAATGTGCTTGATCATTAAAAAAATCTTAGTAAAAAGACATCTTACATTTGTGGGTATAAAAATCTGAAACTTCTTGCAGACAGAGGTCAGTTCTCTTTCTGCTTATGTTCTCAACACCTGGCTCTATGCTTTGCACGTAACAGAAATTAAGTGTTGAATTGAATTGCCTCTATTCTTATGCTACCAATGGCGATTATGAATAATGGTAAGGAAGTTAGCACAGCCCTGGGGTTAAGAGCACAGCTCTGTGGTTGAAGCGCCTGGGTGCTGTCACTTACTGTGAAGGGAGGACAAGATTGTGACCTCCTCGTAGAGACTTTATGAGCCCATCCCAGATGTAAAGTGTTTAGCTGAATGCCTGGCAGGTAGTTAGCACTTGAATACCTCCACGATAGTCCAGGAGACCTAATCATTATTAACTTAGCGAGCCCAGTCTTGGCCAGTGTCCGTTCAGCTTTGCTTGGGAGACAGAACTGTGGCTCAGCACAGGCAAATCCATTCTGCCCACTCCCCATGTGCCGTGAACAATAATTTTGTACCCCAAACTGCAAAATCGCCATTTAAAGCAGCTTGGGAGAATTGTTTCAGCATGAGCTACCGCTGCAGTGGGGTTGCTTTTCTGTCGGAGGCTCGGTGCTGAACGGTTAGAGTGGGCGGTCACCCTGGCTGGCAGGGCTGAGCAAGACAACCTGTGTAGCTCGCAGACTCTGAGCAGGGTTGATGGGGTGGCATGGTCATGTGGGAGCCAGGGCCCAGGCTTGCACACGTTAACATGTGCTGGGCTGCCCTTGTCAAGCCTACTTGGCCCCTCCTCTTCATGCCAGTCCCCACTGTCCTGTCCAACAGCAATGGGCAGGGGAAGGAGCACTGAACAAGGAGTCAGGCCCCTAGGATTCACTTCCTCTGTCACTTACTATCTTTTGCAACTTGACACTTAGAAACTTAGTGTTCCAGCCTGCAGAATGGGACAAAGCATGCCACCTCCATCCAGCTTACTCACATGACTGAGAAACAGACCTGGGGATAAAGTGTTCTGTAGAGGCCAGGGGGAAGGGCCGTTGTTGGCAGAGGTTAAGAGGTGCATTTCGGTCCTGGATCAGCCATGTGGGACAATCACTTTACCTCACTCAGTGTCACTTTCTCCGTGTGTGGAGTGGGAATAATAACGACACGAGCCCCATAGTGCCGCTGTGATGAGCAAGTGACTGTGTAAAGCTGGCTTCGCTTCAGCTCTGATTCTCTGGTCACACTGTGAGGTTAGGGGTCCTGTCGTCCTGTTCTGCTGCACATCACCAGCACCCAGTGCTGCACCCTGCGCTTGGGCACTCAGTTTCTGCAGAATGGAAGAAGGATGCGACCCCCTGGAGTTATGTCTTAGATGTCTGATGCCTATAGACTGTGAGCCCAGCAAGGGCAAAAGCCCTGGCTCCCAGGTCACTGCTGCATGCTGGCACCTGGCTCAGTGAGCAAAACCCTCCCAAGCCTTTAGCCCCTGCAAGCACCCTCCCCTGGAACGCCCTCCCTGCCTGCACATCTCAGCCTGTTCATCCAAGGCCACCTCATCCAGGAAGTTATTCATTCACTCATCCATTCAGTAGGTACCTATGCACCAGACACGTGCTAAGGTGATCCTCACCTGTCAAGAAGGAAGTTTCTTCCCCCTTGGTGTTACCTCGACCCCCATCCCAAATATTTTATTCACCCTTCTTAAGGAGCTTACCCCTTCCTGCCTGGTGTAATGCTTATGTGCATACCCAGCCGATCTCCCTCCCTAATTAGATGCGAGGGTTTTTTAAAACTTTGTTGAAGTATAGCATACATTCAGAGAAATGTGTACCTCTTAAGTGCACAGCTCGATGAGTTTGCAGATATAGAACACATCCAGATCGAGAACCAGAACCCAGTGGCCTCTGGTAGCTCCCTGCACTCCTTCCTGTTATTGCCTCCCTCAAAGGCAAGCACCGGCCTCACCTCTGGACCCTACAGTCATTTTGTTGCTAGAGGTGATTTAAAGGCAGGTGTGTCTAATTCATCCTCTCTTCTCTAGACTGCTTAGCACAATACCTGGCATTTGTTGAATAAACAGATAGGTGGATGGATGGATGGGTAGATGGACAGATGGATGTGTGCATGGATGGACCCAATACCACGGGGATTAGACTAATGACGGTATTAATATAACAGCTGACAGTTGTTGCATTCTATCAGCCCACTCTACTCAGTGCTTTATAGGCGCCTCTGCTGGTCCTCACAGAGCCCTGTAGGGTAGATCTCCCTCTGTTTTTACAGATCAGCAGACTGAGATTCAGAGAGGTTAGCCACTTGCCCAAGGTCAGCCAGCCCGTGAGTGGCAGTCGCTGTGACCAGGGTCATATGACTCCGGCTTGTGTCTGGAGCTGGCGCTCTGTGCCTGAGTTCCTGCTGGTTTACAGCCCTGGGCAGTCCTTCCTCAGCTGGGCCAGCTGGACATAGGCTCAGCGGGCGACAGGGCTGAGCTGTCCTTGGCGGGCGAGCTGATGGTTCCATGCTGCCCCTGCCCACCCGCCAGGCGCCCCATTCCTCCCGGGCTGCACTGAGCCTTCTGTGTGCCTCTCCAAAGGACAGGGCATATTTCTTCCCAACCCTCTTAAGACCCAGCCCGCACTGGAGGGCTTCATCATTATGCAAATTAGCTGGATTGGATCTGCTCCCGCAGAGGACTCTGGGGGCAGCAGAAGGACGGAGCTGCCTCTGGAGCGCTGAATTGAGCCTCAGATTAGGCCAGTTGATGGGTAGGGCAGGGGTGAGGAGTGGGCACGGAGATGGGGCTGGCACCGATGATTTGCTGCCCCTGGGGAGGCTGTGGGGAGTGGGGGGCTGGGGACCGGTGCTGGAGAAGGCCCGGCGCTTGGGCTTACCCAGGCCAGGCTCCCAGCATTGTTGCTGAAGATGGGACCGAAGAAAGACATTCTTTTTGGATTTTCTTTGTGTGTTGAGCCCTTTTATGATTCATCAGTAAGTAAATATCAGCTGAGGGGGTGATTTGTTTCTAACAAGCTTATAAAATACTGGCGTCATTTGTGGGCTTATTGGAGTGCTGATTATAAACACTCCCCATGCCCACTCCTCTATGTCAAATTAGCATTCAAAATACAAACATTGGATCTTTGGATCACTTTCTGCTGTCTCTTTGGAAGCTGGTAGGCTGGGAAGGGGTGACAAAACCAAGCCTCAGATGAGGAACATTTCCACTCCACTAGGAGACTTGAGGGGTTGCAGGGAGAACCACTCGCTGTGCCCTCGGAAGGGTGGGGGCCACGGGGTTCTCTGAGCTCAGCTGTTCCTCTTGCCTCTCTCGTTGCCAAGTTTCCGCTGACCTGGCTCCTCCCCACCCCTAGAGCCTGTCATCTTCAATCTCATGGAGGACGCAGATCTGGGCAGGCGGCATCTGGCCGGGTGAGCCTGTGGAGCTGCCTCCTCCCCAGGGTGGGCTGGGGCCTAGCCTGCACCCAGCCACATGCAGTGGTTGCTGAGAGTGTCTGAACTGGCTATGGGAGCCATCACGTGGCAGCCTCCTCATGGGGGGGTCCCAGGCCTCCCTGGCTTCTGTCCCTGACTCCGAACCTCACCTCCCAGCTCCTCACACTTCCTGGTCTCTGGCCTTCTGGCCATGCGTCACAGCAGGCACATTCTAGCTCACATGGGGCAGAACACTGTGTGAGGTATGAGAGTGGATGGTGACTCACATCTTTTCAAGACCATCCATAGCAACCAGCCCAGCAGGTACATTCACTCCAAGCTCTACAAATGCATAGGATCACTCAACCCTATGCATCAAGCACAATTATATCCCCATTTTACTGATGAAGCCACCGGGGCACTCAGTGGCAGAGCCCGGGCTTGAAAATTGGCCTGTCCATTCCACTTGACAGGTGATGGAACGGAGTCCAGGCCAGCGGGAGCAATTTGCCCCCATGAAGGCAGAGACCCAGCAGGGACCAGAAGGCAGATCTGCCCAGGCCTCAGCCCAGGAAGAGCTGTTGAGTGAAGAGTCACTGCCACTGGGAATCTCTGGTCTGAAAATCTGCAAGGCAGGGGCTGAGTGGGGCTATGGAGCTCTCTGGTCCAACCACTTCCAGTTATAGATATAACTGGAATATAACTGGAATATAACTAGATATAGACCTAGTCATTACCAACGTTGTCTCCATCACTAGTCAGTGGATTCAAATTTTTAAAAAACTTTTGTTGTATTGTATTACTTCGTTCTCATGCTGCTGTAGAGAACTGCCTGAGACTGGATACTTTATAAGGAAAGAGGTTTAATTGACTTGCAGTTCCGCAGGGCTAGGGAGGCCTCAGGAAACTTTCAGTCATGATGGAAGGGGAAGCAAACATGTCCTTCTTCACATGGCAGCAGGAAGGAAAAGAATGAGAGCCAAGCATAGGGGGAAGCCCCTTATAAAACCATCAGATCTTGTCATGAGAACAGCATGGGGGGAACCTGCCCCCATGATTCAGTTATCTCCACCTGGTCCCACCCTTGACAGGTGGGTATTATTAAAATTCAAGGTGAGATTTAGGTGGGGACACAGAGCCAAACTATATCAATTACAAAGGCTATACATGTTCACTGCAGGAAAACTAGAAAATCCAGCCAAGCAAAAATAAGAAAAACATATCCTGCCTTCCAGAGACGACCCTCTAACACCTTAATGTGTGTCCTTCCAGCAAGTTTCTCAGCACACACAAGCACACACAAATATAGTCATTCCCTTCTTTCCCCCGCTTTCTTTTCTTCTCTTTCTTAACCAAAATAGCATTGTGTTTAATACCTGGTTTTGTGTATTTCCACTTAATTGTGGGTGAAGTGGGAGATTGTTAGTCTGAGTGATTGTTAATCTGTCCTTTTAGAGAAGACGTTTGTCTCTGGTCCACAGGGCTGTGGACAGGGACTAAATGTTGTTTGTCTTTAGAAAGCCCCCTGCCATTGAACAAGCATTAATTGAGTGCCACTGTGTGCCAGGTTGTTAGGTGCTGGGAATTGCCTATGCAGTGTGAGAGAGATGGTGGTCCATCCTTCCTCCCTGCCTATGCTAGGGGAGGGAAGCATACGTTCTGGGTGCAGAGAGTGGGAGTCCCTGATGGGGCAGACACAAGGGGCAGGTGGGCAGGGAGTGTCCCTGTGGAGCTGAGTTCTTCAGCCAGGTTCTGAGAACATCTTGCTCTTGGTAGGAGGGGCTCAGCCGTGGAAAGTTGGGGAGGTGTTGTGTTCTCTGTTGTCAACTAGACAGAGGGCCACTGGGACCCCCATTTTCATGCTGGAGCTTGTTTCCATCATCACATACACAGCCCCTCCATGGTGTCTGGGATTCCTACTTTTCTCAGTTCTGGATGGGGAGAAGGGAGCCATCCACATGGAGGCCAGGATAGGGCCGGGTGCAGGTCCCCACCTGAGGGCATGGAGGCACGGATTGGAGACACAGTCTGTTTTGGAAGTGGGATTCAACAGGCTTCACAAAATTCTGGCTTCTGGAATTCTAAATTGTCACTAAAGTCCGGCCCTTGTGCATTCAGGGTATGATTAAAGCATGAAGTGAAGGCAGAGTAATCGGCTTTGGATTTGCTTTTCCCCCAAAAATCTGAGTTTAACACTGTGGGCCAGGTGTGTTGGCTTATGCCTGGAATCCAAGCACATGGGGAGGCCGAAGTGAAAGGATTGCTTGAGGCCGGGAGTTTGAGAACAGTTGGGTAACATAGTGAGGCCCCATCTCTACCAAAAAAAGAAAAAAAATTAGGAGTGGGGCATGGTGGCCTGTGCCTGTGGTCCCATCTGCTCAGGGGTCTGAGGTATGAGGATCACCTGAGCCTGAGAGTTGGAGACTGCAGTGATCCGTGATTGCTCCACTGCACTCTAGCCTGTCTTAAAAACAGAACGAAACAAAAAAATGTTGTGGATGGAATTCAGGGCCACAGTCTTTACTGTGACTGGAGGTTCTTACTGGAAATTCCTTAGTATGCAGGACCTTGAAATAGGTTCTGGAGCAGTGAACTATCAGATTCCCCAGCTGAGGCCAGCATTCTAGAGGCTGTGCACATGTGTGTCTGCCTCTTGGTCATGTCCAGTAGGAAGAGAGGTATCATCCCTCTAGACCAAGCCCTTCAGTGGCACCAGGACATTGGTCCCTCACACTGGCCCTCTGCCCTTCTGCCTGCCCTCTTAGAGCGGCTCCTGCGTTCTGGGCCCTGGGTCACTGAGGCTGTCCTGTGGCTTGACAGGCAGGACAGACAGCTCTGGCCCAGGCGGGGCTGAGCTGCTGGGCTTCCAACTCCTGCCAGCCCATATGTCCATGGCATTTCCCCTCGAGCTCTACTTCCACACTCTGGGGTCCTAAAGGGCTTGGTTTTGGGTTTTTTAGGATTTCTGGGTGACTGTGTTGTCACACAAAGTATGTCCCTTGGCCTGGCCTCCCAGACTCCTCCTAAGCAAGCTGGGTGTGACAGCGTCTCACTGGTCTCTGTTACACTCAAATCCCCCACACCCACCGCCTTGCACAGTGCCTGCCTCAGGGTCAGTAATAACCATGACAGTGATATTAATAACTCAAGCTATTAAGCCTGTTCATCTCCCAACAGTTATGATGTAGGCACTACGATCATTCTCATTTTACATGGTGGGGAACATTGGCCCGGGGAGGTGGGGTTCCAGGATCCCACTGCTAGTAGATGGTGGTGGGGGATTTGAACCTGTGCAGTCTGACTCCGAGACTGCACTTCTGTTTATATGCTGTGCCACCAGAAAGCAATAGCTGAATGTAGCCGATGAGCAAATGAGGGGGTGTGTCCAGCCCTGAGAATGGCATGGTGGCTGAGATGGTATGGGGTTCCTGGGAAGATGCAGGCCCGCTGCATCACCCCCCACAAAGCAAGCCTTGCTCTTGGGCATGAAGAGTAGCATCTGTGGACCCAGAGCCATGTGTCTGGGCTCCTGCATTTGGGACAGCATTGAGACCTGGACCTGAATGCTCCAGGGCTGATGTCCAGATCCATGGGGGGTATAATTGAGGCAGGACTCTATCCATCAGGGGCCAGTGTGAGGGACCAGTGTCCTGCTGCCACTGAAGGGCATGGTCTATAGGGATGACATCGCTCTTCCTACGGGACATGATCAAGAGATGGACACACATGTGCACAGCGAACTGTTAGCGTTTATTGAGCACCTTGTGTTTGTCTGGCTCTGTAAGGAATACCAGGAAAGTGAAAGAGTTGGTTTTTCATCCTTAGATAATGTATTAGCCAGGATTGTTTTGGTTGGAAGTGACAGAAAGTCAAGTTAACTTAAGCAAAGAGAAGGAATGTTTTGAAAGATACCTTTTTATTTCACATAGCTATGAATAACTTGGGTGCAACTAAAACTCCTTTTTGGAAAATTGTGGCTTGGAGGACAGAGGCAAGGCATCGAGAGCTGCTTGAATAAGGGTATAGAATCCATAACCTAACTCTAGCCCTAACCCTCAGGAATGAGTGAGACCCTGTGAATGCAGCCCTTGGGGCAGGAAGAAGCTGGGTGTGGCCAAAAGTAGGGGTGTTAGGAAGGCAGGGCCAGGGCCATCTGGCAGAAGAGTGCAGCTTTGCACTGGGAAAAACAGAGCCACTGCAGGTTCTTGAGCAGGAGAGGGAAATGATGGCTGCGGAGCCTGGGGAGGATTATCTGGGTGGTGTGTCTGAACGTGGCAGGGGGAGAGACTGGAGCAGTCATGATGAGGTGGGGCCAGGGGCAGAGAGCAAAGGGTGAATTGCCAGGTGTCTGTCGCATGTGCTTTTTGATGAAGGTGTCTATGAAGATGTCTTTTCCAAGTAGGAAAAAGGCAAGATGCCAGCCAGAGCCATGCGGTTGGGCGTTTTCCTGCTATGGTGCGTGGGCCTGGCACTGCTCACATCTCATCACAGCTAATGGCAGCTGTTCTGCTCGCTACACCGGGCTGGAGAGTTGGAGGCTGCGTGGAGGTGACCTCCACCCCTGCGCCCCTGCCGCTCAGCAATGAGCCCATTCTTCACCTGCCCAGTCCCCCTCTGCCTGTCCCTGCCTCTCCTGGTGGGGTCTGTCAGGAGCTGTCAGTAAGCTCTGCCTCTGTGGGTCAGAAGTGGCTGCTGGATGGGATCAGCCTAGACCTTAGGCTGCAGGCACCTGCTTGGCGGGTGGAGGCACAGCCAAGGGCAGACAGGAGGGCTAGCTGGGCTCTGGGAGCTGGCGATGGAGTCTAAGCTGCCCAGAAGTGACAGACCCCTCATCTGGTCCCAAACCATCTGCGAAAATGTCTCGGAGGGCTCAGCTCTGGGAGCTGAAAACATCAACAAGCCAGCGTGAGCTTGCGCATCCCATAGGCCTCATTTGGTCTCAATTCTGGGTCTGTTGAAGAGAGAAGGGCCGAGCACTGGGCCTGGCCTCAAGAAGGTGGTATTTTGTTAGGGGAGCGAGTGAAGGAAGGGGAGAGGTGAGTAGATCCAAGAGGAAAACGTGACCTCAGAAAAGACCTTAAGAGGGCCCCGTGCACTGTGACCGTAAGCCTCGCTATCTTGGGCGGCTTTTCAGCCGAACTGAAGGAAGACCCGCTCCCCTAGAGTAGACCTAACACTGGTATTAGCATCAGAATCATGTGACTACTTGAAGGGAGTATCATTGATTTGAATGTATTCATTTATTCCATGTTGCGTTTGAATTTCCAATTTAGCTTCAATTTTCATTTTACTTGGGTCACAGTAAAAACCCGGCTCTCTGAGACATAGCCTGCAGAAGCAGAGCTGAGAAACTGCACAGACCACTTAGTTCAGCATCAGAAATCCAAGCATTTATTTCCTCGATGAGCCACGGGGCTCAGCCGGCTTAAAAGGCAACTCAGTAGTGCTGTGGCCTGTGGGCTTCTTGACTGGCTAGGAGCCCAGGTGCTATTGATCCACCATATGACCTATTGGTTCAAAGTTACGGTATTCGGGTTACATCCTTCAGAGAAATTTCATGACTCTGCAGTGTTCCTGTGTTCATCATATTCTTACCCACCTTGGGCAAAGTGCCCACATAATTATCAGGGTGTAGGTTTATGCTGAACGTTGGGAAAGTTCACATCTAAGTGGTTTCCCAGGCAGGGCAATTGCAATTGCAAGCAAGTGCTAACAGCAAAAGGACTGAGGCGTTCTTCACCATATTTGACACTCACATTCCACAGTTCAATAAATATTTGTTAATCACTTGTTATGTCCCCAGTGCTGTTGTAGGTTCTGGGATTACAGTGTTGAATAAGACAGGGAGAGCCCCTGCCCTCACCTTGCCTGTATTCTAACACAGTGCTTTCCAAATGAACTTTCTAAAATGATGGAAATATTCTGTACTACCCAGAGTGGTAGCCACTGGCCACGTTAGCTATTGCAACTGAGGCACTGAATGTTTAAATATATTCAACTTTAATTTAAATTTAAATAGCCACAGGCTGGGCACAGTGGCTCACACCTGTAATCCCAGCACTTTGGGATTTGAGGCCAGGAGTGTGAGACCAGCCTGGGCAAGACAGCAGGATCCTATCTCTACTAAAAATCTAGCCAGGTGTGGTGGTGCACTCTTGTAGTCCCAGCTGCTCAGGAGTCTGAGGCGGCAAGATCTCTTGAGCCCAGGAGTTTGAGGCTGCAGTAAGCTGTGATCATACTGTGGCACTCCAGGCTGGACGACAGAGTGAGACCCTGTCTCAAAAAAAAAAAAAAAAAAAACCCACACATAAAAAACAAACCCAGAAACAAAAGAGCCACAGGTGGCTCTACTAGACTGACAGTGTGGATCTAGCAGATACATATTTCATATTTTTTAAAGCTTTTCAATAGCAGTCATTATTTTCTAGTCTCATTGTTTATTTTTTCAGCTAGAGGATGGGGACGGCTCGGTGTCCAGTGAACCGGGTCAAGGTGAACTTTGAGAAAGTGGTGAATTCCAGTTTCCAAGCTGAACTCTGGAATGTGTTTGTTTGTTTGTTTGTTTTGCTTTGAGTACTAGTCCCTGCAGGGGAGGTTCTGTCTGTATTTACCTGGATGGGGAACTTTTGAAAAATGTTGCTTTCTTGCATTCTGCAGGTGTGTGTTGTGTTTGTGTGTGCTCGTTGGTAACTGTCAGGCTTTTTGACACATTGCTGTTGCTCATTTTAAAAAATGATCTTGGTGAGTACAAAAAATGATGTCGGCAGTAGAGAAAACCCTTGTAGTAGAAGCAGGGGTAATTCTTGTGTCCCTGGCAGGGTCAGTGACAATAAGGGTTTTGCAACCTGCCTGTCATGTTAATTGTATATTATTAGAGGCCATTAATCTGAGGATTATTAACATGATGGATTTTTAGGCAATCGTCTTGTTGAAAACTGTAATCTGAAGATCAGTGATATACATCAGTAAGTGTTTGATGTGTTAAGAAAGAATAAGCGACTTGTTTTTACTTAGTGGATCCCCAGGGATATAGTGGAATCTTCATTTTCTGAGGCGATCGGTCTTCAGTTCTTTGCAGGTAAAAGGGGATGTGTGTGAGGAGGGCTGTGGAATGCCTTCTGGAAGTGTGCAGGTTGAGAAATTCTGAGTTGTATGGAACTCCAAGAGTTCTCTTTCCTTGGTTCTCAGTGAAGTCCCATTTGTTCTCTTGTGTGTGGTCTATTTCATCACTCAGACATCCATTCTTTTTCCATTAAGTAGTTGAGATAGTTACCTCCTGTCTCTTGGTGTTGTGTCCAGGACCTGATCTTTGTCTTTTCTTTTGCCAAACACCACCCGTCATGATTGCTGATTGCTCGGAGAGCCGGGATTTGGATGTGTCTGACAGCGATGGGTCTCTGAGCAATTGCTGATCACTCAGAGAGCCAGGAGGTGGACATGTCCGCCAGCGTCATAGGACGTTAGCAGGCAGGACCCTCTGTGATGGTGATGTTCTCCTTAACCACCCGGGGCCGCTTGCACCACAGGGCTAGCTCCTTGGTAGTGTGGAATCAGCTCTCAGAGCTGGAAGGAGCCTCCATTGGCAATCCCGTCCAGGCTGGGCCCCTCTCTCTGCGGTTTTTGGCACCGAGGCCTTCCAAGTTAGGGAGATTTCTGCATGGGCCCAGCTACGGGGAAGGGCTGGCCAAGGGCCCAGGGGTGGGGGGGGTGCATGCAGCCGATCGCGCCCCTGTCTCAGTCGGGCCCTGCTCTGACCTTCATGAAAATCTCAGGGAGTTTCAAGAGAGAGAAGCAAGGAGAACCATAAAGAAATAGGAAACTTGGGTCCAGGAGCATCAGAGGGGAGGCAAAGTCAACTCATATGACCCGAAGTAGGAAGCTGCAGCCAGCCATGAGGGAACAAAAGGGCTTGAAATCTGGACACAAATTTCGCTATTGCAAATATGGGAGTGGTGTGGAGGTAGAGGAGGATGGAGACAAAGAAAGCTGACACAGAGGCATTTTGAAGACGGAAGCAGCATAGGATGTGCCATGAGAGAATGCACAATGTCCTAGGTGCTAAGGGTCTTTAAACATTTACTGGGGGTGGGGCATGGGCATGGCTGGCCATGTGCCCTGAAAGAGAAACAGGGTTCCATTGCCTTGATGGCCCCCACAGTGGGCTTGTATGTGCCATGTCACCAGGCCTAGGCATGGAGTTTCAGGTAGAATCATGTCAGAAGTGACAATGGCAGGCTGGGTGTGGTGGCTCACTCCTGTAATCCCAGCACTTTGGGAGGCCAAGGCAGGCAGATCACCTGAGGTCAGGAGTTCGAGACCAGCCTGACCAACATGGTAAAACCCCATCTCTGCTAAAAATACAAAATTAGCTGTGTGTGGTGGTGTGCGCCTGTAGTCCCAGCTACTTGGGAGGCTGAGGCAGGAGAATTGCTTGAGCCCAGGGTATGGAGGTTGCAGTGAGCTGAGAACGTGCCATGGCACTCCAGCTGGGTGACAAGAGTGAAACTCGGTCTCAAAAAAAAAAAAAAAAACCACAGAAAAAAGAAGAAGTAACAATAGCAGTAATAGTAGTTGTGGTGGTAGCATTATGATCAGTATTCTTTAGTTTTTTTTAAGTTTTTAAAATTGTTCGAGCTTTTGTTAAGAGACAGAGTCTCCCTCCGTCACCCAGGCTGGCTGGGGTGCAATGGTTCATAGCTCAATGTAACCTCAAAGTCCTGGGCTGAAGACATCCTCCTGCCTCCCTGTACCACCTACCACCATGCCCGTCTAATTTTTTACTTTTTTGTAAAGATGGGGTCTCACTGTGTTGTCCAGGCTGGTCTCGAGCTCCTGGACTTGAGCAATCTTCCTGCTTTGGCCTCCCAAAGTCCTGGAATTACAGGCATAAGCCACTGTGCTGGGGGTCATGATTCATATTCTTTACTTGGCTCTCATTTACTCTCATAACAGCCCTGTGAGGTGGACAACCTTCTCCCCATTTCAAAGTCAGAGACTGAGACACAGAGGGAAGCGCTTAGCCCAGTGTCACCCTGGGCGTCTGCAGCAGAGCCAGGATCCTCCTCCATGCGGCCTGGTTCTCAGCCATGTTTTCCCCCCTCCCTGAAGGATCTAGTCTTGATGAAACAAGGGCGAGTGGGGGGCTGTCCGCTGAGCTGTCCTGTTTGCTGTGATGGGAAATCTCGCAGGGAGTTTACCCGGAATCATTCTCAAGCTTAACTGATCCCTAGCTAAGATCCGTCTGACCTGGCTCTTGGGAGCAGTTGGTCAATGGAACCATCTGGAGTCTTCTGATTTGAGTTTCGGAGAAGGAGAGAGTGAGCAAAGTACTTATAACTTAGGAGAGCAGTGTGTTGGAGATGGGCTTTGGCCAGATGGCCGACCTTGCCATGGAAACCCTGGGGTGAATGCTGGGGTGGTCGAGCCACCCAGCCCTTCCTGGGGTGTGGGACCAGGAAGGAAGGCCTCCGTCCTCCTCTTTTCTCAGCCTTCCTTCCCTGAATCCCGTTGCAACCCCCAGGTGTAGAAAGTGATGAACTTCCACCGGGCCTCTCTGTCCAGCCTCTGGCAGAGGGGAGACTTGTCAGACGCTGGAATCAAGGAAGGCAACCTAGTCATCAAGCCAGGCTGAAACATGCCTGCATAGCAAGCAAGAGGGCAGATCACAGAGGCCCTCGCTTGGTGGGCCTGGACCGGATGCTGGAAGGCAGGAGAGTCGAGTCTGCCGTGGTTGGTAGTGATGAAGGGCGGGGCTGCAGGGCGGGGGTGACCCTTCCCACCCACACCTACAGGCCCATGTGTGGAATTGACATTCCACCCAGATAGGGAATTCGGTCTCCCCCTTCCTCCTGCCATCGGGTAGCGTTCTTTGCACATGTGATGTCGGTGTATTGCGGCATCGACAGCATTGTCGAAGGGGGACGTTGGTGGGTACCTGGGTAAATAAGTATAAATAGTTTTCTTTCTGATATGTGACCAGATTATTTTCCAGTTGATTTCAAGCCCTGGCCCCAAGTGGCCCACAGATCAAAAAAAGATAAGGGTCAGTTACAAGGTTGAGCTCATTCTCCGTTGCCATGGCAACTGACCTCAGGCAACCCTCGGAGGACTACACCCAGCTCCCCAGGTGATGTTTTTACTGTCCACACCATCAATCCCAAGCCTTTCAAAACTCAGACTGCCTAATTGTCAGGGCTCTGTTTTGAAGAGGCTCTGGGTCCCCCGTGGGGCCCGGTCAGGCTGCCAGAGCTCATTTAGAAGCCTTTGTGAAACAGGGGGGACCATAGGACGGGTCCCTTCTGGGCAGAACGGCCTGGGAAGGTGCCCCCAGGGGGAGGAGGAAGGGCACAGCCCATCCTCCAGCATTAATTAGGAAAATGTGAGCCCCAAATGGGAGCAGTGTGGTGGGCTGTGCCTTCAAGCCATGGCTGAGTGGTCTTGAGTGACGAGGACATCGAAGGGTGGAGAGCCCCTGGCATTTGGGGTCAGGAGGGCCGCGATGCAGGGATGGTTTTGGGGAGTGTTAGCCACCCACCCTCAGAGTCTCCAGCAGCCTCTTCAAAGATACTCACTTCATTTCCATCCCTGGAGTAACCACAGGGAATTATTTTTCATTGTTGACGATTTTTCAGTGTTTTGCAAAATGTGGACAAAAAGTGACTAGAAAACTTCCCGCCTTTTAAGAGATCCTTCCACATACAATATTGGTCAAAGCAGTGGGACAGCTCCCAAACCAGCTTTGGGGCAGCAGGATTCCAACAAGATCAGCGTCCCTAAGCCCCTTGTATAGTGGTCAGTGGTTCTCACACGTTAATGGATGCCCCAAACATGGGGGCACTTTTCAAATGCTGCAGCTCTGCGGCAGGCCTGAGACTCTTCATTTCTCTCAAGCTCCCAGGTGCTGCCAGGGTTGCTTGGCAGGGAAGTGAGTTCCTGTGGGCTGCCAGGGCTGGGGGTGTTGGGGCTCCCATGGCCATCCCTCATCACCACTCACCTTCTCCCAGCTCTTGCCCAGCCTTTGACAAGGGACACTCCTCAGACCCTGATTTTTCCTATGACCCTGGTTGACTCCCAGCCTAAATGTCACTCTCCCCTTCCCCTCAGCCTGGCCTGGTTAATTTCCTCGTGGCATTTAATGACAGATCAATAGATAAACGGCCCAATCTGGCTGCCCAGGTATTATCAACTGCCCTCCTCTTTTTCCCCAGGGGTCTTTGTTTCTTACAGGAAACAAAGGACAGAGTGTCCCACCAGCTCAGGTTCCCAGCTCCGGTTCCTAGCTCCTGTTCCACACTATTTGTGGTTATCTATTGGGATGGTGTCAGAGGGGTCCTCTCCTGGGGTCACCACACCTCACCCTCTTGCCTCCTGGCAAGATTTGCCTGGATGAGTGCTGGGACCTCTACTCCCTTGCTTCCTCTCTCCAAGGACCATGTGCGGCGCCCATTTGCAGTGTGTGTGTCTGAGCCCCGGGACCTAAGGACTTGACCTGATACTAGGCATGCGGGCCACAGGCTGAGCCCCTGGTGCTGTGGAATGTCATTCTGGGGCGTTTATTTCTGGGGCTGGTAGTGGAGGGGCCTCAGCTCAGCCAAGCAGCCTGTGCATTCCCTGCCTTGCTTCCACCTGCAGACGCACTCTTGGAGAGAGGAGGTGCAGCCTGGACTGACCCATGCTGTCACATGCAGGGCTACCTCCTCCCCTTCCTCAGGGAAAGCCCCAGCCCTGTTGCCAACCGGCGCTTGTGCTGGCGAGGGGACCCCCAGGCTCAAACATGGAGATGTAGAGGGCGGTTCTGTCTTCCTTCTCACCCGGATTTTTTGGGTGATCAGGGAGCAGGGGTGGATTGCTGGGTCCCAGGTTTTAAGTCTTGTGGCTGTTTCTTGAATTTTCTAAAGCCAGAGAGGGCTGCTGGGGGTGAACAGCAGGGCTGCTGCTGCCCCGCCCTGCCCTGCCACATCCCTGTTAGGGGCCCTGTCTCTCTAAGTGTCCCTTCCTCTTCTGTCAGCTGAGGGAGCCTCTCCATGCCCGCAGTCTTGGAGCAGGCTGTTGTTCTGTGGGGATCCAGAAAGTGTTACTGGAGTTGAGGTTTTACAAGCCAAGTCATGTGAGATTAGGGGTGACCATGGGTGCATAGTGATGGCATTTACCAGCACTCCCACCCTCCCCCAAACTCTGTGCTAAGTGCTTGACATAAATCTCCCATTTCCTGCTCATCAAGCATCTCCTGGGTGCCGGATCCTGTTCTAGGCACTGGTGACACAGCAGTGGGCAAAGCAGCCCTCATGGAGTTTATGTTACTCTGTGTGCCGGAGGGAGGGAGGGAGGGAGGGAATGAGAATGAATTAGTTAAACAATGAACCCTGTAATATACCAGGTGGTAGTAAGCGCTGTCCAGGAATTAAAGGTGGGCCGGGTGCTGGAAAGGATGGGGGCGTGTGCTGTGTTCGCTGGGGGTCTCTAGTAAGGCCTCTCTGAGGAGGTGTCCTTTAGGCAGACCCCTGAGTGAAGTGAGGGAAGGAGTGTGGGATGGTCTGGGGGTCTCAGCAAGGGCAGATGTCCTGTGGCCGAAGAAGCCTGCTTGGCTGCCCTGTAATGACTCTGCCTGTTTGCTAGTGGGAGAAGCAGAAGCTCAGAGAGGCAAAGTAACTTACTCCAGTCTACACAGCAGGTGAGTGGTGGACCTGGGGCTCAAACCCAAGTGTTTCCGGCTCTAGCTTTTGTGTCCTTCGTTGCCACGTCCTGGATGTAGGTGGCTAGTCGTGCCCTTGTCAACACCAGGCGGAAGTCATTGGTCCTCTCCTAGACAGGTGTGTGCATTAATGATGCCACTCTGGGGTCAGCTTTCCCGAGGGGGGTTCCTGCTAAGAGAGGGGGTAGGCAGGGACCATCCATTGTGGCTGGAGCAGGTCACGCTCAGTGCGCCAGAGCCCGAGAACAATGCTCCGTCCACACCCCGCTGCAGCCGCCGCTTCTCCCTCCCAGGCAGCAAATTATGGCCTCCGAATGTGTGCCCAGGCCTGCCTTTGACATCAGTGGGGCCTACCTGAGCTTCACCTTCAGGATTCTGATAATCAGTTCTCTCTCCTCCCGGCTTCCCCCAAGACCCGTATGGAAATAAGTATGTGTCTGCCAGGGATCAAATGCTTTTGGAGACAAAAGTCGGTACCAGGGACATTACAGGGAGCTATCATCTCGGCACGATGCTCTTCCACAAAGCCCTCTGCTCCTCTTTTGGGCTGACACAGTTTCAGCCTGAAAGGTTCCAGCAGGCTGACTTGGTTTTAAGCAAAAGCACATCCTATTATTTTTTTGAGAAATGAAGTGTAAAATTAACGCTTATTATTCCTGAGCAGAGGAGGGAGAAAGGAGAGACAGGGACTTTGGGATTTTCGTGCTTGGCGGGTTGTTTGTTTGGCAGTTTGGGTTTTTATTTATTTTTATTTTTTTTAAATCATAATAAATCAATAGATTTCCTTGTGCCAGCCTCGACTTAGAGGGAACAGGAGGCAAGATCTGAATTTCAGCAGGTGAAATCTGCATTTCACTTTACAAATGAGCGGGGCTGCATAATTCACTCGAGTTGTGTGGGTCTCTCTTATGGATGCCTGTCATGTGCTATTTTAAAAAAAAAAAAAAAGGCACCGAAAAGGAAGGGAAGCGATCGTGCGTCTTAACTCACAAAATCCTCCAGTCCCCACGCCGGGGCGGAGGGGCCTGCGGGCTCCCAGACAGCTTTGTCATTCTGCTCCAAGGTGTCGGCCGAGCACCATGCGATCTTATATAATTCAGGAAAGTAATTCTCGGAGGGTGCCGCTATCGGCGGACCCTGCATCTTGGGATGGAACGAGAGGTTGTCAGCGCCTGCGGGGTGAGAGTGATGGTGCTAGCAAATTCTATCAATATCCATGGGCTGGCTCACATTGGGTCACCAGCACGCAAAGGAGTGTTTGTCACACTAACTAGGGCAGCCCCTCCCCGCCCTCTCCGCCTCCCCGGCCCTCCCCCTGTTTTCCTGGATGGTTTCATAGGCAGAGGTACACGTAATGGACACCCAAGGGAGTACCTCGAACCCCTCCAGTGGGGAGAAGGCCTCGTCTTCAGAAAGATTTGCAAATCAAAAGGTCTTGCCTTGAGTGGAAGCGAGTCCCAGCTCTGCGGGAACCCCTCAGGCTTTATTCCACCCCCTCCCTTCACTTTCACTTTTTGCTTGTTTTATTTCTCCTCCCCTCTTTCCCCAGGTTTGACTCTCTTAAAACACTTGGGGGAGAGAGAGGAAAGGGTCCCGAGATACACAGTGGTCTGTTGGGCTCTTGATCTAATTAGCCTGGAACCTTACTTTGACACTGGTTTGGGGCTGTGATCTGCTTAAATGGTAGCCGTTCGGGCCCCGCACGGCTTGCAGCTCCAGGGCTGCCTGACTGTGCACATATTTATGAACGTGGGCGCTGGGTGTAGCTGCAGTTATGAATCAGGGGGGACCGGCTGATGAATTGCTCGGCACTCGGAGAACGGAAAGTGACTGTCAGACATGATTTCTCTGATTTATAAGTTGCAGGAGGCTTCTTTGTCCTCTCGGTGTTTGTGTATCAGATGGGCACGCCGCCATTCACAGCCAAGTGGCTAAAGACCCCCCCTTGGCAGTAAATCCTCTTTGCCATCTCAGCCCCCAGAGCCCCCAGCTGGGCAGGGAGAGAGGGCCCAGCCTGGGGGTGTCTCTCCTCTGTGAGTATGTCCAAGCCCCTCCCTCAGGTGAGCCCAGGAGGGGCCTGATGCTTTTCAAGCCACAGGAGGAGAAAACATCATCCATGCCCATTGCCTAATTGCCAGGGTCAGAAAAACTCACATGGTTACATGAATCAAGGGTCATTGTGCCCAGTGAGGGGATAGTCGTGTGTGCGTGTGTGCGTGTGTGCTCATGAACTGGAATAGTCAGGGCAGGTTGCCTGGAGGTGGTGTACGGTGGCGGGGTACAAGTCAGGGAAGGCTGCCTGGAGGTGGTGTACGGTGGCGGGGGTACATGCATATAGGAATGGTTTTGTATCCTCTTCTGCACCACCCGCATCTGGCTGTGTTACTTGAGTAAATGGTCTAATTCTCTGAACCCATTTCTTCTTCCCAGAAGTGCAGTTTTCCAAGCAAGCTGGCTTATTTCTGAGATTGAAATATGTTATAAACTAATCTTACAGAAAACTCTGCACAGTTGTCAACTTCACATACCCCCTCCCTCCTTAATGTCCAAGGGATGTCCTCATTCTAATAAGGTCACATTTAAGGATGGAGTCTCTTTCAGTCCTTGATCCTACACCCTGTGCCAGGCACTGGGCAAGGTGGTTTGTGCAGGGGGCAGGGGATGCATTGGAGGGTCTTTCGAGGCAGCCCCCCCACACTGGAGGCCATCTCTAATTATGATGAAAGTCTCCAAGGGAGGCGGAGGACGTGCAAGGGACCTGCAGGGCGAGCGTGCTGAGCCTGCCCTGTGTCCCAAAACTTGTCAATGAATTCCTGTTCCGCTAGTATAAATGGAAGATCTGTTTGAGTCTCTGTCGGGTGTATGTGGCCTAATTGCCAGGGCTCCAGGGGCATGACAAACACCCGGTAGATTCCAGCCAGTGGGCTATGTGGGGCAGGCCCACCTGTGTGTGCACGTGTGTGTGTGTGCCTCTGCAGTGGGGTGCCCGGGGGTGCGGGGGATGGCTGGGCCAGGGGGAATGCCTGCTGTCTCTGCCAGCCCCTGCCAGGGCCTGGGGACCCAGGGACTCGCCAGAAGCCTCAGCCCATCTGTGTTCATGTCTTGCCACCGGCAGAACCCCTCTGCTACCTAATTCTTGCCTTTAAGGGCAAATCAGAGCACCTGGCGCCTTCAGTGAGGCTGGTTCCCTGGGGGAGCCCAAAGGGGAACCCGTGTCCTTGGTTGTCCCAGATAATACTCTCACCAACACTGACATGCCAGGCAGTAAACACTTATTGAGCACTTGCTGTGTGCCAGGGTCTGTTCCAGACCCCTGTGCATGTATTAGCTCATTTAATTCTCATAGCAACTATAAGAGAAAAGCTGTGATGGAGTGTTTCAGACAGAGGAAACTGAGGTACAGAGAGGTTGTGTGACTTGTCTAAGATCACCCAGTAAGGGGCAGGGCCGGATTCCAACCCCAGGTGATGTGAGACTCAAACCAGGGGATTCCCCATCCCCACCACTGACCCCTGGGCCCCTCTGTCCTCTTGCAGCCTGTGAGGCAGGGAGGACATGTTGTCCCCATCTTACTGCACATGAGCTGGTGCCCACAGCATGCTGTGTGGAGCTGAGGAGCCAGGATTTGACCCTGGTGCTGCTCGATTGTGGGCGAGGACACCAGGGCTCTGAGCCTCCTCGACGCTGGCAAGGCTGGTGCTCAGGCGCTGTGTGTCCTCTGGCGCCTTTGGGTGAAGGTTTGGGGTCTCAGCGGCTCCCAGGTGGGGTGATGAAGGAGCTGTGTTCTGATCTGAAGCAGGATGGCAAGTTTGCCCATTGTCCATCATCCACTGCATAGACCATTTGTTTAAAAGAAAAGCAGATAAAAAGAGCGTTTGGTGCAATATCTTCTGTGCTGCCCGTCACTTTCGAAGTAAAATTCCAAAGTGCTCCAGGGGCTGACAAGACCCTTCTTGTGCATCCCTGTGGCCTCTCTGACCTCACTCCTGGCCCTCCGAGCTCAGGCACTCTGTTCCCATGCTGGGCTTTAAGCCCGCCCAGCACGGCGTGGACCCACCTCAGGGCCCTGTCCCCACCCCTCTCCTAGAGTGCTCTCCACGTATTCACATCACTTCCTAACACTGCATTATGTGCTGATGATTTTGTTTATCATCTGTCTACCCCACCACCAGAATGGGGGCAGACATGATTTGTTTAGTTGCCTAAAGAATCCTTAGAGCAAAGTTCCTGGCACGTAGTACATGCTCAATAAATATTTGATTGGAATTTTAAAAATCCTGGTTGTACCACCTTCTCCATCTGGTGCCTCAAGTTGGGTGCCTCTGCACAGTGACCCAGTCTTGGGACTAACGCTGTTGACCATGGCCTGCACACCTGGCTGCTTGATCAGCAGGAGAAATCACAGCAAATGGCACCTCCAAGGGCCAGATATTTGGAGCCGGTCCTCTGGGGTCTGCAAGCCTCTAGGGGTGAGGCCATGTGGAGCCAGGATGAGTCTTGGTGTCTGCGGTCCCCTCACCAAGCCTGGTGCTGGGGATTGGAGGGGGATTAGCCCTGGGGTCTATGGGAGGCCTTGTGGGCACCTGTCTGGGGGACATGGCATCCTGGTCACTGACTGGTCATGGGTTTTCCTTTCAGAGGAAGGCATCAACCACGAGTGTAAGCTGTGCAACCAGATGTTCGACTCCCCGGCCAAGCTCCTCTGTCACCTCATTGAGCACAGCTTCGAGGGCATGGGCGGCACCTTCAAATGCCCTGTGTGTTTCACAGGTAAGGTACCCAGCGTGTGTCCCTCGGGGGAGAGAAATGGATGCAGGAGCCCTGCCCTGTTGTTGCGGAGATCCCAGCGTGTGCTCTTCCTCTTTCCTTGGCAGACCTATTATAGTCCAGGACTCCATGGGGGATACCCTGAGGGATTAACAGGCCCTTTGCCCCACGTCCCTCAGTTCAGAGCTGACACAAGCCTTCCTTCAGTGCTCTCTGGCCTCTCCTCATCAACAGGCTGGTTGGCACCCTCTCCTCGCCCTCTGCACACAGTGGCTAGAAGCCCTTTGTCCAACCCAGCCTCAACCCTGTGCTGCAGTTTTCCCCTCCCAGGCCCTGTGTTTGTCTCCCTGAGCCTTGAGCTCTATTCAGCTCTGCTGGGGCTCCCAGCTTCACATACTCCTGGTTCCCCTCTTCCCTGGCCTACCTAGCTCCCATCCGTGCTCCAGGATGCAGGGGTCAAGGGCAGCTCTGCCGGCCAAGTCCCCAGCCCCCGGACTGGCTGCCGGCCCAGGCGAATGTCTGTCCCAGCCCGAGGCAAGTCTCAGGGGCTCTGCCGGCCCCCTCCTGCTGCCCAGATGGCAGCCGGTGTGCGTGGGAGAGCCTGGCCTTCCCTGCCTCCCCCGACATCTGCTGTCTGCCACGGCAGGAAGCCCACCCTGGGGAGGACGCCTGGCGGGAGGGTATCTCTGAAGTGCTCACCTCCCAGACACACAGCTGCTCTGGGCCGCCTCCTGTGTGCGCCCAGGGCCGGGGCCACCTCGGGACTCCTGCCACCGGGAAGCCGGGGCTAGACCTGCTCCATGCCAGGCCCAGGGGTATCCAATCTGGGGCAAATCCCCCAAACACACACCCCTGGGGCTCCCAAGAGTCCCTGAGCACCCTGATGCCTTCTTCCCCCTCATCTCAGGAGCCCCCACCCATCTGTCACTGTCACACTCTGAGGCTGGCACTGAGGGGCCCCAGCTGCCCGTCTGCCGACCCAGGACACGGGGGCCTCTGTGTGGGGGCCCAAAGATGCTGACAACAATAAAAGTGGGAATTTGTGTTGGTTGAGCAACTTCTTGTACAAGACCCTGTGCTGAGCTTATTTAATTCAAGTCTAGGCTCTGCCACTTGCTAGTGGTGGGACCTTGGACAAGCCATTTAACATTCCTGGCACTTCATTTTTCTCTTGTATAAAATGGGGATAATAGCATCTGTCCTACAGGCCTGGGAGAGGTTCAAGGAGCTCGCCCCTGTAGGTGTCTGGCTGTTGATGACGGGGATGAGGAGGACAGCATTCATTTGTCTGTGGCAGGCCATCTTTTAAGCACTTTATCAGTATTAACCCATTTGATCCTCCCAGCCACCAGCCAGGGACATACTATAATCTTCATTTTTTGAGTGAGGAAATGGAGCCCAGAGAGGTTAAGTGACTTACCCAAGGTTGCACAGCCACTAAGTACCAGAGCTCAGCTTATCGAACTCGAGCCTCCTCTAGTAGGTGCTAAGAATGCTCCCAGTAGCCCACTATTTGGCTGACTGTGCCTACACCACAGTGATCCCTGCCTGCGAGTGTTGTCGGGGGCAGCTGCCGCAAAGGGCTGGACTGGTGTCCTGAGCTTGGCCCTGACAGCCGTGTCTGTGTCTAGTCTTTGTCCAGGCCAACAAGTTGCAGCAGCACATCTTTGCCGTGCACGGGCAGGAGGACAAGATCTACGACTGCTCGCAGTGCCCTCAGAAGTTCTTCTTCCAGACTGAGCTGCAGGTGGGTGCCCACATCCGCTGTACCACACCGCCTGATGGTCCTCGGTTCCCCTCTCAGCACCGAGGGTCTCAGGGTTAAGGCAAGATGGTGGCGTCTTATGCTGGCAGGTCTGCAATCAGGGACTGACCTCCTGGCTGGCAGGCATGGAGTGTCAGCCCCCTGGCCTCTGCCGGCCCAGCGTTCTCAAAAGAACCAACTGCCACCAGCTAACCCAGAGCAGGAGTCAGAAGCTTACATTTGAGGTGTTTCGTGGCAAGTCCTGTCTGCTCTTGGGGATTCCATTTCCCTGCCTCTATTGTAAAATGATATTTGACTGAGTTTGGTTCTGTGGCTAGTAGCTCATGATGTCTTTGTGGCTGGGTCCTGGGGCTGTGTGGGGACAGAAATTAGCTCTGGGGCTTTGGAGCCTCCAGCTTTGCCCAGAAAAGCCAGAAAAGTAAGAGTAGTGGTGCCCAATTGCCCCAAATTGGAGGCAGTCACCAGAGGTCCTGAGACCAATGTGGCCCTCAGGCAAGGGACAGGGGCCTCAGCCAACTTCCTTGCATCCTCATCCCCAGCCTGTGGTAGCTGAGGGGACCTTGGGAAAGGAAGCTGCTGCGACGGTCTTCCCAGGCATTCCCAGCTGCCTCCCTTGGAATCCCATGGGGCCCCTTCTCACCTGTTACTGGTTTTTCCAAGGAGCAAGATCTGTGCCCAAGTGAAACTGCTTTCTCTCCCACTGGATTTTGCAAAAAATTCTTGTAACACTGGAGAGATCACATGCCCACCAGAAATACAGCACACACACAGAGAAAAATCTCACATTCACTGTACCTGGACTGTAGCATCACACACGCAAAGGGAAGGTGCATACACACAGTTCCTATCGCAGTGCCTATGCCCAGAGATGTCACTTACAAAGAGTAACACAGCACCCACACTGCGGAATACCACACACATGCAGCACAACACTGCACCCCCAAAAGAAGGACCACATTCATGTCCACAGATAGATCACACGTACACGCAGACGGACATGCCGAAATGTCACGTACCAAGAATGGGCCCGTCGGGAAGGATACAGGTAGGTTAGGCTGCAATAACAAACGTCCTCTTGGTCTCTCTGTCCTCAACAAAAGGTTTATTTGTTGCCCGTGACATAGCCAAGCAGGTGATGGGGAAGGGACTCTGTTCATGATATTACTCAGTGACCTGGGCCCACGGAGGGTCCATGTGCGTCCCCGTTTCCGTAGTCACTGAGGCAGAGAGAAGAGGGAGATGGTGACCTCTGCACCAGCTCTTCAAGTTTCCCCTCAGAAATGATGCCTGCCACCTTCTCTCACATTGTATTGGCTGGAGTGATCCCCGCGGGCATGCCCAACCTCCGAGTAGGTGAAGCAGGGAATTCCACCCGCTGCCTGGAAGGAGAAGGGAGCCCTAAGGACTCACACACACCAGTTTGGCCCCCCAGGACAGACCCCCCACACCCAGCAGCTCCCTCCCTCATCCCCATGCCACTGCCGCACCTGCATGCAGCAGTCTCCAAGCCACCCGGGTTACAAGGCTGGGGCCACTCACCCTGTGCAGAGTCACTTGAATGACCACAGTGGTGCCCCCGTCTCTGGGGTTAGAGGGGCACAGCTGTGGCCTGTTGTAGGGGGCCCTCTTCTTACTGTGCTGCGGCCCACCCACACTGCCAGGCCTGGGCCTGCCTGTCTGCACAGCTGTTGGTGGCTGTTGCCTGGAGGACATGCAAACAGGCCCTTGGAGGATGTGGGGGCCGGCGGGATTCACCATTCGATGGTCAAGTCCTGTTTCCATAGGCTGGCCCCATGCCAGGGCTGGGCAGGCTGAGCTCAGGGCTGGCCCCGAGGAGCATCCAGCTGGTGTGGCGGAAAGCCTGTTTCTTTTCATGCTTAGGGTGCTCATAAATATGTGTATTGTACATGAGGCCTTTATCCCATTGTCACAGTGTGGGATAGAGTTATGAAACCAATTATACAGACCCGGCCCAGAGAGGGGGTTCCACTTCCAAAAGGCCACCACTGAGCTAGTGAACGTGACCATGCCACTGCTGTCTCCCCATTGATCCACTAACTGAGCCGATGTCGCTGTGCTTAGGATGTGTGGGGTGTTGGTGCCATCCAGGAAGCCTCCCTGCTCGTGTGCTGGATGTGCACCCTTTCCCAAGTGCAGTCCATGCAGCCGCCTTATCCTACCTGCCTTACCTGCATGGCTCAGCTATCAAAATAGGCCTGGGTCCCCTGAGAGAGGAAGCTTTCTATAGTCCAACAGGTCAGGCCTCCTTTAAACCCATTGGTGCATATAAACTACGATTTATTTACACTTCGGACTTGCTCAGCTCCTGCCTGGCTCCCCTGTATTGTCCCAAATGCCAAGAGGTCTCTTCTCTGTTGGCCTTAAGATTATTCCCAGAGAAGGTTTCCCATCCTGACGTTTTTGAGCTTCATCAGTGTCACCAGGCTGGGCGCCTAGCTCATAAGCGCAGAGGTGGTGGGAAGCTGCTGCTTTCAATCTGGATCTCGCTTCGATCCCACCTATCTCGAGCTGTGGGCCACACTTCACCTGAGAATGGTTCATGTCAGCTGGTGGTTTCCTGGGTCATCCCATTAACCTTTAAGTCAGATCCTCAAATACTGAGAAACCGCTAAATTACAGCCTTAACGAGTCACTATTTTCTGCAATTAATGATTTTAATTATAGACCGTTTAAATATGGAAGTGTTGTGGCAACGCCAAATCTATGCAAATAATAGCTCTCGTTAAGTAACTTGAATAGCAATTTTCTGGTTTTTGAGAGGAGGGTTTTTCAGGCATTGGAGTGTTCGTTGTCCCTACACAGAAGCTGGAGCTGGAAAGCCCTGGTTGGGTGGAACAGGCAAGTGTGCTGTTTCTTGGAACGAGCTGGGGGTTTGGGTGGGGCAGTGGGAGGCAAGGCCAGCTAGAGTTCTACCCTTGCTGGTTTCTTGTGGCCATGTTTAGTTTGAGGTCATGCACGGAAATTCCGGGACCCTAGTATTTGCAGGCACAAGGGACTATGGGCTGAGAGGGCTTGAGAAGATTCTAGGCTTAGGATTGAGCTCACTGTAGGACCAGGAAGTGCTGCTGCAGGAATAGAAGTATAGGAGGTAGAATTAAATCATGACAGGCTTGGTCTCTGTCAATATTGACACGTCTCCCACCAAACGTAGTGTTTTCTTAGGACGCTTTAACAGGAGCACGGTTGCCAGTATGAGGGAGGTGTGAGTCCTCTTTGATTCCAAGTTCGGAGGGCTCTGCCCAAAAGACTGAGATTAATTTAAAGGAGTTTGGACCAACTGTTGCAAATTTACAATAGAATGATTAGGAACATGAGAGGGAACTAGCTTTCCTATTCATTTGTTTGAAGCAAGTATGTGGAGGTCCCATGATGTGCCAGGCCCTGTTTCTAGCACCTGAGAAAACAGTGGCGAAAGATGAAGAAATACCCATGAGGTCCCCATTCTAGGAGATTGATGAGCACTTTCCAGTAAGAGCCAATGACATGAAAAAAATAAAACCAGATAATGGGCTAGAGCATGCTGGGGGAGTGAAGTCCAACATTCCTTGGTAAGTGTGGTCGGGGAAGGCCTCCCTGAGGAGGTGGCATGCAAGCTGAGGCCCGATGGCATGAAGGCAGGATTGTGTGGAAGAGAGCTGTGAGTGCAAAGGCCCTGTGGCCATTGGCTACCACGGCTAGGATGACAGAAGGCAGAGTGCGGCTGAAGCATAGTGAATTGGGGCAGAGGCAATGGAGCCCAGATCATGGCAAGGTTTTCAGGACAGTGAAGGACTTTGGATTTTGTCTCTATTGTCATGGGAAACCAAGCAGAGGACAGATATTATCTGATTTACACCCTGAATCAAAATATAAGAGGTTTGCTTTTGAAAGACGTGGTTAAGAGAAAGAAAAGTCACAGATTGGGCAAAAATATTTGCAAATCACATATCGAATAAAGCACTTGTATCCAGACTATATAAAGAACTCTCAAAACTCCATAATGAGAGGGGACACGGAACAACCAAAAAAAGAGTAAAAATCTTCTGGCAGTTGTCTCTCCAAAGAAAATGAACATCATTAGTCATTAGGGAAGGGCAAGTGAAAACCATAGCCTGATGCCACCCACGTAAACGAAAAACTTACAATGCTGAGAGTTGGTGAGGATGGGATCGGAACTCTCACACATTACCGGTGGCAGTGCGAGATGGTACGGCCATGTGATAAAATATTTGTCAGTTTCTTATGAACGTTCATTTACCATAAGACCCAGTAATCCCACTCTTAGTGTTTACCCAAGAAAAAGGAAAGTTTACACTCACACCAATACCTCTACATGAATGACGATAGCAGCTTTGTCATGGCTCCAAACTGGAGGCCCCCTCGTTATCCCTTATTTGGAGGATGGGTAACAGATGGGGTCATATGTTACATTCATACAGGTCATGTGTACATTCTCAGCAGTAAAATACAACTGCAGATACATATAACAATGTGAATGAATCTTGTTTTTTGTTGTTGTTGTTTTTGTTTTTTTTTTTAAGTGACAGGGTCTGGCCCTGTCACCTAGGCTGGAGTGCAGGAGTGTGATCATGGCTCACTGCAGCCTCAACCTCCAGGGCTCATGTCGTCCTTTCACCTCAGCTTCCTGAGTAGCTGGGACTGTAGGTACACACCACCACACCCAGCTAATTTTTTAACTTTAGCTTTTATTTTTAGAGATGGGGTCTCACGATATTGCCCAGGCTGGTCTCAAACTCCTGGGCTCAAGCAATCCTCCTGCCTTGGCTTCCCAGAGTGTTGGAATTACAGGTGTGAGCCACTGTCCCTGGCCCAATGGATAAATCTCAAATGCCACATGACAAAAGCCAAACTCAAAAGGTTCCATGCTGTATGGTTTTATTGACATGACATTCTGGAAAAAGGCAAAAATATATCACAATAGAAAACAGACCAGTAGTTGTCAGTGGCTGCAGGTCAGAGTTGGGGGGAAGAAACAGGGAAATAGGGGAGACTTTTTTTTTTTTTGCAATGGAACATCTGAGTTTTGTGTACCTGATGTGAAAGCTGCTGATATAGAATACGGCAGTAATATGACTAGATATTGCTTTATAGGAGTGTGCAGAGATAGAGATAGACAGTGTGCACAGTTATTTGGAAAATTTTCTAAGTCTGCTAGTGTTCTGTGTACAGAAAAAGTGAATTTTCTAAATGACAAATTTGGAAACTGTGGTTCTCGTTGTCATTTTTATGATGTTCTTTGTGGACTGGACACATTCAGAACCAGTACCAGTGACAGACTTTGATATACAATATAGTTACCTTGGGGGTCATGTGTGTTTGTCTGCACATGCAAGAAATGGTTCAAAACAATTAGGGATCTATGCAGAAGCTATAACTGCATGTGGTCAACACAGGGTATGTAGATTCTGAGGATGCAAATATCTTAGTGACATAAATATAACAAGATATAACACAAATTGCGGAGAGAATGGGGCTTGCAAGGAACTTTTCCATTGTCAGTGTGATCCTGGTTACGCTCCTCCAGATTGTGAGCCGGCGATATCATCACCAGGAGGAAGTGTCGATGATGGATTTTGGCTTATGGTAGAAAACAGTGTACCCTTGTTTCCAAAACGACGTGCTGCTCCTAAAAACAATGGTCTTTTTCTCAGCTTCTACATTTTTTTTTTACCTTTGCTCATTTTAATTGCTATTGTTAGTCTTAAATGGAATAAAATGAAGAGATTTTGGAGCAAAGCGGGAACAGTAAGCAGCAGATCTATCTCAGAAGACAGCAGTAGTAACAACAACCAGTCACAGAGTTAAAGTAGCCCAAGTGATAACATCGAAGCCACAGGGTGGAGAAAGGATATTACCAAGAAACTCACCATTAACTGGCCTGATCTAACAATGAAAAAAAACAAAGTTTTCTCTCATTTTGTTATAGCTTAAAGCTTTCAATCTCACAAAACAAAATAAATCCTATGACCGAAAGCATGAAAAAAAGAAAGAAATAGGGGAGACTAAGGTTGGTCCATATACCTGTACCCCCGCCCACATATACACTTGCCCACGCTCACCCCACACCCTGAAAACCCAGGCAGTAGGGGATCCAGTCTGACCTCGAGGAGTCTGTCCTGTGTCTGTTTAACCAGGAGAAGACTTGGATGGGTTGCAGAAGAAATGCAGGGACAGTTGTCTTCGAGCATTTTAAGAACTCTGGGTCCTGGAGGGGTTCTCCCTGCTTCAGGTGGTCCCAAGAATTTTGGCAGTGGGCACCAACTCAGAACAGGGGTTTTGGTCTTCGATAGTCATGGCTCAGGCATCACTCTCTGGACCTGGCTCAAGTTAGAAGGGAAATTAAGCTGTAGGGACATGGATGGATTTTGGATGCCAAGAGCAGGAAGCAGTGTTGGGTTTTTGGCAGCCCTGTTCCCAGAGCCAAGTGTCACTTAAATAAGGCAGCAACGCTCTGTCTTCTCTAAGACTGCCTGGTCCCTGCCTTCTGCCTCTTTCTGGCTTTTATTGTTCTCTCTACAGCCTGACTTTCCAGACTCCTCTGCACAAGGAGGAAGGTGGTCAAGGTTCCACAGCTCCTGTCAATTCTGCTAAGACAGACACCCTAGGTAGCTTAACAGAGAGGATTTAGTGTGAGGATTGGTGACATGGGTAGCCAGAAGGAACACCCAGGAAACCCCAGAGATAGTGACAGTGGTGGCAGCCAGCCCTCAGGCAACAGGTGCTAGATCCCTGGAAAGGGGAATCTGATAGGTGAGCCTGGGTCAGCTGTCCACCCTGCTCCAGTGAGCTGTGGCCGGGGGTAGAGCCATGCGATATAAACCAGCAAGTTCAGGGTGCTGTTCAGGGAAGGAGTGTATGACCTGGATGGACACTGTGCATTTGCAGTATGTGGGAAAACTGTCTAGAAATGGAAAGTGCTGAGGTCCCTGTTGATAGAAGTGCACAAACAATGCATGGTGTCTGAAATGCTGCCAAGAGTGAAGCAGGGAGTGGCCGGGTCTTTGTGAGGGCAGCTCCGTATTTAAAACCTTGCTCTGTCATGCACCAGCTGTAAGCCTCAGTTTCCTTATCTGTAAGGCAGGGGTGTGAGTAGTTCCTACTTAAGAGTTCAGCTGCAAAAGGCCCTAGGCACAGTGGCTGGCACACAGAGCACATAGCAAACGCTGCCTGTTATTACTGACATTGACGTCTGGGCAGTTTGAGGATCAGATGGCTTTGGGGGTTCCCTCCCCTTGGAGTTTGCTCTGTGTTCATGATTTCTAGCCTGAGTTTGAACAAAGTGAGACTCCAAGTCCTTCCTTGTGTGGTATCCCACCAAGCCTCAGGGCTGTGGGCACAGGAGACCCCACACTGGGGCATGGGGAGGAGCCAGGTGCCCAGGGCAGTGAGACGGGGCATAAAGGGCATGGAATGGGGGTCAGAGGGCCGGGGCTTCGGGTCCCCCTTCCTCTACTTCTCTGAGCGCCTTTGGCCTGGGCTCTTTTCTTAGGACCCTCTATTTCTGAGCCATGTCCGGGCACCATGAAGGGTGGTATGTAGATTTGACTGGGGGTGCAGGACAGCCTGCAAATGTCAGAGCTGTTGGCCTTGCATTCCCAGCCTCAGGCCTCAGCAGATGAAAGCCTGGGGCCCTATCGGCCCCATGCCAGCGGTTAGCCAACCTGAGGGGAGGGGCAGCCTCTGCCCACCAGCCCAGCTGTCTCTGCATCCCCATGGGCACCTCTGTGCCCACAGACACTGGGCACGGATGATGCCTCCATCTCCCCATCCTAACAGCCTTGCTGCTTCCTGTTCTTCATCCTCACTGCGGGGATGCATGCATGAGGGTCATGTGCGGCTTACCAGCCATACAGGGCTGGACTTAGACAGTGGACAAGCTCCCCTGAAATTGTACAAGAGACAACTCTCACAGCCTTCACCCCTGGGCCCTAGGTCTGTGCTGTGGGCCAAGCTCTGTTCTAAGCATTTTGCATGGATTGTGTCAGCACAGCCCTATAAACAAGGTACTCTTATCCCCCTTTACAGATACAGAAACTAAGGCTCTGAGAAGTTAAGTAGTTTGCCCAGGGTCATTTGCAAATGGCAGAGCCACATATAAAGCTGAATTGTCTTTGCCACCAAGGCAAACAGAAACCCTCCAAAGTTTAAATAAATTGCCATTTATATGAGCTAATAGATTTAAATGAGGCCTGCAGTGCTGAACTATAAAAAGCTTTCGTTGTCAGGGGACCCAGAAACTATTTTAGTAGTTGGGCCAAGCAGGTAGCACAAGTAGCAGTAACAGGGGATGCAAAAAAAATTGCTCCTGGGTGAGCCCAGGTGGGAACACCATGGGGCCTGTGCACACGGGGCCAGGGATGTGCATGGCCGCATTTGCCAGGCTGCAGCTCGAGGCTAGGACTGTGCAAACCCTGTTGCTTGCAAATGAGCATCAGGATGGGTTTGGCTTAGGCCGGGCTTGGGGAGAGAAAGGATTCGTTGTCATCATGGAGACAGGGACTTCCTAAGACCTCAGGCTCCTGGTGCTGCCACCTTTCTCCCCTTTGTGACTTGCTTGGTCCTATCATGGGGGAATAGAACTTGAACTAGAGAGATGTCTTTTTAGACACAGAACTTCTGGGATCTCAGAGCTGCAGGGCACTGCCTGCCAGGGCACGTCAGAGTTCGCAGCGCGTGTTTGTGTGCACACACACATGCACCTGTCCTTGATGAAGCCAGTTTTGGGATGTTGGACCAGCGCCACGCCCTGGAATTTTGACTCCCTCATTGACAAAGCCAGGGACTGCAGGAAGCGATTCTGTGAACCGGGCCCGCGGTGGCAAAGCGGCCAGCCCAGCGTTGAGCCGGCGCATTTAAAGGATTAGCTCACGCTGTTTGCTTGTGTGTGCCTAATCATGCTGCTCCCAGCTAAATGATTACAATTGATTAAAAGCAGAGCTAGGTATTCTAACAAGCAACCCGGAGCCCTTCCGATGGGGTGAGCCGGGCTCTGCCAGGCTGGGTCCTGGTACCCAGCCAGAGGGAGGGCTCTCTGAGACAGAGGCGGGATCTCAGCTCCCTTGGGACCCTTCCTTCCTAGCCCTTGAGAACATTTGATTCGGCCCTTGCCCTGATTCCATTTACTGAGTACCTACTCCCGGCGCCACCTCAGGGGCCTGAGACAGAGCTGGAAACAAGGAGACAGGGTTTCTATCTTCATGGAGCTGACATGCTTTGGGAGACGCTGATGATAAGTCAGTAAATATATGAACTAGGAGATTTCAGAGTGTGAGTTCTGAAGACAATAAAACGGTGTACTGTGATGGAGAGTGGTGTGTGTATGTGCGTGTGTGTGTGCGTGCATTTGTGTCTATCTCTGTGTGTGTGTGTGTGTGTGTGTGTGTGTCTTTTGGGAGGTCAGGAAAGGCTGGCATTTCAGCCGAATCCTGGAAGTTGCAGAGCCAGTGTGGGGAAGAGTTAGGGGATCCTCCAGGAGAGGGAAGAGCCAGTACCAAGTATCTGAGGCCCAAGCAGATTTGGGGTATTCACGGAACAGAATAAAAGGGCAGAGGTACTAGATGGGGGCAAGCAGGACAGGCAGCCACTGCCTTCTGGCATCATTCTCCTGGGCTGGCCTTGCATTGCCTACCCAGTGAGATTGAGACAGGGCTACCTAGATGCACGTACACCTGCCCATCCGCCTGCAGGAAGTACCCTTTCTTTCTCTTAATGCATCAGCACAGCTCCAGCGCCTCCTCCCCTGAGAAGCCTCTCTGATTCTCCTTCCTTTGGTTTCTCCAGCCCTTGGTTTAACCCTCCTGATTCCCTTGCCAATATAGATTGTAAGTCACTGTGTCTATACCAAACTCTCCACTCTGATGTGAGTTTTTGGAGAGTGAAGGCACCCTTCGCCTGCCATCCATCCGTCCGTCCATCCATCCATCCATCCATCCATCCATCCATCCATCTCTCCCTCCCTCCCTCCCCATGTGTGTTGACGTATTTTTTGAGCTCCTACAAAGTCAGAAAGAGAACACAAGCAGGAAAGGAGGAAAAGAAAGAGGGGGGAAACCCACAAATTCCGGGAGCCCATTTTTAAAATCCCTGGTCCTTATAAGATGGGTAACCAAAGAGCCCGTTTCCTTGTCTCTTTGTACTGCTGCTGTTGGATCCAGCCAGATAATTATAACTAATAATAATTAAAAATCAAAAGTGCTCTAGGCGCATTACTTAGCATTTGACTTTGGCTGCGCTTTCTGTGAGTAGCGGCATCTTCCTCCTTCCTGCTTTAGAGATTGCCCAGTCCTTGTCAACTTGACTTCTGTTGGGAGACCAGGGCCTGGCTGGGCATGGCCTGGAGTTGCTGGCTGACACCCAGTGGTGGTTCCAGAGAGTGAGAGCCTGTTGCTCACGCTGGAGTCAGTCACTTGTGAGGCCAGGAGCCTGGGGAGGGCTGAAAGTTTGGCTGGCTGCTGACCCCTCGAGGTCTCCCCATCGCCATTATTCTCTTTTTTAGTTTTTTGAGACAGAGTCTCGCCCTGTCACCCAGGCTGGAGTGTGTAGTAACACGATCTCGGCTCACTGCAATCTCCGCCTCCCGAGTTCAAGTGATTCTCCTGTTTCAGCCTCCTGAGTAGCTGGGATTACAGGTGCCCACTACCAGGCCTGGCTAATTTTGTATTTTAGTAGAGACGGGGGTTTCACCATGTTGGCAAGGCTGGTCTCGAACTCCTGACCTCAAGTAATCCACTTGCCTCGGCCTCTCAAAGTGCTGGGATTACAGGTGTGAGCCACTGTGCCCTGCCGCCCATCATTTCCTATTGCAGATGTTATTCTTCTCTGGGCTCAGTTTCCACATCTGTTAAATGGGGTAAGACCTGCTGCCTCGGGTTGTTGTGAAGATGGAGTTCGCGTGTGTAAAGCACTTTGTAGCACTTAGGATATAAGGATCGCTGGGGGTCATTGTGGCCCTTTTCCAATAGGATCACTTTGTGCTTCCTGCCTTTCCCACTAGGGCAGGAAACCAGAGCCCAGCACAGGCTGAATTCTATTGAATGTGAGCACATGTTGTGGCGATGCCGTGCCCATGCTGTGGAGCTCACAGTCTGGCCTCAGATGCCAGCCCTGCCACCAAGCAGCTCCATGACCGTGAGCAAGTCACTGGCCTTTTCTTGCTTTCAGGAGACCAGGGTTATTGAAGATCCCTTCTTTGTTGGGTACTGGGGGAGCTGAAGGCAGTGATGACTGAAAAGCTCCCAGCATTGGGTCTGGCTCAGAGTCAAAGGTAGGTGAGCCCCAGTCCATGTAGTCATTGCTCTGCCTATGGTCTGGAGGTGGTGGGCCTTCTGTTAATGCGTTCATTGACTCATTCAATCAATCATGTGTGGACGTGCTCAATCTAGCCCGCAAGTGTTTACTGAGCACCTGATCTGTGCCAGCTGTGCACAGGTGCTGGAGACAAACAAAGGCATAGACTAAGCCCCTCACATGTTGCAGGGAGGGGAAAGTAAGCTAATAAGGACAAACAGAATATTTCTTATGTGTTTGTGGAATATGATATGAAGTAATATGGTATAGTATATAGTATAGTATAGTGCTGCATCATATCATATCACTCATACTGTGTACTAAATACAACATAAGTGCTACACACAACAGAGCCCCACAGTTGGGCCCCCACGTGACATTAAGGGAACCCATGGAGCCTGAGCTTTGCCCTTGCTCCCTGTAAGTTACTGTGTTATGAGCACAGTTAGTCTGTGTCTCTAAGCCTTGGTTTATTTACTGTCAAGTGGGGCAAGGGTGTTCCCAACCTAATAAGGTGTGGCATCATCATCATCACTGTTGTCATTGACATGATTATTACTGCTGCCGCCACTGGGGGCAGCTGTGCCTCCTGAGGGGCCATGTGTGGCAGTTTGGGGTCTGCCTTGGGAGAAGGCTGGGGTGGACACTGACAACACTCCTTGTCCTTAGAAGGCCCAAGGCACAGGCCTGAGCCCCTCACCCCAAAGTAGTACAAATGAGACAGCATTTCCTGAGTACTTACTGGGAACCTGACCGTAAGCCTTCATGTGGGCAGCCTCTTAGGACCTCAGGCATGAGGTCCTTGTCATAGATGGGTAAACTGAGGCTCCCCATGTACACATAGCTGCCAGTGGACGAGTGCCTGTGTTTGCAGCCTGCGGGCTGAGGCAGTGGGGTCAGAGACGACTCTCAAAGCCCTTAGAAGCCAAGGGTAGGTCTCTGGGCACAGGGGTCTCTGAGTGGGCCTCCCCTCCCAGCGAGGCAGGCGTTCCAGAGGGTGACATGGAGGCTGCATGCAGCTCCTGGGGCATGATACTGTTGCTGGTCTGGACAGCCCTGGGTGAGCAATGGCTTCTCCCTGGTCACCACAGAGGAGCAGAGAGGAGTGGGCACTGGAGGGGTAGTGTTGAAACAGAAGTCTGTGCCCAGCTGTGCCCAGATACCCTCGTGAGCCTTGAGGGTCAGCTCGCCTGAGCAATGAAGTGTGTGGAGGCCCAGGTGGGGACTGGGGAGCCTCCCCTCAAGGCCCAGCTCCAGGCAGAGATGGCACTTGGAATCAGCCTCGGGCTGCCCGTCTGCCCATTGGAGCCTGTCATTCATGCCCTAGGGCGGGGGGCCAACCAACTTTAGAGGGCACGATGCCATCTCGACAGATGGGCACGGGGGAGCTGCCAGGAGCCTCCGGCCGGTGGCCATTGTATATGTGGCGAGCCGAGCCCCTCCCCGGCGCTGTCTCAGCCGGGACCACATGCCTTCAGTTTCTTAGTAACAGTGACAACACTGCGAGCAGTGGCGCCTCACTGGCTCCACATCCACAGAGGTTTGCACCCTGCAAAGCCCTGCCCCGCATTGACTCAGACAAAGAGGGAGCCTCTCAGATGGGAAGACATGGGGCCTATGGGCCTGAGGGGGTGACCCCAGACACAGACACAGACACTCCTGTCAGACTGCCCGGGCTCACAGCTCTGCCGCCCTGGCAGCTCTGCCCACATGGGGAGCCTCAGTTTACCCATTTACGACAAGGAGACACACTCATGTGAGGTCCTAAGAAGGTACTCACGAGAATGGCTTGCTTTGAGGTCCTTAGCAGCACTCAGGAAGCACTGCCTCATTTTTACTACTTTGCAGCGAAGGGCTCAGGCCTGTGTCCTGGGCCTTCTGAGGACAAGGAGCACAGTCAACGTCCACCCACCAGAGATGAGGTTTAGGGGCCTCAGAGTTGCTTTGTCAATGTGACCTTGGGCATGTGACCTCCCTCACGGTGACTCACTGTCATCACCTGGACAGTGGGCCGCCAGTGCCGTTCTTGGAGGGTTACTGTGGGGATACAGCATCATGCTTGTGGATCATTGAGCACGGTGCCTGGTCCCCTAGGAAGGCCATATGGAGGAAGCAACATCTGGGGTGGAATTGGCAGAGTTGGCGTGTATCACTGTCCCTCTTTCACAGATGGGAGAAACAGGCTCAACAGTGAGTTTAAGCCACTCACTTGATGTCGTGTCCCACAGCTGGTAAGTGGCAGAGCTGAGCCTGCAACCCTGGTGGTAAGAGGCAAGGAGGAGGTCAAGGACGGTGGTAGCACCACCAGCAACCAGGCACTAAGGGAATCCTTTTGCCTTGATTTTCCCGTTCTGAGGACAAACCTATGAAGCCAGTGCTGCTATTATCCCCATTTCACAGATGGGGAGACTGAGGCATAGTTGGGCAGAGATGAGATTTGAACCCAGGCAGCCTGAACATGCAACCATTGTCCTAACACCAAGGGCAGGATGTTTTGTGTTGCTGAACTCCATTTGTGTCAGAACTTTCTTGAAATAGCAGCCTGTGTTCCTGACTTTTTGGGAGTGGGACTGGCTGCCTGCATGAGGAGGCTGGGGTCTGGCATGGATGGGAATGTCTTAGCCCCCATCCACGAGAGACCAGGGTGCTCTAGGCGGAACCTAGATTGTACTCTTTGGTCAAGCAGGAACAATTACTAATGACATTTACAAAGAAATTAATGATGAGAAATGCAAGTTGGCATTTCAGGAGCACCCGTCAGCAGCCGTGCGCCAGTGCTCACAGGAGAGGCGAGGTGCTGGGGGCCGGGCATGGGGAGGAGGAGATGGCAGAAAATTAATTTCGCTGTGTCAATAATGAACATGGCTCCACTCGTTCTGCTTCTGAAGTTTAGACAGAATCAATCATGGACGGACTGGGGCTTGTCCGGGACTGCATTAAGATTCACTGTGTAGCTGCAATATGAGCAAGGGAAAGTGATGGTTTCAGTTTGGTGTCTCCTTTAGGTGTCCCAGAGGACAGCAGGGATGGGAGTGGCAGGGAACAGTGGGAGAGAAGGAGGTAGTCATCCTAGGACTGGGCCATTTGGGCTAAAATCTTTGTGCCACCTCTTACCAGCTAGATGACTTAGCGAGTTGCTTTGCTTTTCTGAGCCTCAATTTCTTCATCAGTCAAACGGGAACAACTGGGAGAAGTAAAGATAATACATAAAGAGCAGAGAGCCCAGTTTCTGACACATCATAGGAGCTCAGTATATGGGAGCTGTTGCCGTGTTTCACGGTTATATTTTAAGATACACAACTTTCCTCCGTAGAGCCTCTCTTATGTTAAGCTGCAATACCTCATTTGTGTGCTGTAGTTTAATTGGTCCTATTTTTTTGTTTGTTGTGATACATAAAGTACTGGAGCATCTTGCACTCTTTGGGGTTCTAGGGTAAATAAAATACGGCGTTGGTGGGAAGCATGGTGGAAGGTGAGGAGCAAGATGCTGAAATTTTCTAGGGCAGGGAGGGGATTTCCAGTGGGATAAGGAACCATGCTTGCCCCTGCCCTCCCTTCAGGAGCATCCAGAACAATCTAACCCAGTCTCTCCTCACATAGGGGAGAAGGGACGCACAAGGAAAAGCCACTGTCTTTAAAACAACGAACATTTTTACAGAACAGAGGGTGAAAACTCACAGTCCATGGCCTGGAGATTGTGGAACTTTCAGAGGGTTGTGCATATTTTATTTTCATTATTTATTTATTTATTTTAAGAAAGAGAATCTTGCTTAGGCTGCAGTGCAATGGTGTGATCATAGCTCACTGCAGCCTTGAACTCCTGGGTTCAAGCAGTCCTCCCACCTCAGCCTCCTGAGTAGCTGGGACTACAGGTGCACACCACTACACCCAGCTAACTTTTTAATTTTTTGTAAAGATAGGGTTCACTGTGCTGCCTGGGCTGGCCTAGAACTCCTGGCCTCAAGCAGTTTTACAGCCTTGGCCTCCCAAAGTGCTGGGATTATAGGCATGAGCCACGCGCCTAGCTGGTTGTCTGTATTTTAAAACAGAGAGTTCCCATCATCATAAAGAGTCATATTTAGCTAGTACTTTTTGAGTGCCTGGCATTGTTCTTAGTACTTTTAGGCATTGAAACATTTGATCCTCACAATGCCTCTAATATGAAGACAAGCAAAATGAAGCACAGAGAGGTCAACTAACCTCCCAAGGCCTCAGAACTGGTCAGTGCTGGACCCAGACCACCAGCCCTGGATTCTGTCCTCTTCACCACCACACTAAATGGCTGGATTTATTGATTTTTCTATAAATCAGGCCTGGCAGCCCCTGACCGACATTTCTGTGTGACCCCATTTGGATACTGGGATGTGCTTCCTGGTTCAACACAGCCTATACCTGGCCTTCCTTACCTGGCTTGTTACCACCTTGCACTGTGAGTTTGTAACCCCTGTTGAAACACTTCATGGTTTGCAATTATTATCTCATTGGTGCCTCTGCAACCTTCTAGGAGCTGCTAGAAATGCTCTTGATTCTCACCATTTTGCAGACTTGAATACAGGCTTGGGACCTGGGCGTTAAAGTAGAATACTGGCAGGGAGAAGTGGGGCTTGTGGTGGGAGTGGGGAATGTGTTCTACTCATTAGGGATTGAGTGTTTGAGTAGGGGAGGCAGGTGAAACTCTCTGCTTCCTGCGCAGTGACCAGTTTCCCAGCTGAGGCCACACCTGGAGGTGTAGTCTAGACAGCTGCAGCCCTGACCTGTGGTGCCATCTTTGTTTCCTCATCTTTGCCTCAGAAGCTGCCGCATCAAAAATGTGGTATTGGCCAGGCATGGTGGCTCACACTTGTAATCCCAGTGCTTTGCGAGGCTGAGGCAGGAGAATTGCTTGAGGTCAAGAGTTTGAGACCAGCCTGGACAACATAATGAGACCCCGTCTCTACAAAAAAAATTTGGGACCATCCATGATTTTTAGTTGACAGAGATGACAAAGCCCTGTGGTTAGTATTAGTTATGACCCTATTAAGTGTCTATATAGCATTTTACATGTTGCAAAACCTTTTACTTATGTTATCTAACTTGAAGCTTCTAACAAGGCAATGAGGTAGATATTATTAGTCTTACTTTTCAGGTGAGTGAAGGAGTACTTAGAGAAGCGAGTGACTTGCTTAGGGTCAGAAAGACAGTAATTAGCCAAGGCAAGATTTGAACTCCAAAGCCCATTGTCTTCTCATTGACCCATTTACTGTCCTACCCACTTATTTATTCATGCACTCCTCTTCTTCCCACCATTCATCCATTCATCTACACATTTATCCATCCACCCACCAATCCATCTACTCATCCATCCACTCACCAATCCATCCACCCATCCATCCATCTATGCATCCATCCATTCATCCATCTTCCAGCCACCCATCCACTTGTCCATCAATCCATCTATCTATCTGTCACCTACCCATTCATCCACCTACCCATCTCTCCACGCACCCATCTACTCACCAATCTGTCCACCGATCCTTCCACCTATCTATCCACCCACCTTTCCATCCATCCGTACATCTGTTCATCACCTGCCCACCATTTCATCTATCCATCCATCCATCTATTCATTCATCTGTCATCCACTTCTCTCCTCCACCTACCAACCTATCTGTCCATCCATCCACCTACTCACCAATTCATCCACTATCCATCTTCCACCCACCCATTCCTCCATCCACCCATCCATCCATCTGTCCATCATCCATCTACCATCCATTCCCCCATACCCATCTACCCACCCATCCATCATTTATCCATCCATCCATCGTCTACCATCCATCTTCCTATCCATCCAGCTACACATTCTTTCACCATCATCACCTTCCAGTATTGAGTGTGAGCTAAGTGTCAAGAACCACACAGCTTTTAGGATGCCTTCTTCATGTGCTCTTAATTTCACACTTCACTGTTACCTATCCCTCTCCTTACTTTAAAACTGTGCGTATACCCACACACACATGAACACACACACGAACACACACACGAACACACACACTCCTCTGGTGAGATGAGTGAGATGGAACAGACTGGGGATACAGTTAATTCTTGATTTACATCATGAAAAGCAGTGGCTTCTGCCTGGTGATGGAAGGGAGGGCACAGGGTGGACCTTTGGTCACTGTGGGGCAGGTGTCTGGGCAGTGACAATGTGCTCACTGTTTGGTTGGAAGCTGGGTATGTATGAGAGGGCAGACAAGGCATTTGGGGCCAGACCACGGCATTCTTCAGCCTCATCTGTGGGCCCAGCTTCCAAAGAGTGGGCAGCCCATGGAGCCCTGCCTTTCTGAATGATGGGATCACCCTTTGCTGGGTGCCAGGTTGGACCCCCTCTCTGGACTGGCAAGGATGTACACCTACGTGTTTCCCAAGAAATGTTGCAATCATAAAGTGTAATCGGTCTCAGCTGCAGTTTTGATCACTGGTGCGTGCACACAATTCATCACAGCAAATTAGGTCCATCCTTACAAGCTTCTGCCCCGCAGCCTGGGGGTCTGTTAGCAAGGGGGCTGGGCCATGTGGGGCTGGGGGCCATTCCTGGGGGGTGATGGGCCATGTTTGCTGATGAGGCCCCCTCAGAATATCCACCAGAACACTTCTTAGTCTGTAGGACTTAATTTTCTAGAAATTTTGAGGATGCAGGAAAGTTTTGCTTTTAACCAGAATGTGGAAGAAAGTAGAAATGGATACGATCAAAGTTTCCTTATATCATTTGCAAATCCTAAAAGCACTGGGTTAGTTTGGGGACCTGAACATATGTGTTCTGTATAATTAGTGACCGTGTGACCTAGATTTTCCAGTACAGTCCTGATTTCAAGTACTCCATCCCAGCTCTTGGCTGTTCGTCCTGATTTTTGGTTTGTGGAATATGGTGACTCTATGTGGATCTCAGTTTTCTCATCATATTTTGATGAATAAATATTTAAAGTGGTAAAGGCTTGCAGAGTCAGAAAAAATTTTCTCTCACTTATTTTTTTCCAACCTGGCAAAATATGTCATGTGTGGGTGTGCCCTGTGCTCACCTTCCTGTCTCCCACCTGCCCTGCCAGAGCAAACCAGACACTTCCTGCAGCATTTGGACCCCCTTGGCTGGACTGGCCTATGACTGCAGGTGAGGCCTTTCCATAGGGGAAAGAGCTCCCAGTTCCACGAGTCTCTTGAGGTCTTCTGTTCTTCCACTGGCTGGCACTGGGAGCCACACTGTAGACAGCAGTGGATGGCCCAGCCCGGGCAGCACAGAGAAAGCCCCTCTGCTCGTGCTTAGCTGGTGGCATGTTGTCCTGGGATGCTGTGGTTCCCTCCCACCCAGCTGAGGATGTCTCGGGCTGCTATGATCTGTGCGCCTTCCAGCCAGGAATGTCGCTGAGTGTCTTAGCTATTGGTGCAGCAACCCTCTCTCTTACCTTCTGAGATCCTGCTCACTTTTTTTTTTTTTTTTTTTTTTTTTTTTTTTTTTGTGACAGAGTCTTACTCTGTCACCCAGGCTAGAGTGCAGTGGCACGATCTCAGCTCATTGCAACCTCCGCCTTCTGGGTTCAAATGATTCTCCTGCCTCAGCTTCCCAAGTAGCTGGGACTACAGACACACGCTGCCATGCCCAGCTACTTTTTGTTGTTTTAGTAGAGATGGGGTTTCACCATGTTGGCTAGGCTGGTCTTGAACTCGTGGCCTCAAATGATCTGTCCGGCTTGGCCTCCCAAAGTGCTGGGATTACAGGTGTGAGCCACTGTGCCTGACCTGTTTTTCATTGTAAAAATTCACGTAGCATAACATTTATCATCTTAACCATTCTAAAGTGCTGGTTCAGTGGCATTCAGCACACTGACACTGTTGTGCGATCATCACCACCATCTACCTCCAGAACTTTTTCATCTTCCTCATCTGCAACTCTGTCCCTGTTAAACATTAACTCCCCATTTCCCCTTTTCCCAGCCCCCAGCAGCCACTGTTCCACTTTCCATCTCTATGATTTGGTTGTTCTAGATACCTCATGCAAGAGAAATCATATAATAATTCATTCCACCTGGCCTAATGTCCTCAAAGGATCCCTCCCAGCTTTAAGAATAAGGTATAACCTGCTCTGGGCATGGCCGAGGCAAGGGTTATGGGGAAGACAGTGGAGTGGGGGCAACTGTATTTCTTCTTCTTCTCCCTTGACCCTATCAGTGGAGGCTTGGCTTTGCTACAGTAGCTTGCAGGCTATCATTTCAGAAACATTCATTGAGTTTTTACCAAGTACAGGGTCTGAGATAATGGGGTACAGTGGAGAGCTGAGATGAGGTCCCTGTCTTGTTGCGCTGATGGTGTCATGAGGGGCAGTTGACCATGGTGCATCAACAACCAGGTCACCGCAAGTTGCAGGACGTGCAGAGTTGACACCTCTGCAAGGTGCAGAGCGATGCTCTGATGGGAGTCTGTAGTCAGTGGACAGGAAGCCTGCTCCAGGAGGATGGCTCTGATGTGGAGAAGCCCCAGGAAAACTGGGGTGTGGGGGGTGTGCGCTATCCACCACTCTGGATAGCGGGAGTGCTGCTGGGGGGAGGAGGGGGTACCGGGCTGCGGTATTTGGGGGCCTGGCAGAAGGTGGTGACTGAGGCTGTGGGCCAGCAAGAACCAGACCATGGAGGGCCATTTGGGCTGTGGTCAGAGTCTGGATGTGTTCTGGGTGTGAGTGGGACCCGCCGGGGAGTTTAAAAAGCAGAAACCCTTGTACAGCTCTGCCTCCTCGAGGAGACAACCCAGACTGTGCTTCACGTTGTTTTCTCAGCTTTCCTTTGCCAGAAAGGGGGCCTTCAAGGGGCCCTTGCTTCCTAGGCAGGTGGGGCTGCTGGAGGGACCCAGCAGTGGGGTGAACGTGGGGCAGGTTAGCCACACAGGGTGGGGAGCAGAAGGCCAAAGTAATAGTAACTGGCCTCTAACCGCTTAGCAGTACACGGTTAGTGTCAGGACTGGGGTGTGTGTGTGGGGGGGGTGATTTGAGGGTATCCATGAGTGTGTACCTGCATGAGGTTGTAGGGTATCCATGAGTGTGCCTGGGGTTGTGGGGCATCCATGTGTGTGTGTATGTGCATGTGTGCGCATGGGATTGTGGGGACCTGTGTGTGTGTGCACATGGGATTGCGGGGTATCAGTGTGTGGGGAGAGTGGGGGTGTGTGTGTGTGTGACTAGAGTATTTGGGTGTGTGCATGCATATAGAGTGGGGTGTGCACAGTAATAGGAACGCTGCCTTGGCAGGCTGCCTTCGTAAGCACCCCGAGGGGCTGCCCCTGTACCATGCCTGGCCTCTCCTTTTCCCCATGGGACACTGTGGAGGGTAGAAGGGAGGGCTCCCAGGTCCTTTGAAGCAAGGAAGGTGTGGGGGTTACTTATGGTCCAGATTCTTGAATGCTGTTATGTGGCAAACTCTGATGCTGGTGTCTCCAGATGGCCCATGGACAACCACCGAGACAGTCGTGTTGAGCATCCTGGGTGGCTCTAGGAAAGTGGGAATTTTTGGTCTCCCAGGTTTGCCAGCACCTGGCGCACCCAGAAACACTTGGGCTGGCTAGGTGGGACATGACCATGAGGCAGCAGAAGCCAGGACATGCGGATAGTTCTGTCTTAACAGAACTTCATCCTCTACCCTTACCCTCTTCATCAGAACTTAACCACACCGAGTCCCGCATCCCAGCCCCTTGGGTGAGGATTCAACTAATGTTGGGCCATCTGCTGCTTAATGGCGCCACTCCCCACCTCACTTCAGGGTGTCTGGGGCTTCTAGAGGCCCAGAGGTCTAAAGCTGGTGGCCCGATGGCCAGATTCGACCTGCAGATATGTTTTCGTGGACTTGCATAGTGCTTTAAACATCTAGAAAGTTTATGGATTTATTTTACTTCCTTTTGCCCCTAACTTTTATTTTCGATTCCGGGAATACATATGCAGGTTAATTACATGGATATATTGCATGCTGCTGAGGTGTGGGGTGTGACTAAATCCATCACCCAGGTCGTGAGCATAGTACCTCATAGGTCGTTTTTTAGCCCTTGTCCCCTCCCTCCCTCCCAGCTCTTTTATTCCCCAGTTTCTGTTGCTCCCAACTTTATGTCTGTGCGCACCACAGTGTTTAACTCCCACTTATGAGTGAGAACGTGTGGTATTTGGTTTTCTGTTTCTGCGTTAGTTCACTTAGGATAATGGCTGCTAGCTGCATCCATGTTGCTGCAAAGGACATGATTTTATTCATTTTTAAGGATGCATAGTATTCCAAGATATATAGATATAGATATAGATATAGATATAGATATAGATATAGATATACACACCACATTTTCTTTATCCATCCCACTCTTGGTGGGCACCTGGGTTGGTTTCATATCTTCACTATTGTGAATAGTGTTGCAGTGGACGTATGAGTTCATGATTCTTTTTGGTGGAATGCTTATTTTCCTTTGAATGCATCTGCAGTAATGGCATTGCTAGGTTGAATAGTAGTTCAATTCTTAGTTCTTTGAAAAATCTCCAGACTGCTTTCCACAGTGTCTAAAGTAATTTGCATTCCCAACAACAGTGTATTCCCATAAGAAAGTTTATATTTTAAAAAAAACCTACTTTTCCAATTTTCTTGCACAACCAGAAGCAACACTGGGCCCATATTCACATGTGGCAGTCATTGCCTAGAGCTGACAAGTGCTGCCTTTTCTTGACAAAGTGTGAGTTCTTGGGGCTGACACAGACCCCACTGGGTCTTACTGCTTTGCACCTGGCCTGGGCTGCATTTGTCCACGGTGTGAACCTGACACCACCCACACCCTAATCTTGAGGCCTCCATCCAGACTTGCAGCTCCATGTGGTCAAAGGAATCCTGCTCACTGCAGACAGATCTCCTGGGATTCACCTGCTCTTTTTCATGACATAAACATTTTCCGACTGTTGGTACCCCTGCTGACGGGTGCTTCCGTCTTCCCAAACTGTTTCACATGCGTGATCTTCTTTGACCCACACTAAGAGCAGCAGATATACTTTGAAGTAGATGAGAAGAGTGAACCCTTTTTTGGTTTTGAGAACCCATCCACCCAATAGCCTTTTTTTTTTTTTTGAGATGGGGTCTCACCCTGTGGCTGGAGTGCACTGGCACGATCTTAGCTCACTGAAGCCTCAAACTTTTGGGCTCAAGTGATCCTCCCACCTCAGCCATCCGAGTAGCTGGGACTACAGGCACACACCACCACACCCACCTAATTTTTATTTTTTTGTGGAGATGGGGTTTCACCCAGACCGAATCAAACTCCTGGCTTCAAGTGATCCTCCCACCTCAGCCTCCAAAGTGCTGGGATTCCAGGCGGGAGCCACTCACCCAGCTCCAGTGCCATTTTTTATGGAGTTTCGTAAAAAAAAATGGGCTCTTCTCAAGGCTTTGCAAGAGGTACACTTGATTGGATTCCTGGCCCAGCAGCATCAGGTTGGGGTCCCATCTTTTAGGGGTCTGATTCAGGCTCTTTTAGGGCAGGAGACTGTACTAATTCTTATTTGAGATGAGCTGTTCCCTGGGGGCCTGGTTCCAAGCAGGCTACTGTGCTTAGAATGGAGTTCACAGTGGCCACAGGTTGACAAGACCAGTGTAGCATTCCTACCCAGGAGGGGGCCAAAAGCCACAGAAGTGAACTTGTGGTCACCTGGCACATTGTTGCTGGGTCCCCCGATTTTCAGTCCCGAATCTGCTGCTAGGTACCTTGTCCCCAAGGGGCTTAGCCACTGGGTATCCCCACCTTCTTTGGAGAAACAGCGGCAGTAGTGGGGGGTCACATTCACTCAGGACTCGGAGTCAGGCATGAACTCTGTTGCTGAGGAGGGGCGAGTCGATAAGCAGCCCTGGAAGCATTCCATCTTCCTTTGCTTGTGACGACAGCCATAAAACTCTCATTTTCCCTTGCACGGCTGCTATCTCAAGTCTCACCGCTCACCCGATTTTCTGCTCACAAACAGACTGACGGGGCCCATTTGCATTCTGAAGTGCAGTTCCCCTGAGTCCCTGTCCCTCCAGGCAGATATTATTAGTCCCCTTGTTTTGTTGGGTGACTCTGAATGGGAGCCTGTTTACGGGCTGGGTTCCTAATAGAAGACTTCGGTTCCCTCCTAATAATCTATTCCCTGGTGGGCTTTATTATAAAGTACGGGCAGTACAGAACCTGCCCCCTTGGGAGTTTATTGGGCTTTCTTCTTCCCCACAATATTTTCTCCCACGTTTTCACATGCGGGAAGAGTTTCCCGCTTATGGAACTGATTGTTGACCAAACCACCTACTTTGGTCTTTTGTGTCCTGGCAAGAGGGGGTTCACAGAGAGTGGGGGGCACTCTCCTCCCCGCCTCGCCTCCATAGAGCATCTGGAGAACACAGAAAACCCAGATCCAGTTGGCGCCAATAAAAGGAGTCTGGGTCAGGCTGTGTGGATGTGGCTCTTTCTTGAATGTTACCCCAGGTGACTCAGGTCGCTGCATCTGCTTCTGCTATTGGTTCGGCAAGGAAGCTGCAGAACCCCCACCTCAAGCCAATCGCCTTGCTCCTTGGAAGTTGGAATCTCCCTCTAGGCCGGGAGTTCCGGATGAATTGAGGCTCTCACAGGAGAGACAGCTTCCCTGGCTGAGCGTTGCAACACTCACTTCCTGCTGCTCCGGGGTGGCAGACGACAGGCTGTCTCACTGTCTGGGAGGCAGGGACGGGAAAATCTCATGCACATCCCGTGCATGGAAGAGCTGCTGCTCCCTCTGCCATAGGACATCTCAGGGCTTTGTTCAAGGCCAGTGGGCCACCAGCTTCACTCTGAGGCTAGGGATGGGTGTCACACCCACTCGGGCAAATCTCGCCCTGCCCTCTGAGTAAATGAGGCAAACCCCGGCTTGCTGGGTGGGGGCCATGGGAGAAGTGGGGTGTGTCCACGTCATAGCCTGGGTCCCGGGGGAGTGGCTGCGTCACCGGGCAGGCATTTAGAGGGAACCTTGGCCATCACTCACTCCTAATTTTAATGACGTGCATTAGCTAAATTGTGTTCTGAGTATTCATTCGGCGCTGTTTATGGTGTGCTCTCGAGTACGCTTACCGTTTGTCAGAAGTGCAAACTAGTGAACATATGAGCCTTTAAGACAGGCCATCTGTTCGTCTTAGACCCTTGGACGATTGTCAAACGCTTCTAAAAATAAGTGCTCACAAGCAGAGAGGGGCTGCCCAGGTGATACACAGCAGATAGGGGAGGCAGGGCTGCCTGTATCTATACCCTCCCCAAAGGGAAAGAAAGAAAGTGTGGGGGAAAAGGGGAAGGTTTTCGAGGGAACAGGGGATGGGAGCAGAGGGAAACGATGGGCGAGAAGGCCCTGCTGACACACCTTTTTGACTGGAGGCATGAGCATCTCCCTGTGTCTTGCCTCTCCTGTAACTCCACAGCTCAAATACCTTCGATGGCTCCCCATGGTCCAGATTTAAGGGCAAGCTGCCTCGTCTGGCATCAAGGAGCCTCATCAATAAGGCCCCCGCCTTCCTCTCCAGGCTGGTCTCCATGGCACATACCCTGTGCCTCTGCCAAGCTGAATTATTCATTGTTCCCCCAACATATGCTGCACTTTTCACATCTCACAGACAGAACAGTACGATGGTGAAGAGTGGGCTCTGCAGACAGACTGCATGGGTGCAGACCCAGCACTGCCGTCACCAGTGGCAGGACCTGGGCCTCTCTGCACCTCAGTTTTCTCATCTGTAAAATAGGGATGATGAGAGTATTTAATGCACAGGGCAGTCATGAGGCTTAAATGAGTTCATATGGGTGGAGGTTAAGGATGGTGTCTGGCACACAGTGAGTCCACGATCAGTGTTAGCGGTGATCACGCTCAGTGCCATTCCCACCTTCATGCTGTTATCCAGGTGGTTCATTCTGCCTGGAAAGCCATCTTTCGAGCTCACACACACACAGCCAGTGCAAATCCTCACTTGGGCTGTCCTTAAAGGGCAGCTAAAAGGCCAGCTTCTTCCTTAAGCATCTCCTATCGGAAGTCCTCTCTCTATAGTCCTTAAAAGGCCAGGATTGTGCCTCACTTGCTCTCTTCCATCCACTGTACAGGGCCAGGTGCCTTGTTTGCTAAGTGAACAAATAACGGGACCCAACTTCACCCCTGTCGAGCATGAATATGGCTGCCACATCAGTCTCAAGGGCTACTTCTTCCCCTGGGAAGGGAATCTCTCAGTGGTTAAGGTGCATTCTCAGGCTTGGCCCCAGCTCCTGGAGAAAGTGAGTTGTAAAGCCAGCCTTGTGAGAGCCACAGTGGCTGGAGCCTGCCAGGGAGTGGCCAGTGGTAGGCAGTGGGGAGAAGGGGGATTGGCCACAACCTGTTTCCCAACCGGAAATCATAGTGAGGTGATGTGCGGGCCAGGTGGGGCCGGGAGAACAGAGTGGGATGCTCTGGGTGTGGGGGCTGAGTGTTCCTGTGCCTTCATATGCTGTAGGGACTCAAGGACTCAAGAGCCAGAGCCACGGCCTAGTCTCCAGAGAAGAGCCAAGCCTTCTTTTTTGCCTCTTCAGGGTCTTCAGGGTCTATGAGTTTGGCCGTCGTCACCCTCACCATGAAACTGTGAGCCCCTCACAGGAGGGCGCTGGAGCTTCTTAACCTGTCTGCGCTCAGTGCCCAGCCCAGGGCCTGACAGACAGGAACTCAGTGAACGTCTGTGGAAGAAATGGATGGACGGATGGACAGATGGATGGATGGATGGATGGATGGATGGATGGATGGATGGATGGATGGATGGATGGATAGATGGATAGATGGGTGGATGGATGGATAGGTGGGTGGATGGACGGATGGGTGGGTGAATGGATAGATGAATAGATGGGTGGATGGATGGATGGGTGGGTGGATGGATGGATGAGTGCACACTTACTCCATCCCCCATGGAGTCTCCCTGAGGCTGTCCTCCCCTGAAGATATGGCATTCTGTTCCTGAGGGTGGGGAGGAGAAAGCAGTGATTTGTGGGTACAGGGGTTCTAGACAGGGGGGATTGTGGGGAGGGGATAATGATGCCTGTTGCTCCATGGGCCGTACCATCCAAAGTTCAGCCATCTCAGGAGTGTTCTTAAGACCTTGCCAGCCCTTTGGACTCCCAGATGGGGAGGGGGAAGGGTACAGCTGGTCAGTCCAGGTGTACCCCTCTATGAGGCCCTCACTGTAAGCCCCAATCGTGCCTGGTCCCACAGAAGCGGCAGGGACAAACAGTCCCTCTGCCATGGAGCACCCTGCTGGGTCAGGAAGACCAGAAGACAGTCCTTATGCCACAGAGCATCCTGCCGGGTCAGGAAGACCAGCACAGACACCACGATGGAGATCTGCGGAGCATTTACTGTAGCCAGACCTGGGACGCATGCGGGCATTATCTCCTGAGTCCTCAGGGCATGTGTGTTAGTCTGTTTTGTGTTGCTATAAAGAAATACTTGAGGCTGGGTAATTTATGAAGAAAACAGTTTTATTTGGCTCACAGTTCTGTAGGCTGTACAGGAAGCAAGGTGCCGCCGTCTGTTTCTGGTGAGGCCTCAGGAAACTTCCAATGATGATGGAAGGCAAGGGGAGCCGGTGCATCACATGGGGGGAGAGAGAGATTGCAAGGAGGCACCAGACGTTTTTTAACAAGCAGATCTCGTGGTAACTCATTGCTGCAGGGAGGACGCCAAGCTGTCCATGAGGGATCCTCTCCCATGACCTAAACACCTCCCACCTCCAACACTGGGGATCCCATTTCAACATGAGATTTGGAGGGGACAAACATCCAAACCCTATCAGCATCTTAGGAAGAGGGCTGTGTTATTAACCACCCCCAAAACCCGGAGGTCATGGAACTTGCCCAAGGCCATACGGCCAGTAAGTGGCAGAGCCAAGATTCAAACCCAGGGCGTAGCCCATCTTGGCCCACTAAAGCTTCCTGCCTGCCCTGGGGTTACCAGGGCAGTGGCTAGCAGCAATGGGGCACTTGCTAAGAACAAGGGAAGGTGCTAGGATTTTACAGACACTGTCATCAGAGTAGCTGAGAGCCAGGAGAGGCAGCTAATAGGGTGTGTGGAGAAGCTCTTTTTGCTTTTTGCAGCCGGCATGCTTAAGCCCCTCATGTCTCTCCCACGTGACACGGTGATGGGTAGGTATCAAGGGGAGACCAGGCAGGGTCCCACGCCTAAGCAACAGAGAGTGGAGCCAAGACCTTGAGAAGCAATCCTGGGCTTCAGACTGGGGAGAGGCACACAGTGTTCCTGTTTGTGACTGTGTTGGGCATGGAGGTGCGCTGTGCCAGGGCCCCCTCCTGGGGCGGGCAAAACTGAACCTCCAAGGAGCCCATTCACTCTAGTGTGTGGTGGTGCTTTGGGAAGGACAGTGCAGCCACCAGGCTCTGTGCTCCGTCCCGCTCCTTCCATGCACAAAGCATTACCCTGGATTGGGTTCAGGATCAGGATCATTTTGCTGCTGAATGCCCAGCCACAAGCATAGTGGCTCATTGGCTCAAAGATGAATGAATGAATGAGCAACCATGTAAATGAATGCTGGGCTTCTTTCCCTCCAGAGGCTGAGGGTGTGTCGGGGAACCAGTTCCTGAGTGCTCTGCTGACGATTTGCACAGAGAGGGCTCTTTTTGTGGGTCTCAACAAGACCCAGAGTAGGCCTGCCCCCAGCATACGCAGCACACAGGTTTCTGTGCCCAGGCCCATGCCATCCCCTTGGCCACCACTGTCTTGTGTCCCTGGCCCCGTGTGCCAGGCAGAGGCTCCCCAAACAGGCTGTACCAGACACCTCCATCCAGGAGAGCACACAAGCTCTGCTGAGTGGATGGATCGAGGCTGCAAACCATTGCTACCCACCCCCTCCTGCTCTCCCATTTTATTTTTCTCACCTGCTTCTCTGGCCCACACCTGTGTCTCCCTGGCAGGCAGCGAGGCCGAGTGGATGCCAGGCCTCCCTCTAGGCATTTTCTAGTCCTTCCCTGGGCCCCTGTCTCCACCCCCGGCCTTTATGGTGCTGAGAAGTGTTCATCTGTGGGGTGGGTAGCATCTTTAAAAAATTATTTTCTTCCTTCTCTAAAGGGGCTAAATATAGCACAGGCATAAACAGAGAAAGAGACATTAAGGCAGAATGCCCTTGTGAGAACTATGCTAGATGGAAAGAACTCTTTAAGAAGGTTTGCTGAACCTCCCTGCGTTCCTCAAACCACAGCTTCTAGCTGTAGGGGACGGACCGCGGGTTCTTTCAGGGTTATTGAACTGTGCTGATTGCAGTGGCTGTCCAGAGCTGCTCTGTGTGCTGGTGTTGGGTGACTGGTGAGTCTTGGGGATAGGGGTCCCACCACCCCCTCCGCCTGTTGAGATGCTGCCCTTGGCCTATGGAGGAGCTGGTGCTCTCCTTGGCCGAGCACCTGGGCACCTCTGTGCCCCCCACCACCATCACACAAACTGATCGGGTGGCCTTGACCAGTTCCCTAGCTGAGCTGCCAGCTGCACCATTAATCCCACAAATGTTTGGGTGTCTGTGTCTAGCCCCTCTAAATCAGGCCTCTCAAGGAGTGGGCCCAGCTGCTGTCTTGCCCTCCCCCTCACTGTGCCAGCACAGAGCAGAGCATCCAGCAGGTGCTTAATAACGTAGTGCTGAGTGAATTCTGGTGGCTGATCCCCTTGGGGCATCAAGTTTTGACATTTCCATCTGCTGTGACATCCTGGGCTTTTGTTCCTGTCACAAAACTTCGGGGAAGGAAGCTTTATCCTTCTGTCTCTGAACCCTCTAGGAGGAAGTTCTTTCTTGAGTCTAACCTCAGAGCCCCCTGCTACTGCTATTTAAGTGGGCAGGCACACTGTGGCTTAGCCATGGCATAGGCTTTCTGGAGTTTTCCTCACCAGTGGTCCCAAGCGTGGGTTCCAGCCTTCAGCACATCTGCACCAGCAGTGCCCTAGTGAGCCAGTGTGGACCATGTGTTTCACACTGACCCTGTTCTTGGCATCCTGGCAACAGGCTGCTTCATTCTCCAGAGATCCTAGACACCCCCTATGCCCATGTTGGTAGTGGGTGGTCCTTGGGGATTTTGTGGAGATCGAATATCATGTCTGGTTTTCTGTGGTCTGTGAAACAAAGTCTTATGTTTATTGGTACTCAGGGCCTCCACTGTCCATAGGCCATGTGCCCACCAGCCTTCCTGTGACTTCTGTGCTGGGACCTGTGCCTGCATCTGCCACTTGGATTCTAGGCTCCACACCTCCATCTCTGCTGTTCTTTCCTCTTGGAGTATCCTCTCCCCTTTCCACATATCCACATCCTACCCATACATTCATTCATTTTCCTTCCGTTGATTCATTCACAAACACTGCCTGAGTGTCTCCTTTGTGCTAGGCCCTAGGAACCATACTTTGAGGACAAGAAAGAGCTGTCCATGTCTCCCTTCATCATGTCACCTCTCTTCCTCCTCCCTTTCCTCCCCCTAATAAAGAATGACCCAGCCACACCAAGATAGCAGGAGCTTTTGACTGGCGGTTGGTAGGGTGCGAAAGTGCCGATCTCCAAGTTGCTTCTGGGCAGCTGTGCCTGCTGGGGATTGGAGGCCCAGGGGTATGGTCAGGACAGTGCATGCCCAGCCCTGGGTCCTGAGAAAGGAATTGCCACTCCCCTGTGTGCAGCTCAGCAGAGGAGGTCAGTCTAGCTCATGAGAGGTGTGTGGCTGTGTGGGAGGTGGGCTGCAGATGCCCGGAGAGGTCTGCAGGGAGGGGAAGTTTCCGTATGCCTAGAGGACTCTGAGAGCGGCTTGGCTGGGAGGGAGGAGAAGGGAGGCGGGAACTGAGTCAGCAGAGGCTTGAAGCTAGCAGGAGGATGGCTGCGGAGTGTGGATTCGGCTCCCCACAGGACTAGCTGGCTGTCCCTGCACAAGTACAGGGAGAGGTGCCTCGGCTGGAGGGTGCGGGTTCCCATGGAAACCGCCGGCATCCCATCTGTGGCCTCAGACAACCTGCCTTGCGCCTCTGGGTCCCTGACACCCCCGACCGAGGTGTCAGGGCTGGCCGGCAGAGGTGGCGCTGTGTCTAGTGCAGAATGCGGGTGATCTGCAGACTGCGGTGCCCATGGGGTACAGACCCTGGGAAGCCTGGCTCCCCTGAAAAGCCCCTTGCTCTCGTGGATTCCAGCCGTCTGGTTCAGTGCACTGTGCTTCCAACCTGGGTGACCTTGGGCCTGTAATTTTTGCCTTCCTAGGCCTCAGTGTCTTCATCTTAAGACGCCCCACCTCGCAAGGCTGTTGTGAGGATTGAAACAGTGGTGCCTGCCACGGCACAGAGCACGCATGCCCGCCAAGCCCCGGCCGTGCGCCTGCCTGGCCCGCACGAGCACGAGGCTGTCGCTGGCGCTTGGCGCTGCGGGCATCTGCTGGGAGGCAGGCGCGGGCTGCCTCTTCCCGGCCAGGAGCTCGCAGGAAGCGTCGGTGACATCACCACGGGGGCCGCAGCCTTCGCAGTACCTGTCACGGGAAGGGGCTGCGCGGGGCCCAGCTCCGGGGAGCAGGAGTGGCCCGTCTCGGTCCCGGCCCCGGCCCTGGCCTCCGGACGAGGCTGCTGGCATACTCTGGTCGCCCTCGCCGCGGACCCGAGCCGGGAGAGACGCGGCGCTTCTGCTGACCCCTGGTGGTCAGCGGCACAGCTGCAGCAGTCGCCGGGCCCTGGAGGGCGCCCAGAAGGAGCCTCTCCCGGGGATCTAGTGTCCTGTGCGGCCCCAGACAGGGCCACTCTGCCCCTGGTGGATGTTGCCTCCTTTCTCCAGGTGTCATGAGGTGGAGCACCACCTAAGGCTTTGATGAAATGGGTCTAAATTTGGAACACGAACCACTGAAAAGAAACAAAAAGACTGGGCTTTCAGATGCCAAATCCCACCCCCGGTCCCAGGCCGCTGGCTCCTGTGAAACAGATCAACCCTGCTGGCCCCCTCTGGCTAGCAGGGGGAGGAAATGCCATTGGCTGTAATGAGAGGGAAACATTTGGCCACAGGGTCCCACCTGGGCCCTGGATTCCTAGGTGCGTTGGGCCAAACTGCACTGAGTCCCTGTCTCTGGTTGGGCCATTGCCATGCGACCAAGCAGGCAGGCTCCCGGAGCCCAGCAGCAGAGGCTCCTCCCGCGTCCTCCTGCCGGGTGACCCATCCCCTGCCTGGGCCGCAGGCACCACGGCCGCCCACTGCCCCAGCACTCCTGTGCCCGCTCGGGTGTTTCTTGGCCGGAGAGCTGCACAGCACATCTGCTGTCTCCCTCTGCTAGGCTCGGAGCAGCTACGGGGAGGACTGAGAGGGGGATGCAAGGGCAGCCTGCAGGCTATCAGAGTTTCCTCTTCATCATTAGAGGAAAAGGGAGATGGAGGGGTGAACAGGGATGTTTTTAATTCCTGCCTCCTCCCCGGCATTTCCCCTTTCTCTCCACCTTGCCAGTCCCCGTGGTAAGACCTGAATGGTCTTTAAAAAAAAAACAAAAGCAAAAAAGCCAAAAAACAACATATAGGGAGTCCAAGTTGGCAGTAACAGGAACCTATCCCCAAGCCCCAAATCAACGTGGCGTCTTGGCAGCTGCGTCCCTGGAGCATTTTTTCCTTGTTGCATTTTGTTTTGTTATAATCGAGACGCTTTTCTGCGGCTCCCGGCGTAAATGCACTGAGTGGGAGGGACGAGCATGCTCTCCATTCTTCTCCTTCATGTGTGTCTCCTTTCTTCGCCTTTGCAGAACCACACGATGAGCCAGCACGCACAGTGAGGGATCGCTCAACAGGACACCTCTCCGCAGAAGGCTTGCCGGAGACGCCGTGGGGAGGGCCATTTGAACATTACATCCAATCAAAGTGTCATTTGCAACCCAGATGTAAAACTCTAATGATTTGGCCATGAGGCGCTGCTATTATAAGCAGCTGGAAATGAATATTAATGGCAGAGATTAAAAGTATTCCATGCTCAGTATTTTTTATTGTCCTGCTACAGCTAGTGTGCTTTTAGAGTTTCCGCCGCAGACTACATTTCTAGAGTTAGAGAAACCCGCTTTTTAAGGCTATTGTCCTTTGTTCCTTCATGTATTATATTGATAGTTTTTAAAAAAGAATTAGTGTGATTTTTTTTCTTTGCTTCTTTTTTTTTCTTTCTTGTTTTTCTTTCTCCCCCTTCGGTTAACTACTTTTTAATTGCAATTCTAGGTAATTGTGCATCGTGATGTGATTGCTTGGCTATTGTCTGAATATTTCCTTTTAATTTTTTAATTAAAGACTAATGCTTTGATTGGATTTGCCAGTTCACCGGACAGTGATTAAAACTATGTAATGAATATAATCGGTTTCAGTGCAACTGGATGGTCTGCTTTTAAATGTGACTTAATCTGACTGCAGTAACTAGTACAGTTCAATAAAGGGAATCCATGCGATTAGCATCCGGCTGCCTGGTTCTCTCCTCCCCAGCCTAGGGCCGCGTGGGGGGCTGTCAGCTCCTGCGAGGTGTGTTCCCCTACAAGTTCCTGTGGGATTGCATACGCCCTTGGGGACCTGCACACCATAGACCCTGCTTCCCTTGGAAAAGAATCGTAGTAACCTAATGCACGCAGACTGGACAGGCTGGCAGTGGCCATAGAAGTCAAAGCAGAAGACCCCTGAATGATGGAATACCCTGATCTTCCCACTCATGGATCGGGAAACAGAGGCCCAGGGGTAACGTGCAGCTTTTCCAAGGCCACGCAGCAGGTTGGTCACCATGCTCATCGCGATGTCTTCTTGATTTTCCCTTCAGGGTTGGCTTTCCCCTGTGTTGGATACTGGCAGGCAAGTGGTTAGCCCTTCCCTTGCCAGGACTCCAGGTGGAGGAGGAGATGTGTGATTGGGGACCACAGAGCAGAGCCAAGTAGGAGCCGCAGGTTCCCAGTCATAGAGATCAGTGGGATGTGAGAGCATTGAGACTGGTGGCCGGGGCCAGGTCTGGAGTGAGGCAGGTAGGGGCCTGGGGTACATTATTTCAGGGGGCACTCACTGTCACAGCCCCCTTACACCTGCAAGTGCTGGGAATGAGTGTCCTCTTGCATTTTACACTCTAGGTACCTTGCTTATTTCACCTACTCCTGGCCCTGCTGGCATCCCAGGGCCCACCCAGCAGCCTTGGTCTCCAGGCCTCCTCCATTTTACTTCCCACACCTCCGTCATGCTGGTGCTCAGCTGACTTGCCAATCAGAGGCCGGAACTTGCACGGGGAAACCCTTCCTTGCTAACTTTTCACAAGGGGCATGGAAATTGGTTATTACCCTCTGCAGAGCGGAAATGAAACAGGCAGACAGATTGCACCTAATTATAATGTAATACTAAGTCACGGGCGTGGAATTTGGAGCAATTATACCCATCATCTTCTAGAAGACTCCCATATCAAGGGGCTTCTGGTGACCTATAAGAATTCCCCTTTCTTTCTGTCACCTCATGTAATGTTCTCACACGGGCGGGGCTTTCAGTTTTTCAAAAGGCATCTTACATGTGTGAATCGTAGAGCAGACCCTGCCAGTAGTGGGCTGTTGCCTCCTGGAAACTGAAGGCTGTGAATGCCAATTTTCAGCCTCTGGAGACTTGGCAGTTTTGGGGTCAGACCCCAGGGTAGACACCAGTGTTCCCCTAAGTGTGCCCACCCACAGACTGGGGCTTGGGGCCTGGGGCTCGGGCTATGTCTGAGTGAGGTTGTCACATGTCCACAGCCAGGCCTGCCTTTTGGGCAGTGCTGGGACTGTTGATGGGACCAGTGTGTCCCAGGGCCTGCCACATCTCCGACTCAGGGCCCTCTCCAGCTCTGGATTTATCCCAAACCCCATGGAGCCCAGGTGAGCCCTCAGTAAGTACCAATAGAAGATTTGATTTGACGGTTGGTGGCGTAGGGCTAAATTAGTCACTGCCCCCATTAAAAATACAGCGGGGGGTTTAAGAGCTTTTCACGCCATGTGGGAATCAGCAGCGAAGCCGGCTGATGCCTTGGGTAAGGAGAGAGGCGGCCTAGGGGACCGCGAGGTAATGAGGTTTATGGCGGTGACAAGGCAGCCAGGGAACCCCACCGACTCCCCCCTCACCCCGGCCCTATTGTTCTCCGGCTGGCTCTGTCCCCGCTGCTACGGCCGAGAGCCCCTTGTGACTTCATGTGGGAAGGGGGCTGGCAGTGGGGACACTGAGGCCCTTCCTGGGACTGGCATTCTTTACCATCAGGCAGTATTAGGGTGGGGGAGCAGTGTAGGGTTATAAACCTGTGCCTCGGAGAACCCACTACCCATTTCCAGAGGAATGGTCTGGAGCTGGGATGAGATACTTGCCTTTCAACTGTGAGGGGCCTTGGAGGGTCTCTGGGAGGCTTGTATGAAATGATGCCCGACAAAGGGCTGCACACAGAGACCTGCAGGCAGCATGGTCGTCAATGATGGCGCCAGGCATCCTGCAGGAGGGCACCTTTTCAGCCAGGAGGGCGCGATGGAATCAGCCTCTCATGTGGATTTGGCTTTGGGGAGTGGGCGAGGTGACTGAAAGCCTGAGGTTCATTGCTGCTGTATTTAGATGTACAAATTGTCAGTTTCTAGCGGCTCTCTGGGTGGAGGAATTTTGCCCGGGCTGGGAAGTGGACCAGGACCCTGGACCACAAGCCCCTGTCACGGAGCACCTGCCCAGAGTGCCCAGAAGCAGGCAGGGCAGGGTTTCAGTCTCAGTGGAGACACTGTCATGGGAGGAATCTTCTCGAGTTCCCCATCCTTAAAGAATTCTCCTTTTAATCTCACAGTTGCATAATATTGAACTTTTCACCTGTTTTTCTTCCTTCCTAAGGTATGTGTTCCTAGGAATGGGACCTGTACCTACAAATATTCAGTAAATAGAACCAAAACTCAAATCCATGCCTTCCTCTACTCATCCATTCAGCAGATATTTACTGAGCTGCCCCCATGTGCCAGGCACTGTACAGGGCACTGGGGATAAGGAGATGACCAGCAGATGTGGCCCCTGGCCTCATGGAGGCCACAGTGGCACAGGCAAGCATGCCAGTAAATGCATAGCGACCCCTCGTCATGAGTGCTGTGATGGCAAAGCCAGAAGCTGCCAGGGATTAATGGAGGGACCCATGTATGAGACACGGGTGCATTAAGGAAGGCCTTGCTGAGGCAGGGGCTTGAGACCTGAAGAAAGAAGGGAGATGGGCAGTCCAAGAGCAGTGGGAAGAGAGCACTGCAAATGCAGAAGCCGTGAGCTGGAAACAAGCCAGAAGTACCCTGAGAGATCTGTATGCCTATGGAGTTTCAATTCTAGATGACTTCATCCCAGAGAAGTTCAGAATCTTGTCCAAGATCATACCATTCAGGATAGACTTGCGACTCCAACTCCGGTGCCTCACCTTCCAGCCTGGGGTGTCTGACTCCATTGTTAATTTTATTATAATAATCATGATGATGACAATCAATAAAGTGGTATTGTACTGTACAGGAAAAACTACTGGTTCTCTTTCTTTTCATTAATACAGTAACCAATTTATAGCTGAGCAGAGGTTACCTTGGAGAGGGGAAGGGGCAGATTGTATATCCTATCCTTCCCAGAAGTTAGGTGTGGTCCTATTACTATCGGTAGCCATAGGTTCTATCAATAGGGTGTAAATAACAGGAGTATGTGCAAATTCTAAGAATTGTCCTGAAAGTGAAGAAATGAGTTCATTCCTCCCATCTTTCTGATGGCTGGAACATGGCTGCAATAGCTGGTGTTCCAGAAGCCATTTGAACCATGAGGTAACGACTACCCCAGTAATCACTTCTGGTTCCTGTCTATCATAGCACCTGTGACATGTGGTGTTATGTATTTATTGGTATGGCTTGGAACTTACCTTTGGAGAAGAGAGAGACACCCTACAAGGATTTGTTCCCCAGATGCTTGTTACCCTTCAAAGCAAGTCCATGGGGCCACTATTTTACAACTTACAGTTGGTTTTGGCTCATTCAGGCTGGCCGGGAGAGTGCTCAATGATTATACACCCTGCACAGCTCTCTTGATGTCACAGAACGGGAGAAAACACTCAACAATGGCTGAATATTTGCAACTCTATCTTGCTTGATCTCTTTCCAAAAAATAAAGTATGATTTGCCATGCACGCCCCTGGCTGTCCTTTCCCTCCATGCCTCTGCTCATGGTGCTTCCTCTTGCTGGAATGCCCTTCCCTTCTCCTCCTCCCAACCCCAGGTTAACTCCTACTTTTAGACCCAGCTCAGCTGTCTAATTCTTGGGGCCAAGACTTGGTGACGTTGGTGAAGCAAAACCTGGGAGCAAAACTTAAGTGGGTGCCAAAAAGCTAAGTAATCAAAATAAACAATATTTTCATGTAATATTTTTAAAAATCACATTGGCAGGTTATAACCTGCAGCCTGGCAGCCCATTTTTGAAAATAAAGTTTTACTGGAACCAGGGCTGGGATTGGGATTTGGCAAGTGAGGCGGGATGGCACAAATGTAGCATCAGATTCTGTCTTTACTTAACACTTTGCCATTTTTTTCATCATGGAATTTTTTTTTAAATTAACTTATTTTCAGAAACATGAAAGTATTACTTTGGCTTTTTGTTTGTTTGTTTTGTATTCACTTCAATTTTGTGTCCAAAGCAAGTGCCTCATTCATCTCACCCTAGTCTTGGCCCAGTTTATTCTTTAGGCTACTTATTCTGACACCCACAGCTAAGTAAAATGCTCTCATAATAAGAACTCCGATACTACCTGGTGTGTAAGTCCATCACTGGGCATGCACAGTACTGCCTTTTATACCTATGTGTCTCTGGAACTGTATATCAATCAGGACAGGCTAGGATATGGCACATTAACAAAAGGGCCCAAATTCTCATGGTTTAACACGACAAAGATTACTTCCTGACTCATATTCCACAGCCATCTTGGATATCCAGGGGGCTTTCTTCATCATGGTCACTGAGAAGTTAGGATCAGGGAGCAGCCACCACCTTAAATATGGTCAGCAACCAAGCAGAGAGAGACAGAGAGAGAACTGGCAGTTCAGTGCTCTTGCCTAGGACTTACACAAATACAGAGCTCCTAAACTCACAATGCATTGCCAGCAATTGTCACATGGCTCCATTCTATCACAGGGGCCAGGAAGTGCAATCCTGCTCTGTGCCTGGAAGAAGTGAGAATCAGCAAGGCTTGGAACACTGCACTAATGACTACCCAAGCTGCCTTCACCTTCCACCCACCTGTCTCTGACTATCTTTGAGGGCAGAGCCTGACTCTTAGTAAATGTCGTTATAACCAGCACCCTACACAGGATCTGGAGCAGATAAGATATTTAATAAATGAATGCAGATATTGCATATGAAAGTGAATTAATGACAATTTAAAAGGTCTAGGGGAAGATAAGCATGTATATGAAGACAACTTGTAGCCTAAGCTCTGTGGACTATGATACCTGGATTCCGACCTCAGCTCTATCACTTACTAGCGGTGTGACCTCAAATAAAGCCCTTAACTTCTCTGAGTCTCAGTGTTTTCATTGGTAAATGGGAAAAATAAAAAATAGTACTTATCTCACAAAGTTGTAAAATTAAGAATGATGGTGACGTTTAATAACATTATCGGTGTCTGGTATTCTCCTAGGCATCGTGTATTAACTCCTTTAATCCACCCAACAACGTTATCACGTGGGTACTGTTATCTCTTTTTTACAACTGAGGAAACGAAGGCAGAGAGATGCTAACTTGCCCAACGCTCAGATTCTAATGCTGGCAGTCTGGCTCCAAAGCCCTGTTCCCAGCCCCAAGAAGCCCTTGAGCAGAGCACATAAGAAATGGCTAGCTCCAGGCCGGGCACAGTGGCCCATGCCTGTAATCCCAGCACTTTGGGAGGTCTAGACGGGGGGATCACTTGAGACCAGGAGTTGGGGACCAGTGCGGAGAACATAGCGAGACCCTGTCTCTACAAATAATAATAATAATAATTAGCTATGCGTGGTGCCGCGCGTGTAATCCCAGCTACTCGGGAGGCTGAGGCAGAGTATTACATGAGCCCAGGAATTCCAGGCTGCAGTGAGTTGTGACCGCACCACTGCACTCCAGCCTGGATGACACAGCGAGGCCCTGTTTCGAAAGAAGAAAGAAAGAGAAGGGGAGAAGGGAGGAAGGGAGGGAGGGAGGGAAGGAGAGAAGGAGAAAAGGAGAAAAGGAGAGAAGTGGTTAGCTCCTGATACTCATCACTGGGGTTGGTTCGAGATGATAGTCCACTGGGGTCAGCCTCTACCTGGACCGCTCCTGGCTGGGCGGATCCTTGACCTGCCAGAGCCGGCACAGCGCCCGGGCGGCCCCAGCCTGGGGTTGGTGCGCGGCCGGCCCGCCCCCTCCCTCCCCTGAGCCCTGATTGGCCCTCTTCGGGCCGGCCCCACCCACCGGGGGCCGCGGGCTGAGCGAACTGCGAGCGGCGTGGTGTTACCTTATTTGTGGAGTTATTAATTACTGAAGGGCGCAAAGCGTGCTTCTGTGCATAAAAATATGTTTGAGTAGTTTCTACTTAAACTTTAAAGAGAACGTTAATCAATTTTATTTTAACAAAATGACCTTAAGCAGGGGAAAAAAAAAATTGGTGTTATTTGCCCAAACAGGCAAATTAATTTCTCTCTCTTGAGAAATCTGAGAAGTTTCCAGAAATAGCTATGCATAATTTACACCTGGCCTGGCCGCTTCTAGTTTCACGCCAAGCCCAGTCACAGGCCCCACCCCGCTCCAGCCCCAGAACTGCAAACGAGGGTCTCTGCAAAAGTCCTGCCACCTAGAAGCCGACTCATTTTGCGACCTTGGGAAGAGGATCAGAGGGGAAGGGGCCGTGTCGTCTCTGAGAGGCCAGCCCAGCTTGGGTCAAGGTCACTGGTGGAAGAGGGGCGGCTGCCCAGTTCTTTGGCCTGGCATTTTCGGGAGACCTAGAGACGGTTCCCAGCGGAGGACCTCCTCCAGCCTGCCGGCTGGATCCTGAGGCATGTGGCCTGCTTAGCCCTCCCCTCCACCGGCCCCCACCCTTGAGGGTTTCCGGGATGTCAGAGTCTCCAGAACATTCTGCAGAGTCCGTGCGGTCCTCCAAACTCCTGCCCCTCTGGCTCTCCACACCTGTGGTGCTTCCCATCTGATTGGGGCCGTCCCTTACCCATGCACTCGCCTTGAAAATGGGGCTTACAGTCAGGGCCCGGGGGTTGCTGGAACTGTGGACAGTTTCCAGTTGGGCCTTTCAGTAGCATTGTGACTTCTGCCTGGCCATTGGACCTCCCTGGACTTGGGTTTCTCTCCCTGCACTTCTGAGGGATGACCTGACCATTGATTCAAAAGACAACCCCAGAAACACTGAGAGAATTTCAGAGCCACCGATGGTAACCCCTGCATCACCTGAGCAAGCATGGACCAGGGCCTTGCTGTGTGTTTCTCATGCAGAGCCACGGGCACTGGATTGGGCATCCATGCTCTTCTCTGTCACCATTTCCCCCTGTGACTCTGGGCAAGCCCCTTTCCTACTCAGGGCCTCGGTTTCCTCATCTGTGAAATGAGGGTTTAATCACAGCTGTCTGAGATGATCTTGGCTTTGGAGCTCTCTGTGCGAATGAGGCTTCCTTGGGAGGCTGGATCTGCGACGGGGGCTCATGGATGGCTTCTGAATCTGTACCTGGGGACAAGGATGTCTGCACCCTGAGCTGTGGAGGGGATATGAGGATGTGCTGCACTTGGCAACACACTGAGCACCCAAAGTACAGTTTTATTAGCTGATAGTTTTTAAAGCCACATAGAAAACAGAAAAGAAAATCAGCTCTGAGAATACAATGAGGACATTACCCTGGCCCTACTGTCTTCTTAACGAAGTAAGAGCTCCGATCGGACTCCTTGAAGGAGAACTGCCCGCCCTGACAGCTTAAGGACTCCTGGCTGGGTTCCCAGGTGCCCCCTGGCCACTCTGTCGGTGGGTTTGCCTTGCCTCCTGACATCTCTGTCTACAGTTACATTTCTCCTCTCCTGCGCCCAAACAGATCCTATAGCTCCTTCAGGGCTCAGTTCAAGAGCCACCACCTTCAGGGAGCCCCCCTGCCCTCCTGCGATTTCCCCTCAGGTGCTTCCTGGATTTGTTCTTGCTCCTAAATCTTCACAGCACCCAGCACAGTGCGAGGTACACCGTGCCGCTCTGTTAGTTTCAGAGTCCTGGCACTCCCAGACACTTATTCCTCATGATCTTTGTCCTTGTGTGACAGTAAGGGAAGCTGGGGTCACCTCTACCCGATAGTGGGTGGTAAAGTTGAGATGGGAAAATAGGTGATGTGTCTGTAAAGGCTGGGCTCCTATGTTCTGTGCTACTCTGGACTGAGCAGCCAGGCAAACCATGTGGGTGTTGATATTTAAAACAATGTTAAATAATAAAAGAAAAAAAAACAGTAAACTGCTTAGAAGGATATAAAGTAAAAAGTCACTAAAAATCAATTGTCCGTCTTACACTCTTCCCAGTCTCATTCTTTCCAAAGATAGTCTGTACACATATGTACATTTACAGATAGTTCTTTCCTTTCTTTCATAAAATCTATGTTATTCTGTGAATTGCTCTATGACTTTTCATTTTCTTATAAATATTCCGTTTCTTTCTTTTCATATGAGCACTCACAGATCTTGCTCTTTCTGAGGAGTTTTTCAATTATGAATCCAACCTCCTTAATAGTTATAAGTTGTATGTGAGGCTACTTAAATGATCTATTTCATGTTGGGTAAGTTGTGGTAATCTGTTTTCCAAGGAATTGGGTATTATAATCTAATTTGTCAAATGTATGCATGCAGAGTTGTTCATCCTATTCCTTTATTATCCTTTTGGTATCTGTGGGTCTGTAGTGATATCCACTATTTCATTCTTGATGCTGGTACTTTGTGTTTTCTCTTTTTCTTTGTTAGTCCTGTTAGAGGTTCTTCCATTTGACTGATCTTTTCAAAGAACCAACTCTTTGTTCCAGTGATTTTTCTCTGTTGGTTTTCTGTTTCAATTTCATTGATTTCTGCTTTTTTTTTTTTTTTTTCCTTCCCTTTGCTTGCTTGGGATGTATTTTGCTCTTGTTTCTCTAGGTTCTTGAGGGGGGAACTTAAATGACTGATTTAACACTTTCTCTTTTTTTGTAATATATACACTTTGTGCTATGCGTTTCTTTCCCAGCACTGCATTGGCTGTGTCCCAAAATGTTTGATACATCGTATTGTCATTTTCAGTCAGTTCAAGGTATTTTTAAATTTATACTGAGGCTTTGTTTTTGACCCATGGATTTAGAATTGTGTTGTTTAGTTTCTAAGTTTTTGGTGACTTTTCATTATCTTTCTGTTATTAATTTCAATTTGATTCCATTGTGGTTGAAGAACACACTCTGTGATTTCAATTCTTTTAAATTTGTTGTGATTTATGTTTTATGGCCTATGATATAGTCTATCACGGTATATGTTCCAAGGGCCTTTGAAACAATGTATATTCTGCTATTGTTGGGTGGTGTGTTCTATAGGTGTCTATTAGATCCTGAAATTGGTGGTATTGTTGAGTTATGTATCCTTGCTGATTTTCTAATTGTTCTATCAATTGTCAAGAAAAGGTTGTTAAAGTGTCCAAATGTAATTGTGGATATGTCTATGTCTTCTTTCAGTTCCATCATTTCCATATTTTTCAGCTCTGTTGTTTGGTGTGTACCTATTTAGGATTGCTATATCTTCTTGGTAAATCCATCCTTTCCTCATTATGTAAGATACCTCTTTGTCTCTTTACTTTTATTTGCTCTGAAGTCTACTTTATCTAATGCTAATATAGCCACCATGTTTTCTTTCAATTGATGTTTACGTGATAGATATTTCTCCATTCTTTTATTTTTAACCTGTTTGTATTATTATATTTGAAGTGAATGTTTTGTAAAGACTATATAGTTGGATTATCTATTCTGCCAATCTCTTTTAGTTGCTGTGTTAGGTTAGTTATATTTAATGCAATTATTGGCATGTTGGGACTTAAATTTGCTATTTTATATTTTTTTCTGTTCTTTTTTTTTTAATTCCTCTGATTTCCTTTTTCTGCCTTAGACATTTTTTAGAATTTCATTTTGGTTTATTTACAGTGTTTTGGGTATATCTCCTATAGCATTTCTAGTGGTTGCTGTAGATATTACTATATATATGCTATACATGTGGCATATTAAAATCTCCTGGTTTCATCATCTTACCAGTTCAAGTGAAGTGTAGAAAAGTTGCCCCAGGCAGGGCACAGTGGCTCATACCTGTAATCCCAACACTTTGGGAGGCCAAGGGGGACGGATCACCTGAGGTCAGGAGTTTGAGACCAGCCTGGCGAATGTGGTGAAACCTGTCTCTACTAAAAATAAAAATTAACTGGGCATGGCGGCATATGCCTGTAATCCCAACTACTCAGGAGGCTGAGGCAGAAGAATCACTTGAACCAAGGAGGCAGAGGTTGCAGTGAGCCAAGATCGCACTGCTGCACTCCAGCCCAGGCCCAAGAGTGAGACTCTGTCTCCAAAAAAAAAAAAAAAAATTGCCTCGCTTTATATCAATTTACCCTCCCCTTATATATATAAGTTATATTTATAATACAATTATCTTAAATACTCTCCTACACATTTAGAATCACATTAGACAGTGTTAAATATTTTGCTTCAGCCATTAAGCATAATTTTAAAAACTCAAGAGGAGACAGAAACTCTGTTGTATTACCTATATTTTTCCTTACTGTGTTCTTTCTCCCTTCCTCATGTTCCAAGATCCTTTCTTTTCTCATTTTCTTATGTTTAGAGAACTTCATTTTGCCATGTTTTAGGGCAAAAGATCAGCCCTAACAAGATCAGCTCACTACAGATTTTCTTAGTTTTTCCTCCTCTGAGGATATCTTGATTTCCCTTTAATTCCTGAAGGATGTTTTCACTGGATATAGGTTTCTGATGACAGTTTTTTTTTTTTTCTTTCAGCACTTGAAAAATGTTGTGCCACTTTCTTCTAACTCCTGTGATTCCTGATGAGAAATCCACTTTCATTTGAATTGCTTTTCCCCCTCTAGGTAAACGTCATTTCTCTTTTGCTGCTTGGAAGACTTTTCCTTTGTCTTTAGTTATCAGAAATTTGACTGTAATGTGTCTTGGGTGTGGATTTCTTTGGGTTTTATCTTTTTTGAGATTTACTCAGTTTCTTGAATCTATAGGTTCATGTTTTTTTTT
>NW_012103676.1:2036235-2037728 GCF_000951045.1 Mandrillus leucophaeus | reverse complement strand
GACGGGGTTTCATCATGTTAGCCAGGATGGTCTTGATCTCCTGACCTTGTGATCCGCCTGCCTCAGCCTCCCAAAGTGCTGGGATTACAGGCGTGAGCCTCTGCGCCCGGCCTCTTTCTCCTCTTTTTCCGTAATTCCGATGACACTAATGTTAGTGGGTTTTTTGTTGTTGTTGTTGTTGTTATAGTCTCGCAGTTTCCTAAGATTCTGTTTAATTTTTTCCCAGTTTATTTGTTCTTTTTAAATTAAGATTGTTAATAGTTAGGTGTAAACATAAATACAAAAAAAAATAAACATTGGATAATTTCTACTATTCTGTCTTCTAGTTTGCAAATTTTTTTCCTGTTCCCTCCATTCTGCTTGTTGAGCCTGTTGATTTAATTTTTTTTAAGTTATGGAATTTTTCAGTTCTAAAATATCCACTTGGCACTTTTTAATACCTTCTATTTCTGTGTTGAGACTTTCTATTTTTTCCTTTGTTTCAGGCAGGTGTGTAGTTGCTTGTTAAAGCATTTTTATGATTACTGCTTTAAAACCCTTGCCAGGCATTTCTAGCATCTCTGTCATTTCACTTTCAGCATCTATGGATTTCCTTTTTTCATTCTGTTTGATAGCTTCCTGGATTTTGGTATGACAACTGATCCCTTGTTGAAACTTTTACATTTTGTATATTATGTTATGAAACCCTGGGTCTTATTTAAACCTTTTTTAGCTGGCTTCCTCTAATGCCTCCCCAGAAGGGAAAGATAGTGGCACAGGGAGGGATCTCAGTGCCTCCTTAATGCCAGATGGGAGTAGAATCCCAAGTTCCCCACTAAGCCTCCATTAACACCTTAGGTGGGGTGCTCATTACTATAGCTGGGTGGGTGTGGGAGTTCCAGCTCCCCACTAGGTCTTCACTGATACATCCCTGGCTGGGAGGGGTAGTAGTGTCTAGTTACTGGTTCCCAAGTAGTCCCCACTGATACCACAGAGGGGCAGGTGACCTTGTTACAACTGGGTAGCTGCAAAAGTCCTGCCTCTACAGAGCACTTCCTCTGATACCATCTCCGTGGGGACAGGGGCGGAGGTGCCTCAATACTACTGGATGGGGAGTGGAAATTCAGGCTCCCCTGGCACTGTGGAGTACGGCATTGGGCCTTGTCATTGCACAGCAAGGAGGAAAATCCTGGGTTCCTGTTTGGTCTTCTCTGATTTCCCACCCTCGTGAGGAGCATTGAGGAGTCTCATTATAGATTGGTGAGAATGAAAGCAGTGTGCAGGTGGAGCCACAGTTTTTTCTGTGGCATTTAGCTGGAGTAGCATGGTTATTACCCAAGAGATTTTGTTTTGCTAGGCTGATTCTTTACTGGTTCTTTGGCTAAAGAAAGCAGACATTTGATGGGGCTTTTCAGTCTAGGCACATTGGTGTTTCCGTGTTGCTGGCCCTTTCTGGGACATATGAAGCAAAAAGAAAACCAAAGGAACCCACCATAATGTTGTTCCTTAGATCC
>NW_012103676.1:2029762-2034930 GCF_000951045.1 Mandrillus leucophaeus | reverse complement strand
AGGGTTTTAGTTATATTTAGCAGGAAAAGTAGGGAAAATATGTCTATTCCATCTTGCTGAAAGCAGAAGTTCCTCCAGATCTTGTTTTATTATAATGGCCACAATGCATCTCATTGGCTGAATAAGTCATAATTGATTGACATCATTTATGTGTTGTGAACAATGCTGCAGTGAACATCTTTGTGCCTAGATCTTTGGGTCCTTGTGTGTGTGTATAACATTTCATGGATTTGTAACTGAGCAGATTGAATTTCACTTAATAATTTGATTCTTAGGGTAGAAGATTTTGGTGAGAAAAGAAGGAGAGAAAGATGGTGGAGGGAGCTGGACTGGTACTGACCAGAGAGAGCATGCATCAAGTCCCACAACAAGTAGACTGCCTCAATTTATGTCAGAGTGTTGCACAGATCTCTGGAAAATTCTTGATGAGTCTTGGTGCAGCCTCACCCTGTGTCTAGGAGATGGCACCTTGTGACTGCCATCTTTCAAGGCCTATTCCCTGAGATCAGAAAAGAAGCCAGCACGTGAGAATATGCAGCTTTCTCCCTGCCAGCAGCTCTTGCCCCCACAGGGACAGCCCTGGTAAGGGCTCAGGGATGTCCTCCTGTGGATCCGTCATTCTTCCGTCAGGATAAGGATCCAGCTTCGTTCATTCCCATTGTAAGGGCACTCCCCTGACTGCACCATAGCACCCAACACACTTTATACACGTTTTCTGCTTTGGAGCTCCCTGCCATGCAGGAAGGCAGGCTCAGAGAGGTCAAATGACTCCTCCAAGGTCACACACCAGGGAAGACACCTGCAGAACTCAGTCCCTGGTGATCTGATTCTGCGCACAAAGTCAGTAGAGGAATTCAGGGTCCAACATGACATTCTGGAAAGGAGCACATAGGAAAAAGACCACCCAGAGGGCCACCTAGGTCTAGGCCTGGCCAAGGGAGAAGTCCTGAAGGAAAAGATGGGGAGGGAAGGGAGGAGAGAAGCGGCGGTGCCCACTCTTACCTGGTCCCTGGCAAAAGAAGATGGAGCAAATGGAATTATTAATCCTTGGGGACCTGGCAGTCCCCAAGAGGGCCTGCTGAACAGTGTCATACAGCAGTACGAACGCCAGAGGAATTCCAACCAGTCCACTCTTACTGGGGGCCTGAAAAACATTATCACTAGAAGCAAAACTGCTTTTAGCAGCCATGACAAAGATGGGCAGGCACACAGAGGCACATGTGGAAAGACACACCCAGGCCCGCACAGACACACACAGCCCAGACACATCCAGATGCACACACACACAATGGCCTGGAGTTGTACCACAGACATGAATACCTACACACACATCATACACACACAGAGAGGTGCACACACCTGCAGAGATAGGCACACACATGCCACACAGACAACAGAGAGGTACACACACAGCAGGTAGACACGCACACACACTGCACAGACATCAGAGAGGTGCACAAGCACAGAGAAGATAGACACACACACATACACACACACTCCATGCAGACAATAGAGAGGCATGCACACACACAGCAAGTAACACACAATACACACGCACTGCAGAGGCAGCAGAGAAGTGCACAGTCACAGCAGAGAAACACACACACGCCACACAGACAACAGAGAAATACACACACAGCAGGTAGACACACACACAGCACTGACAACAGAGAAGTGTACATTCACAGCAGAGACACACACACACACCACACAGACAGCAGAGAGGTACACACACAGCAGATAGACACACACACACTGCACGGACTACATAGAGGTGCACATTCATACACAGTGGACACACACACACGAGCACACACCAGGCAGATGTGCATGAACTGCCCGCCTGGACACACAGGCACACACAGAGACGGGCTGCACAAACACACATGCATACACGTGCACGCACCCGTGCACACCCACGTAGTGGCATATGGAGCAACCCTGCCTCCCCCACGGTTTCCAGGAGGCTCAGCGGGGGGCGCGAGTTCCACATCTGACTTTCCTTGTGTTCGTTAGACTCTCAGTGTAATTAAATGTTACATTGAATAATCCAGCGTGCTCAGTGTAGGCAGAGGCAGCTGTGGAGGGCTGGCGGATGTGGGGCCGGGTGCCCATCCCAGTCTGGCACCCTCCTTGCCCCTCCATCCCCTCCAGCCACCCCCTTGCTACAGACTCTGGAGCAGTGTGGACAAGGAACCCCTGGCCAAAGCATCACTGAGAGCAGAGCAGCTGTCAGAGCTGCCCCTTCTAGCAGGCTGGGGAGGGTGGGGGTCCCCAGGGGAAGGAGTGCCCAGGAAGCCCTGGCTGGTCCTGGGGCTGAGTTCTCACTCGCTTCCTGCTCTGACTGGGAGTGGATTCCCACCTGGAACTCACGGGCAGAGGCGGCATCTGGATGCTGGGAACTTCTCTGTCCAGCAGAACAGGCGACTTTCACACCTCACCTAGGAAGACGAGGCAAGAAGTGGTTCTATCTCCTCCTCTATCTGTTCTTTTAAATGAGTTTGTGAAATCCCTCAGCCTCTGTGGGAGGCAGCCCAGGGTGGTGGCCATGAACTACCCGCACCAAGTTCACTGTGTGACTTGCAGTGAATTAATTCACCTCTGAGGGCCTCAATGTCTCAATGGGTAAAATGAGGTAACACTGATACTCACCTCATGGGATTGTTGAGTGGATTAAGTAAGTCCTTAAAGCAGCATCTGGGCCAAGTGTAGCGGCTCACACCTGTAATCCCAACACTTTGGAAGTCCGAGGTGGGCACATTGCTTGAGCCTAGAAGTTTGAGACATGCCTGGGCAAGAAAGTGAGACCCTGTCTCTACAAAAAATTAGACAAGCATGGTGGCACAAGCCTGTAGTCCCAGCTACTCAGAGGGCTGAGGTGAGAGGATCACTCGAGCCTGGGAGGTGGAGGTTGCAGTGAGCTGTGATTGTGCCATTGCTCTCCAGCCTGGGCAACAGAGTGAGACTCTGTCTCAAAACAAAACAAAACAACCCCTTACAACAAATAAACAAATACACAAAAACAGTGTCTGGCTCATCAGCGCAATCAGCTGGCCCCCACTACTTAAACTGCCCCGGGAAACAAGGCTCTCACCCACAAAGCTGACATGCGTGTGCCTCCTCATCTGCCAAAGGAGAGGTTTTGGAGCCAGGGCCAATGTCATCACAGTACAATTTCCATCCCCTCTTGGAGCCTCAACTTCCTCACCTGTGCAGTGGCGTTGATTATCATTCTGGCCTGGCAGGGCAGAGGATGAAATAGGCCACTGCAGGGGAGGGAAACTGATAAACTGTTGTGTGTCATATGCAGTGAACAGCTTGGCCTCCTCTTCTCTGCCCTTCTTGTTCTGACCTCCCTTTGGGCCCTTGAGCCATAGCTCTCCTCCCATCTCCAGCCTGCTTCAGGGAGTACGGAGACAGGGCCAACACAGTGGGACCCCTTTGTGTCTGTCGCCTGGCGGGGATGTTAGGTTGCTTGTCCTGGTAGTGAGGGCCTGGTGTAGACAGCACCGTGTGGAGCTGGGGTGCCCAGGGTGATTTCACCACGGCCAGCCTCTTTCTGGTGTGCATTTTTGAAATGAGTGCCAGCCTCTGGCATATGCCAGCTGGACAGTAGGCAGGGTGTGTTGAGGATAAGCCACCAGGGAGGTCATATGCCCTCTGCCTGCTCCAGGAGGGCCCACCTTGGAGGGAGAGTGGCTGGAAAAGAACTTGGGGTCCAGGACCTCACTTGAAGCCAGCTCCCCCCTTCGCTATCTGCCACAGTCACTGGGGCTTCCACAGGCGGGTGAGCTCAGAGCATGAGCCTTTTGTGTGCACACACACTGGTGCATGCTCAAACCTCCATGTACCCGTAGGCACAAATATGGGCAAGAGCCAGAAAATACCAGATAAGCTCCTGGAGTCTCAGATGCAAACCCAAAGGGACCCACCTGGAGACATGGTCAAGTACAGGCATGCCCACAGAGACACAGCTGGATCCCAGCACATCACATGTAGAAAAGCATGCTCACTAGACATGCACAACTGTGTGCACACATGCAAGGGACATGCGTAGCACCGAGCCACACCACTGCTGGGCCTTTCATTGCTTCAGAGACATGCCACTTTGCCTCCTGTCCCATGTAATCCCCACAACCATCCTGTCACCTCTGTCTTATGAGGGGCTCACAGAAGCCAGTGGACTGTGCAAAGCCATGTCACTCTTGCATAGTCCAGCTGGGTGGGCTCCCAGGCCAGTACTCTTTGCGGCTTCTCAGGAGAAGAGGCCTCCTGGCTCCCCTCCCCTGGTCCCCTGCAGAGGCCGAGCCACCAGGGATGGCTGGAGAAGGGGGTGCCTCTGAGAAGAAACCGCCACTTTCGAAGGATGTTTTAAACATGGATCGTGCCCTGGTTGCCTCCCCCATCACCCCAGACTCTGAGCTATGCAAAGGCAGCTCCTGAATATTCAGGACCCCACAGACACTCTTCTCTGGTTCTTCCTCCACTCCTCATTTTGTGCTGAGTCTTAAGTGAAATTGATCTTTTTTTTCCTAGGAAAAAGAAATCTGTCTTTTGTTCCCCTACTCCCCTAGGGGCCTCTCAGAAGAGGAGGCTCCCCGCCAGTTTGAGGGGCACGCCTCAGAACCAATCGCTGCCTGGCACGGCTCCCCGGGTGAGGGGCTTGGGCGCAGTGCCATGTGAGCAGATGGCTGTGATTGCTGGCAACCCGGAGACCCTGCAGGAGAGTCGCGTATGGGTGTTTACAGCATCCTGGTCCCGCCGCGAGCATCAAAATGGCAGACCAAGTGGTGCCCCGCTCGCCCAGGGTGGGGTAGGGGCAGCATGCATTCCTGAGAAAGGGGAGGGAGGTCCCCTTCTTCTCCTAAGGAGAGTCCTGCCCAGGGCCCAGTGCCCAGTGTGGGGTCACATGTAGGGAAGAGCAAACCCTTGATTCTGGGGTAACACCCTCCCTAGTCCTCCATCTTCCTCCCCTCCTGTCTTCGAGCACTGTTCCTGCAGCTCCCCAAGGTCCCTTGTTCTCTGAACTAGCCCCCAAGAGAGCTCTGCATTCATTCACTAATTCACTTGGAAAATAGATATGAGCACCTACTGTGTGTTCAATGAATGAAGAGCAAGCTAGAGGCTTGCAAAGCCTCTCTCCTTTCCTCCCAAGCCCCCATTGACCT
>NW_012103676.1:2003111-2028862 GCF_000951045.1 Mandrillus leucophaeus | reverse complement strand
TCACCTGTGCAGTGGCGTTGATTATCATTCTGGCCTGGCAGGGCAGAGGATGAAATAGGCCACTGCAGGGGAGGGAAACTGATAAACTGTTGTGTGTCATATGCAGTGAACAGCTTGGCCTCCTCTTCTCTGCCCTTCTTGTTCTGACCTCCCTTTGGGCCCTTGAGCCATAGCTCTCCTCCCATCTCCAGCCTGCTTCAGGGAGTACGGAGACAGGGCCAACACAGTGGGACCCCTTTGTGTCTGTCGCCTGGCGGGGATGTTAGGTTGCTTGTCCTGGTAGTGAGGGCCTGGTGTAGACAGCACCGTGTGGAGCTGGGGTGCCCAGGGTGATTTCACCACGGCCAGCCTCTTTCTGGTGTGGATTTTTGAAATGAGTGCCAGCCTCTGGCATATGCCAGCTGGACAGTAGGCAGGGTGTGTTGAGGATAAGCCACCAGGGAGGTCATATGCCCTCTGCCTGCTCCAGGAGGGCCCACCTTGGAGGGAGAGTGGCTGGAAAAGAACTTGGGGTCCAGGACCTCACTTGAAGCCAGCTCCCCCCTTCGCTATCTGCCACAGTCACTGGGGCTTCCACAGGCGGGTGAGCTCAGAGCATGAGCCTTTTGTGTGCACACACACTGGTGCATGCTCAAACCTCCATGTACCCGTAGGCACAAATATGGGCAAGAGCCAGAAAATACCAGATAAGCTCCTGGAGTCTCAGATGCAAACCCAAAGGGACCCACCTGGAGACATGGTCAAGTACAGGCATGCCCACAGAGACACAGCTGGATCCCAGCACATCACATGTAGAAAAGCATGCTCACTAGACATGCACAACTGTGTGCACACATGCAAGGGACATGCGTAGCACCGAGCCACACCACTGCTGGGCCTTTCATTGCTTCAGAGACATGCCACTTTGCCTCCTGTCCCATGTAATCCCCACAACCATCCTGTCACCTCTGTCTTATGAGGGGCTCACAGAAGCCAGTGGACTGTGCAAAGCCATGTCACTCTTGCATAGTCCAGCTGGGTGGGCTCCCAGGCCAGTACTCTTTGCGGCTTCTCAGGAGAAGAGGCCTCCTGGCTCCCCTCCCCTGGTCCCCTGCAGAGGCCGAGCCACCAGGGATGGCTGGAGAAGGGGGTGCCTCTGAGAAGAAACCGCCACTTTCGAAGGATGTTTTAAACATGGATCGTGCCCTGGTTGCCTCCCCCATCACCCCAGACTCTGAGCTATGCAAAGGCAGCTCCTGAATATTCAGGACCCCACAGACACTCTTCTCTGGTTCTTCCTCCACTCCTCATTTTGTGCTGAGTCTTAAGTGAAATTGATCTTTTTTTTTCCTAGGAAAAAGAAATCTGTCTTTTGTTCCCCTACTCCCCTAGGGGCCTCTCAGAAGAGGAGGCTCCCCGCCAGTTTGAGGGGCACGCCTCAGAACCAATCGCTGCCTGGCACGGCTCCCCGGGTGAGGGGCTTGGGCGCAGTGCCATGTGAGCAGATGGCTGTGATTGCTGGCAACCCGGAGACCCTGCAGGAGAGTCGCGTATGGGTGTTTACAGCATCCTGGTCCCGCCGCGAGCATCAAAATGGCAGACCAAGTGGTGCCCCGCTCGCCCAGGGTGGGGTAGGGGCAGCATGCATTCCTGAGAAAGGGGAGGGAGGTCCCCTTCTTCTCCTAAGGAGAGTCCTGCCCAGGGCCCAGTGCCCAGTGTGGGGTCACATGTAGGGAAGAGCAAACCCTTGATTCTGGGGTAACACCCTCCCTAGTACTCCATCTTCCTCCCCTCCTGTCTTCGAGCACTGTTCCTGCAGCTCCCCAAGGTCCCTTGTTCTCTGAACTAGCCCCCAAGAGAGCCCTGCATTCATTCACTAATTCACTTGGAAAATAGATATGAGCACCTACTGTGTGTTCAATGAATGAAGAGCAAGCTAGAGGCTTGCAAAGCCTCTCTCCTTTCCTCCCAAGCCCCCATTGACCTGTATTTAGAATGTGTGTGTTCAGTGGTCAAATGCCTATCACTATTACCAGACTGAACTCTAAGGGCAGGGGCCTGGCACATTGTAGGTGCTCAATAAATATTTGTTGAATGATGTAGGGGACCTTGCCCCAAAGAGATTACAGGCTGGTGGGAATGTGCTCCCTCTTTCTCTCTTCCCTCCCTCTCCCTGTTTCATCCTGTGCTCTATTCTCTCCCCAATTAAACAGAAGCTCCCTAAGGGCAGAAGCCATTGCTGTTGCACCCACCCCCTAGATTGCTGACCACATGGTGGCTGCCTGTTATATAGATCATGAGGCTGATGTGGAAATGAGGTGCCTAAAGGGGCCACAGAACTGCCTGGAATGCTGTTCCCAGAGAAATTGTCAGGAAAGCAAATCTGACCCATTCCTCTCCTGTCCGTAGCTCATGGAAAGGTTCCATTCCTGCTCCTTAGACTGACATTCAAGGCTCTTTCGTTTTCTAGAGCCTCACATCCTTCCTTTTTCCCCTTTCATTCGTTCCAAAGTATGCATTGAACACTGCTGTGTACCAAGTCCTACCCAGGGGCTGAGGACAAGACAATGAATAAAACACACAAAGTTACGGTTCTCAGGGAGCTGACGTTCTATCGGAGCTATTCCGTCGGGGTGGACTGGAGACAAGGGGTGAATAAACGGATGAATGTGTTCTATGCCCGGAGGAAATTAGCGCTTTGGAGAAGGATGAGGCAGGGTAAGCCGGAGGGGGAAATAATGGGCGTGGGCAGGAACAGCTTATAGGACATTTGAGCAGAAATCTGAATGAAATGTGCGGCAAACTATGTGGCCATCCAGGAGAAGAGCATTCTGAGTGGAGGGAATGGCCGGGTGTGGTGGCTCAGGCCTGTTATCCTAGTACTTTGGGAGGCTGAGATGGGAAGATCGCTTGAGGCCGGGAGTTCAAAACCAGCCTGAGCAACACAGGGAGACTCCTATCTCTATTAAAACAAAACATAGGTGAAGGGAACAGCAAGTGCAAAAGCTCTAAGGTGCAAATGGGCTGGCTTTTCTGGCCCTCAGTCACTGCAACAAGCCAGGGTCATGAATTCCAACACCCATGGCTTCAGGCAATAAGAACGAATGAGGTGAACCAGGTACAACCGTGATGACAAAGGCACCCTACACTCAGTGCCTGTGAGGGAGGTGATAGGGAGTGGTGGGGACTGTGGGCAACAAGGCAGGTCTGTAGCAGGCAACTGGCTGGTGACATGGGAATGCCAGCCTGGAGTAGCCAGAGCTTCTAATATTTCAAGCCAAGCTACAAACCTCTATCTTTTAAAACGTGAAATCCTCCAACTTTGAAATGTTGACACCTAATTTAAAAAATGATATTAAAAAACCTCTGCTATGGCTAGACAAAACTCAGTGACAGATCGGAGCCAGCCTGTGAAGAGTTCATGGCTTTTGGTATCAGCTCTGAGGTCCCTGCAGGGCGTGATTCTGAACTGTTGGTTCCATTCCCAGGGGACAGCCAGAGGGGGGCATGAAGTCTTCAGTGGTGGGAATTTGGGCAGAGCTGAGGGATCTGAAATCTAGTTCTAACTTTAGAGCCTCAGGGGCCTTGAGGGCTGGTCCAAACTCCTCTCTCGCAGGAGCTTCTTCTCCCAGGCCTGTCCCAGTGAGAGCGAAGGCTGATACAGAGGGTGCGGAAGCTGTGCCCCACTCCCAGGGCAGCACCAGTGCTTCTTTTTTTTGGCAGGATCCAGCAGGCAGCTGGATGCAGCCCTGTCTGAGGGTCTGAGGAGGGAGAGCCTTCTACTCCAGCCTTTTTGAGGACCCCAGTGCTGAGGGGACTACCAGGGTCCCCCCACATCACAGCCCCACCTGCTCTTGGCAAACTCAGGCAGACAAGGCCGGAATTGCCCTCATAGCCCCCCTGCCTTGCAGACCAACTCTCTAAGCAGCTTCATCAGGAATGATTTTCACGTCTGCCATACACACCCAGGCCCCCAGGCACCCCCAGCCGAAGCCCTCTGCCCAGAGCCCCCCATTAATGCTAATGGAAGTCCCGTGGCTCAGACAGGGCGCCCTGCTGGAAAGAGGCCTCGGGACACCCGCCTGTAAACATGACCTTTTCCTGTGTAAGAGACAAGATTTCAAAATCAATTCGACCTGCGAGGCCTGCCCATCCCCGCCACATGGTGCTGCTCAGGGAAGAGGCCACGTGCCCCATGACAAGCAGGGGTCAATACTGAGTCTAAGGGAGCCCAGCTGCTGGGCCAGGACATCTGGGAGGTTGCTGTCCAGCCCCTCTGCTGGGGTGTCTCTGCAAAGGCCACAGGAATATTTCCGGATTGTACTGAATCCTCCCACGCCCGCGTGGAACCAATGCGGCAATGGTGGCAAACACTCGTGCACAGAGCCGTGTGTCCAGACCAGCTGCACAAACCCTGAATGCTCACCAGACTGGTGAGTTAGGCACTATTATTTATTTACTTATTTATTGAGACGGTCTCGCTCTTGTCTCCCAGACTGAAGTGCAATGGCACAATCTCCGCTCACTGCGACTTCCGCCTTCTGGGTTCAAGCAATTCTCCTGCCTTAGCCTCCAGAGTAGCTGGGATTACAGGTGCACTCCACAAAGCCCGGCTAATATTTATATTTTTAGTAGCAACGGGGTTTCACCATGTTGGCTAGGCTGGTCTCGAACTCTTGACCTCAGGTGATCTGCCCACCTTGGCCTCCCAAAGTGCTGAGATTACAGGCGTGAGCCACTGTGTCCAGCCAACACTGTTATTATCCCTATATCACATGTGGGGAAACTGAGGACAGAGAGGTTTGAGCTACGTGCTCAAGTCATACAGCAAGTAGTAGCCATACAGGGATTTGAACCCAGGAAGCCTAATATCTGTGATGCTGCTTAATTTTCTCCTGTGCACTTAAAAAACACCGTGGCTTGCATGGTGGCTCACGCCTGTAATCCCAGCACTTTGGGAGGCTGAGGCGGGCGGATCATGAGATCAGGAGATTGAGACCATCCTGGCTGACACGGTGAAACCCTGTCTCTAAAAATACAAAAAATTAGCTGGGCGTGGTGGTGCACGCCTGTAGTCCCAGCTACTCGGAGGCTGAGGCAGAAGAATGGCGTGAACCCGGGAGGCGGAGCTTGCAGTGAGCCGAGATCGGGCCACTGCACTCCAGCCTGGGTAACAAAGCAAGACTCTGTCTCAAAAACAAACAAACAAACAAAACACTTGCAGGCACTTGCTCTGTGCCAAGCCTGTGTTGGAGGCACAGAGGTGAGTCATATACAGTTCCTCCACACCAGAGCCACTGTCCCCAGGTAAGGGGATGCCACAGGTCAGTGTGAGGTATGATGAAGGCCTGGAGAGAGGGAGGGTTAGATCTAGCATGCAGAGTGAGGGAGTGTAGTCAGGGGGGACTTCCTGGAGAAGGGAATCTATGAATAGAGCAGAAGGTGCCCAAAAGCACCTGAGTATGCCTTTGGGGGCAGGTGCTCGGGTGCACACAGCCATGTCCTGTGTCTGTACACACATGTGCAGGCCTGGGTCTTGGCCCTGGGGGTATAAGGTTGCCAGGTGCTGACCCCAGGGACCCAGCTCAGGCTATGAAGGCAGCAACAGCAGTAGGGAAGGGACTCTGCTTCCTCTGAAGAGTTGGGCTGCCAGGCTCTTAGGGTACATGAAGGATGCAGATGGAGCTGGAGCTGTGACCTGGGGCCTGGATGTCCCCATGCTGCTCATGCAGGCAGTACTCTGGCAGGCCTCTCGCTAGACTTGGAGGGAGACAGGATTCAGGAACCATGCCTGGGAGGCCCTGAGTGGGACAGGCCTTCAGATGGACATGGCCCTCAGATGGCCTCTTGTTGGCTGTAGAAGTGGTGCTTAGTTTTTGCAGTTTGAATGTCTTTAGGTGCAAAAAGCCCTCTCTGTTTGCCCATAGTCCCCACACATCCCTCTTGGTCAACACCTGTGCCCATCCCCATTTCCATCACCTGCCTGGCCTCTGAAGGCATTTGTTTTTGAGCACCTGGCTTTAGCAATTTCAAGTTCTTCATGGAAGAAAAACAAACAAACCTTGTCAATGGCCTCTCTTAGGAAAATTCTTGTGTGCAGTAGGCTAATCATGTCTCTATTTCTTTACCTTACCAAACAGCCACCTTTCTGCCAGGGTGAGGCTCATTCATTCATTCAACAAATGTGTACAGAGCACCTCATCCTTGTCAGACCTTGTTCCAGGTGCTGGCATGGGTCAATGAACCAAGCAATCAAAAGCCCTGTCTTCTTGGCTCTTCCATTCATGTGGTCCGGGATAGTGAGAGGAAGTTATAAAGAGCATGGGGACTGCGTCCTATATGGTCAGTTCCTGGGGCCAACTGGCTCCCAGGAACCTGACTACAAGTTCAGTCTTTGCCTCGTGTCCTTCCCCCACCAGCTCAGCCTAAGGCCCAAGTTCATGGGTCCAGTGGGATTCAAAGGAGGAAACAACCAGCAAGTCAGTCCCTCCTCAAGCAGCAGCTTGGTCCATCAGGCACCCTGGTGCCAGCAGGGTGCATCATCAGCTCCTGGAAGGTTAATGCCAGCCCAGGTGCTAGGCTCTAGGACTGGGAGGGGGGAATGAGTCGAGCAGCTTAGAATAGCCATCCGATAGCCAGAGAAAAGGGCACCATTATTATCCTTACTCTACAGTTAGAGGAACTGAGGCTCAGGCAGGCAAAGTCACACAGCTAGGGAAGGATAGGTAGGGACCCAGCTGTGCCTGACCCCAAAGCCAGGAGTCAGGTCCAGACTCTCAAGGGAGTGGTTTCCTATTGTTCAGCAAGAGACTTCACCTTCTTCCTCCTTTCTCCATTCCTGCCTAATCTTCGGGCCCTCCTCTGTAAAGCAGATGCTGCTGTTTGTCCGTAGTGAAGCTCCCATTCCATGGCTATTGGCACCCCAGACCCAGCATCTTTGTTATGCTGATGGGTGGTCCTATGTGAGGGGAGCTGGTTTCTTAATCCTAGGATGCCCCATCTTCAAAGAGTTGTGCCAGACGCTGACCCAAAGCTGGGTGCAATCCTATGTGCTCAATAACAGTTTGCGGATAACTTTTGCGGACTAATTTACTTGACCAGAAGCCAGCATTTGAGAGGAGCCTGGCATAGTGAGCAAATCTCTGAAATCAGCTACATGTAGCCTCACCACTTAACGGTGATGGGACCTTGGACCTGTGAGCCCATTCTTTATCCATAAAATGGGGGTGCTCCTTCCTCCCCTGCAGATGGCTGTGAGGATGCATCCAGTAGGAGCCCCATAAGCGCCTGTGTAGGGCTTCTTCTCACAGAGACCTGCCATTAGCATGAGTAGCCAAGAGGGTGAGAAGTCAAGAAGGCCTGACATAGGAGAAGGATCCATTTGTGAAACTCAATCCTGAACAGGAAGCTGAGAACAGGGCCTTGAAACAGCCCTGTGGACCAAACGGACCCTCTTTGCTTGGCTCAGGTAGAGAGGGTGATTTGTTTTGAGATCCTATCTTATTGGACAAGTCAGTCATACGCCTGCCCTAAACAGCCATGGCCATGCGGATGTGAAGTGCTGACTGGCACGGTCATGTGTTCCTCCTGGTGCAGCCCAGATCCCATTGTCTGAAATGGGGACGGGGGACCCCCAGCCAACTATGGGGGACTACTGTCTCTCGGCAGAGAGGCACCGTGACAACCAACCAAAGTGAGCTAATCAGGCCTCTGCTCTGATTTATTTGGAGTCATCCTTCCTCCTCTTGCAACTCATATTCATCCTTAAAAACTCAGCTTAAACACTGCTGCTGGAAGCGTCCTTGTGCAACTTCATCCTTCTCTGAGACTCTGTGGTGCGGGCAGCCTCTGCCACATAATGTGTCAAGCTCCAGATCGTCACTGCTCCAGCATAACTGAAATCTCGCCTATGGTTTGCCAAGTGTGGGCACGTTATCCTCGTAACAACCGAGAAAGGGGAGAGCCCTCTGACAGCCTGGGCTGGCCTGGCCCTCACAGCCAGGCCACAGTGTTCTGTTGGACATGAACAGTTCTACAGCCCAGAAACATCAGACAAGACTGCTCGGTAACCATGAAGGATCAAACAAAGATGAGACCACTCTGTAGTCCTGCCTGAATGCAGACGAAAACACGAACATTGTCCAAATGACAAAACTGCCCAAACATTCCCCCTCCTGGCTCAAATGTTTCTTAACTAATTACAGCTGTAGCTTTGCTCTATTCCTCCTGCCATCTAGAAAAGAATCATGGACATACCCAATCACAGAATTACCCTTGCTTCCTGACAGCATCCAGCCCAGAGAAACAGCCTGCAAAATCACTTAACGCAAGCCCCAATCCCGTGATCTGTGCTGCTAACATCCCCTCCCCAAGACATCCAGGGGTGCGCATTCCCCTCCAGTGCAATGAGTCAATAAAGCCAACTTTGTTCAACTGAAAGGTACGTTCCTGGTAGCCTTTGGCTGGAGGGCATTGCACAATCCTGCAAAAGAGATATTATTGTTCTTATGTCACAGGTAAGGGAACTGAGGTTCAGAGATGTTAGGAAGTTGCCTAAGGTCACACAGCAGGGAGGTGGGGAAGCTAGAGTTCTCAGAGCTCTTCCCGTGAAAGCTTGTTCACATTTGTCCTTTCTTGTTTTACTTTACTATGTGTGTGCGTGTGTGTGCGTGTGTGTGCGTGTGTGTGTGAGTGTGCGTGTGTACGTGCGTGTGCGTGTGTGTGCGTGTGTGTGTGAGTGTGCGTGTGCGTGTGTACGTGCGTGTGCGTGTGTGTGTGCGTGTGTGTGTGCGTGTGTGTGTGTATTGTGTAATCATCAGTGCTGTTTGGGATGCAAATGACAGAACTCAAACCAGCTCAAGCAAAAACAGACTTTGGCTCAAAGGCCCTGTGGTGACTGGTGGAGGTTAAAAGCAGGACTGTGTTGATCTCAAGAACAGGAGCTAGGCGCCCAGACCCTGTTGGAAGTCTATCTCCTGCCCTTACTCCTTTCTCTCTGATGATCAGGCTTTTCTACTTCTTGGTTGATGCAGCAGAAAATACCCGCTGCCAACAACCCGCAGTTCAGCTCCCAACCTCTCAACACCGATTGGAGTGAAGAACTCCGATTGTCCTCCCTGGGGTGCTGCACACCCCTGAACTATCCCCGGAGGTTGGGAGGTGGGGCCCCTGGCCGATGTGGGCTCTTGCAGTAATTGCACGTAAGAGCTGGGGACTCCCTGAAGGGGGAGAGGAGTTTCTCGGCTGCCGTGTGCACGGCCGCCTGCAGCAGGACCCTCGTGCTGCTGTCTGGCGCCTCTGCTCCTTGTAGGTGGATCCCAGCTCTCCCCACCTCACACAGCCGGGTGCAGGGAAGCTCACAGAGGCCGCCGGGGCCCTCACATCCCGGAGCTTTTTTCTTCTATCAAGACCCAGGTGTGAGGTGGCCATCATCGTTAAGGGACCAGCCACAGCCCCGCCGGTCGCCACTCCTGGGTCCGGCCCCACCTCCCCGGCACCCCAGGGTCTCTGGGGTCTGGTACTGTCTGGGTCAGTGTCAGAACCCGGGACAGCAGGGCGGGGCCAGACCAGACTCCCAGCCCGCAGCCGAGGGAACCCCGCGCTCAGGCTGCCCCGGGGCTTTTCAGCCCTCTCCGCCTCCCCGCAGTCCGCCCCGCCTGCCACCTCGCAGCCTGATGCCAGTGCCCCTCTCGCCCGCAGCCCTCACCCTCACCGGGCGCCCGTCACAGCGCCACCTACTGGGCCCCGGGGCCTTTCAGCGTTTCCAGAGCTCTTCTCCTGTGTCTCAACATCCCCCTCTTTTCTGAACACTCTGCGTGCTTCAGCAATGAACTGACAAGTGTGTGCGTGTGTACCCAAGTGTGTCCCTGTGAGTGTCCCTGCCTGTGTCCCTGTGTGGCTCTGTGTGTCCTGCTCTGTGTATTTGCTCTTCCTTTCTTCCCCTTCCCGTTTTAGGCGTTTCTCCACCCTTCTTACTCCACCCCAGGATCTTTGCTTCTATGCCAGGTGAATGGGGTGGGAGTGCGGGGTCCCAAGCATTGAAAGGAGGGGATCTTGTTTTGCATTGTACATCTCTTTCCATCTTCCAAGCATTACCCCTCTGTCGCCTTGAAACAGCCCTGTGGACCAAACGGGGCAGGTGAACCCTCTTTGCTTGGCACAGGTGGAGAGGGTGATTTGTTTTGTGCCACTTAGGGCAAATTCAACACCCCAAAATAGACAGGTCTGAAAGAGAACTCAGGGATCCTTTTACCCAGCCCCTCATTTCTTTGTATTAAATGGATCTACTGTATGGCTCAACCCTATTATCATGGTCCCTGCAAAGTCTGATTATTAGAATTATTGTGTAGGTGGAACCATATGAAATTGCCTAGATTTGACTGTTTTTTATCCACAAGAAATCAATTTCACATGGTTCAATAGAATGCTAATTTTTAATTATATGACACCTGCCACACCCCATCCAATCCCAGGGCCAGAGTGTTCGCAGGGACTTACCCTACTTATGTGCCGGCCCCCACCCCCACCTTCTACAGACAGGAAAACCAAGGCACAGGGAGGTCAGGGGGTCTTCCAGGCTGCACAGGCAGTGACAGAGGGCTGAGATCCTGTTGGCTTGTCCCCTAGGGTTGAGGCTTCTTGCCTGGAACTTTCCCTTTGACTTCTAAATCTTTTCTTCTTTTTTGAGATGGAGTCTCACTCTGTCACCCAGGCTGGAGTGCAATGGCGCGATCTTGGCTCACTGCAACTTCCACCTCCCGGGTTCAAATGATTCACCTGCCTCAGCCTCCCGAGTAGCTGGGATTATAGGTGCCCACCACCACATTCAGCTGACTTTTCCCCTTTCTAGAACCCATCTGCTCATCTGTTGCAAGCTGCCCTGTTAGCCAGAATTAATACACGTTTCCTTTCGGAAAATACTGCAAGGGCATCTCCACCGCCAGATTCAGAGCATCAAGACTGAACAAACTAGATGTGCTTCCCACCCACAATCTTGTCAGGGCAGATAGAAAGCCAGGTGTGCCATGAAATGCATGCGTTACCCTGGTGACATCCAGAGAAGAAGGGGAGGGGGCCCTCTAGGGGAGTGTGGCCAGGGAAGGCCTCTCTGAGGGAGTGACATTGCAGCCACCATCTCCCTGCAGGTCCCTTAGCCGCCCTCCCTTGCCTTTATGAATCTTGTACTTTTGAGCCATCCTGACCTCTTGGCCTTTCCTCAGACTTGGGTCCAGAGGTTTTAATCACGAGGTTAACAACTCTCTTGTAACTGGAGCATTGAAATCCCTGAATGAAAGCAGCTCATAGGTTTAGTGAGGCCCACACGCTCTGCACTCTCCCCCTACCTTGCCATCCCTCCCTGCTGCCAGTTAATGTACCACTTTTATTTTTTTAAGGGGAGAAATACGATTTTTGACATTTATGTTCCTGGCTTTTGAGGGGTTGGAGCTGTGGGGTGTGTCGTGGGCTGCACTGGTGGCTGTCCTTGGGAGGAGGTCTCCTGCAGGGAGAGCACAAGTCCTGGGGAGAGTGCACTGAGGTGAGACCCCCTCTGGAGGCCTTTGGTTGTTGCTTGCAGTGGGCAGGTGTCCGTCAGAGTGGAAAGAGCGGCGGCTGATCTGGTGCCTCCCTTGCTTCCTGGCAGGCACAGGGGAGGGCTGGAGAGGATCCTACTGGAAAGACAGAGAAGAGAAGGAGAAAGGGCGGCCAAAGACCATGGGGGTGAGGGCCCATGTTCACGAGGCCTGGCCAGTACTGAGCCACATCCAGGGAGGCACACGGCGACTCCATTTCACAGATGAGGAAACTGAGGCTCAGAGACTGAGCTAAGGGGCACTCAGCTGGTTTTCCACCCAGGCAGTCTGGCCCCAGAGCCTATGCTCCTGGATGCAATGCCTTCTGTTTCCAATCTCACTGGATCCCAGGACTCACAGTCCAGTGCTCTGTGACCCTGGAGGTAGTGAGCACTGTGCCTGGGTCCCTTGACTGGATGCAGGCACGGAGGGATGGATGGGCACTGAGCGTGAGTGTTTGTTGCTCCCTGGACCTTTGTCCCTGTGAGTGTGTGTATTGTGGGGTGGAGCAGGTGGCTTGGCATTCTGTCTGAATCCTTCCCTCTCTCTGGGTTTCTGGGACTTGCTCTCACTCTTACCTCTCTGTCTTTCTTCGTTGTTGTGGTCTCCATCTCGTTCCTCTGTCCATGTCTCTTTCTGTCTCAGTTTCCCTTTGTCTCTTTACATCTTGTGCCCTCTCTCTGTCTTCCTCTCGTCTTTGATTCTCTGTCTAGCTCTGCCTCTCTCTCTCTGTCTCTGCTCCGTCTTTGATCTCCCCCAACTGCATCTCCTTTACGTCTCCCGCTTTGTCTCCGTTTAGATTCTCTGTCTTGTTGACTGTGTGTCTCTGGCTCCATATTTCCTGGGTTCTTGCTCTCTCTTTCTCAGTTCTTCCCTCTTTTTTTTTTTTGAGACAGGGTCTCACTCTGTCACCCAGGCTGCAGTGCAGTGGAGCAGTCGTGGATCACTGTAACCTCTGCCTCCTGAGTTCAAGCAGTTCTCGTGCCTCAGCCTCCCACGTAACTAAGATTACAGGCGTGCGACACCGCGCGCAGCTAATTTTTGTGTTTTTAGTAGAGGCGGGGTTTCACCATGTTGGCCAGGACTGGTCTCAAACTCCTGGCCTCGAGTGATCTGCCCACCCTGGCCTCCCAAAATACTGGGATTAAAGTGTGAGCCACCGTGCCCAGCCCCTGTTTCTAATTTTTTGTCCATCTCTGTCTCTCCCCTTTCCCCCTCCCTCAATTCTCAAAACATGCAGTTTGTGGCCCCTTCCCAGGCTCAGCAAGCCCCGCACATCATGACAGACCAGTCCCGGGTGACCCTCATGTCATCGTCCCACACAGCAGGCAGGGCAAGGGCCTGGTCCCTGCCCAGTCTGGGGAAGCTGAGCCGGGACATGCGAGGTGAGGTGTGCCTTATCCCCCGCCGTCAGGCGTACCTGGATGAGAGCCCCAGCCTCTGTGGTCCATGTGAGCATGGGCCCATGTCTGTGTGCTTGTGGCTGAATTTGCCCTGAGGTACCTGCCACACCCCCTAATCCCTGTGGCCCCCACCTCCACCCCACCTGTGTCCTCCAGATCCTCCCTGATCTGCATCACAGGCTAGGCCCAGAGTGGCCGCTGTTGGCATACAGTGGGCCCTGTGGATTTATCTCTGTGCTAAGATAAAGGGAGGCTTAGCAAACATGTCAGCCATTACAGCCAAAGGTTGTGCAAACCCCTACTGATCCCCCTGGCCCTCTGGGAGGACTGGGCCTCTCTGAGTCCTTAAGCCTTGAGGCCTGGAGGCTGCCACCTGCCATTCTCCTACCCTACACCCTGACCTCTGCCTTCTGCTGTGTGGCATGGCGAATTTCTTCTTTACAAATGTTATTCAGCAAATCCACACAGGATGCCTGCTCGAAGTTAGAACTGTTCTGGCCACTCGTCTTGCCATCTACACCTTAGGGGTCTGAGGACAAGAAAGGCCCTGCTAAAGCTCCTTCATCATGGCAGATAATGTGACTCTGGCCAGAGGCGTCCCACCAGGCTAGTGCTTCATCACCTTGCTGAAGAATTAACTTTCTCCTGGGGCAGGGACAGAAAAGCACCCGATCTCCCTGTGCAGGGCTGAGAAGTCAGAGATGGGTGCCATTTGAATTCCTGTCTGTGCCTTGAAAGGGCTCCAAGTTTTCTGAGTTTAAAGGGAAAGGAATAAGTTTTAAGTTGGAAAACTTAATGGGTGTCCAGCCTCTCTACACCGTCCTCTAGCCTCACGGTCCTGGCAGGGGGGTAACATGAAAGGTGCCCATGGAGGACAGAGGCGCCAGCTCGCCCAAGCCCCGGCTGGGGACAGCCCCGCCCTCACCCACTTTAGAAGCCCCCTTGGAAGCCCCCAGGTAAAACCCCCACTTCCTTTATCCCAAGCCTCTTTTTTTGAGGTTTGCCTGCATTTTTGATCTTAACAAGTTTCCTTTTTTTTTTTGTCATCTTTGCCAGAGCTTTTATGCGATTTCCTTTTATTTTAAAAATGGTGGCTTTCAAGCCTCGTCTCATCTACGATTGTTTCATGTTTGCAGGTTTCTAGAAGGTTTGGAGCTGGTCCCTGGGTGGGCAACTTCCCATCTGCTCCTTGCTCTGCTTGTCTGCTTAGAAGGGGCACACGAAGTGACAGCCCCTTTTCAGGGATTGGGGCGGGCCTTGAAGCGACAACGTCCTTTTCAGCTCCCCTCCAGCTGGGCTGGTGCTGATGGAGAAAGAGGCAGGGGGGTCCTCATCTTCCTGCCTCCCCCAAACCTCCCCTTCTCCACGTAGCAGCAGTAGACCTCATGGTTGCAGGCAGGCTGCCTGCATTCCAGCTTCTAGCCACATGACTTAGGGCAGCTACTTGTACCCTTTAAGCCTCAGTTGCCCCATCTGTACAGTGGAGAAAGTAATACTTTACCGTAAGATAACAGTAATAAGTACTTCTGAATCGTATAAGTAATTATGCTATAAGATGACAAATGGAAAGCGTTTGATATAGTGCCTGGCAAGGAATGAAGACTTAATAAATACAACCTATTAGGACAAGTCTTTGGGCTCTCAGACCCCTGTGAGCTGGCCATTCTCTTTCTATCCATCCTCATCAGCTGCTTAGCCCATCTGGAATCTTCTTTGCTCACAAAGTGCCATCCCAGTAGTGCCACCACTCACCTGGCACCTTTGCAACACTGGATCTTTGCTGACACCGGTCCCTCTTCCTGGCACCCTTCTCATGCTACCTTACGCGGGAAGACTCCTCCATCCTTCAGGTTCAGCTCAATGCCACCCTCTCCGGGAGACCTTTACCTCCCCAACCCAAGTAAGAATTAACACGGCCTTCTGCCTGTATAAGTGAATTTGATTTTTATGTCACTTAATAATGGAGCAAGTGCTGGGTTGGTCTGTCTTTAGAATCAGAGAGATTTGCATTTTAATCTAATTTTTGGCAGGTGCTAGCTTTTCCATTTCATATTTGTGCAACCACGAGCATTCTCCTTAATCCCTCTTAGCCTCAGTTTCCTTCATTTGAAGATGGAGGTGGTGATACCTTCTATAGCGTAAGTTCTTGAGACTGGCTGGAAATGCACTGTGTATTTCCAGCATGGGAACACTGTGGGCACTCAATAAACACCTGATCATAGATGATCACTGAGCATTCTTAACTCCTTGGCACATAAATAGTGCTCAATAAATGGCAGCTTCCTTTATATCATGTCCATTTTTGTTGAGGAACTCATTCATTCACTTATTTGTCAACAGATGCAAATATTGAGTAACTGCTATGTGCAGACTCAAGGAGACCTCCCAGAGGAATGAGAGGTATCTCTGCCCTTGCAGAGGTACACTGACAAGCTGATGCAGGCAGAGTGATGATGTCCTGTGATGTGATAGTGATGAGCCTAGCTCAAGGTTCAGAGGCCATAGGGCACTTCTTTTGACCACTTGCTCTGTACTACATAGCCCAAAGGCCTGCACATGCTAGATGCCTACTAAATGCCCCTGGACTGAATTATGTCTGATCCTTGGAAACTCAACCTGTCAGAGTTGCCCCGGGTTGGGCTGCCCCACACTTTAGCCAGTCCCCAGTGCCTTGGGACCAGCTCTCTGTTATGTCCTGATGCTTTCCTTGAGGGCTCCTCTACCTCAGAAAACCCAAAGTAGGCATGGATTTGGAGACAGAGCAACTCCTCAGCTCCACCTTCAGCCCTATGATTGATGTTTCTGCTGCTTCCTCTTCTCTTTTTGCTAGTTTGTGTGTGTGTGTGTGTACCTTTATTTACCCTAGAAAGCAGACATAGGCTAACACATCATTTTGGTGTCCCCCAAAGCAAGGATTTTCAGATACTTCTTTCCACAGCCAGCCCAGGCCCTTCAGGACTCTACAGCACCACGGGGCCCCGGAGCACCTCAGGCCATGTGCCAATGATGGCTACACACGGAGACTGAGGATCTGGGTTTTGGAACCCTCCTCCGTCATCAGCCCAGCTCCACCAGTCCTACTCAACACATGTCATTCTTTTCCCATCTCCAGGACATTGTTTGCCCAGCCCATAGAACTTTAAAACTTCCCCTGTCCTTCTCACTATTCAGTTTTATGGTGGACATCTCCTCTTGGTCATGCAGCCTCCATTTCCCTTTATTAGAGCAAATACGTTCTGTTTGTTCATCTTCCTTTAGGAACCACACGCTCTCTTACTTGCCATCCTTGGGCAGCAGGTGGATGAACACTACCCTGCTCCCAGGAGAAGAACGTGTGACCAAGAGCTGAGTCATTCAAGTCGTAAGTCCCTCCGACCATATGATTGGCTCATGGATGCCCATGTGGCCAAAGAGGAGCCAAGCAGGCTCAATCACTGCCAGTCTGGTACTTTTGCTCCCTGGACTAGAAAAGGTACTCTGGGCCATTGGCCATGGAGTGGGGAGGGTCGAGGTTGGTTGCTGGCAGAGACACCATTTGCAGACAGTCTGCCTGTAAGATACGGAGGAGAGATGGGGAATAAGTTATTTGTTCAAGTCGCTGTATTTTGCCACTTCTACCTACCCCCAGACTTCTTGGTTACATATACCAATAAATTCTGCTTGTCTGCACATGCTCACATACACACACACATACCTGCCTTTTTTTCCTCAAGCCACTTGGAATTGGGTTTTCAGTTACCTTGCAATAAAAATATCTAGCCATTTGCTGGAGTCTCTGATGGATCTGAAATTCTAAGCCCTGGAAGCAGGAAGATAGGTAAAATGCACCCCCAAGGCCACTTCCGTGGTGGGATTGCAGGTGCAGCTGCCTTTTTTACCAACCCCCCTCTGCTTTTCCCTTTGGCCTTGCCTGTTGGAGAGAGAAGGCTTTTCCCCTTATTTGAGCTGAGAGAGGGACACTATAGAACAAAGATGCCCAAATGATCTTTCCTTCTGCTCCAGGGGTTAGAGGCCACTCTCCTTGGGTTTTTATTTTGTTTTACCTTTTATTTTTTGCAGATTTACCTTCCTAATTAGGTTCTGCTCAGGCAAATATATTAGGATTAGTCTGTAATCCTTGAGCTCACAGAAAGTGAGGGTGGGATGGCCCAGGAGTGGGCTGGGAGCCAGGAGGAGGAGGTGTTTGCTGTGGAAAATCCACAGAGTGGGAGATGCACGTGGATAACAAGATGTGTCTGCACATTAAATGGGTTTCAGATGTATCATTTATTCATTGTTTGATCCAAAGCTATGAACTATTAATTATGTACTAGGTGTTGGGGAGACAGAAGAGAACAGGACAAGACACCTGTCTTCACAGGTCTCTAGTGGAGGCTGAGAGGTAATGAGCAGGACCAATGGTGGTAACATGTTGCACAGGCTCCTGGGCCACTGCCTGTCGTGCTGTGGATGACTTGGGTCCCTGTCTGCTGAGGCTGAGGCTGCGGCTGCTCCAGCCCCAGCAGGTGGAAGAGGCTCTTTAAAGAAGGGTGTTCCTACTTGCCTTTGTACATGTTTAGTCTCCTCTGGTTCCAGCTTTTTTTTTTTTTTTTGAGACAGGGTCTCACTAACTCACCCAGGCTGAAGTGCAATGGCATGATCAGAACTCATTGCAGCCTTGGCCTCCCTGGGCTCAGGTGACCCTCCTGACTCAGTCTTCTGAGTAGCTGGGATTGCAAACATGCATCACCATACCTGACTAATTTTTGAATTTTTTTGTAGAGATGGGGTCTTGCCACATTGCCCCAGGCTGATCTCTAACTCCCGGGCTCAAGCAAGCTGGCTGCCTCGGCCTCCTGTGCTCACCCTCAGCTAGGGTTCCTGAAACCCATCCTCCGAGCCATGCATCTGGGTCAGGAGTAGGCCCCAAGCTGTGTCAGAACCGACGTCCTCTCATCCTAGCCATTCAGACAGTTTGTACTTCCCCTTTCTTTGTGGTGAGCCTCCTCTGGGTATTTGGGGTCCTTGGGGTCCCTTCCAGTAAGGAGGCATTGCTTTGGGAAGGAAGAAGGCAAGTGTCAATGCTCTCCCCTTCAGGCTTGTTGGCCCCAGAACAGTTGTGTCACAGCTTGGCAAGTAGAGAGTGTGGAAGGATGGGGTTAGCCCCAGTCAGGTTCCCAAAGTTGGGGCCACATCCTTCCCTTAGCCATGGTTGCTAACATGTGTCCACTAAAGCAAAGGCCCTTTCCTGAACAGAGAAGACCATTCCAAAATGGCCAGCGGCTCTACCTCAACAGACAAGCAATGGTGAAGCTTGCAAATGGCTCCTTCTTCAAGCACTGCCCGAGCGGCCCCTTGAGCCCCTTGAGTCCCTCAGGGAGCAAGCATCTTGGGGCACAGCTCGGGGGATTCTAGGCATCCCAAGGACCCCCACTTCTCCCGTGGGGAAAAGATAGATTCTACTCCAGGGAGTTGGATGTCACCGTCACTGCCCTGGGACCAGGAAGCCTGCTGAGCCTAGGGCTGCTGCCATGTATGGGGGAGGCCCTGGTGCAGGTTGGCGAAGGGCACTGAGACCTTCGTGGGGTGGAAGGGAGCCTCTCGATCGGGGATGCCTCTCACAAGGAGAGCATCGAGGCTGCCTGCCCTCCATTTTGCCTGTCATCATCTCCTGCAAATGGCCATTACAGGGCCCAGAGCTCTCCAGAAGGTCGTCCGCCCTGAAATTAAAGCCCAGTCTCCTTGGAGTGCATCAGAAGCAGGGTGCTGATGGCCCATCTCTCTCTCATTGAGGGGGATTTACATCTGTTAGTAAATTTAAATGATGAGTTAAATGGGGTTTAGATGGCACCGTGAGCAGGTATGTCCTCTGCCTAATGACCACGCAGGCCCATTAGCAGTTTTTAAGCTCCCGTATGGGCACACTAGGGGCAACTCCTCCCCCGGTGGGGGACATCCTACCACTCTACCCCCACCCTCCCACCCAAAGCCTGTCCATTGCAGAGGACTCAGCCTTGGCAGAGAAGAGGGCATGAGCAGTGGCTGTGATGCGAGCTGGGAGGAGGGGGTTCTGCAGTCCTTGTCCCTGCCACCCCCTTCCTGCCTCCCTCTCCCCACCCTTCTTCCTCTTTCTCAGTTTGGGGAAGTCTCATGCTCTCCAACTCTTCACGGTGCAGCAGAGCCAGGTGGGTCCTGGGAAGCTGCTGAGCCCAACATCCCACATTAGAGCTGGAGAAATTGAGAGTCCCTGGTTGGGGAGGAGGTTGGGGTTCTGTCTCGCCTCCCACTGAGGTGGACAGAATGCACCAGAACAGAATGGGTGTCAACTCTGCCTGTGTGGCATCTCCTGGGCAGCTTCAAACAAATAGGAGCCTGGGTTCTGCCTAGAGCTCCTGATTTCACTGGTAGGGGTGGGGCCTGGGCATGGCTGTCTCTCACAGGCCCCCAGGTGACGTGGCTCTGAGGTACGCCAGGATTGGGAACCAAGGGGTAGTTCAAAGGAGTAGCTGTGGACTGAACTGCCGTCAAAGCAACCTCCGTTTGCCTGGCCACACCAACCTAGGGCCACAGAGGGGGCATCCACAGCAGTGACATATATTTGTATTGTTTTGCTTTCACTATATATTGCAAGACTCCCAGAAACCCCCTCAAACTGTCACCCAATTATTTGGGGGACACTCCAGGCTTGCCTCCTGTAGACTCACAAACGTGTCTGTCAGCTACCAAGGGGCATCTATGTCTGCTGCCTAAGCAGTTGCTGGCGTCCCCTGGCTCCTGTCCCCATGCTCTGCGGGATCCTGCACCTGTTTCAGGCACCGTGATGTCAGCTAGACACACCTTGGGCCCCCTGGCTGTCTCCTTTGGGCCATCCTCCCCGCTGACCCTAGTGGCCTCTGAGCGCCTCGCCCCCAGTGCTGGTGGGCTGACACTCGCACACTTTGGAGCTGCAGTGGGCTTCCCGTCACTGCTGCTCTCTGTTAGAGGCTGCTTGGTCTCACTGTCTTTTGAATCTCCATGAAAACCAAAATTTCAATTTTTGCAGAGACGCTCTTCTCACTCCCAAGGACTTAGAGTGAGCATGAATCCAGGAGGTGTGGTCAGAAGACGAATCTATACCTGCCAGACACTAGAGTCCTGGCTTCTCCCTGCCCCGAGCTCAGACCTTTGTTAAAGCTAAGCTGGTGTTCCCAGCTTTCCCTTTAGAAGGCACTGTATTCCAGGGGGCTTCCCAACCCGTCATGCTAGGAGACTCCTGGTGGCCCTGTCCTGCTCCTTCCACCCCCAATACCTGGATATATTCTGTTTCCATCAGGAGACATGCTTCAGGCTTAGGTTGTCCCGTCAGGGACCCCAGTGTCTTGTATGAGAGTTTCGCCTTTAGGAAGCATTTTCCTATATTCTACGTTGGTGGGCAGTTTGCAGTTGAGATTAGGCTCTGGTTTGTATCATAACCTGTTGCTTTCCCACCTTCTGCAGGCCTTTTCATCACTCCCTTTCACCCTCATGCTCAGGCCAGCCGTGTGGACACACAGGTACAGATGGTCACGCTCTAGGAAGGAAGAGGGGCCATTTTTCCCCTAGGGCACCTTCCCCTCCCCTCTCATTGGCTAAAATGGGGTCACATGCCCACCCTTAAGCCAATCACTGGTGAGGGACCTGAGACAACCGTGATAGGCTGAGACTTGCGGGAGCCTGTCCTCAAGGTGGGGAGGGGCTGAGCCATCACCCAGCACCAGGTTCCAGTAAGGACCATAGCATCTCCTTTCTGCACTTTGCATACTTACATTAGTTTCCTGAAGGTAGATTGTCACTAGCTTGCTGGCTTAAAGTAACAGAAGACCAGAAATCCAAAATCAAGGTATCCACGAGGCTGCACTCCCTCTGAAGCCTCTGGGGACAATCTGGTCCTTGCCTCTTCCGGCTTCTGGTGGCACCAGGTATTCCTTGGCTCATGGGCACATCCCTCCAATCTCTGCCTCTGTCTTTGTGTCTCTTCACTGTGTGTCTCTTATAAGGATACTTGTCATTGAATGTAGTCCGGGATGATCTCAAGATCCTTAAATAATTACACCTACAAAGACCCTTTTCCCTATACGGTAACATTCACAGATTCCGGGAGTTAGAATGGGGACATATTTTTTTGAGGGCCACCATGTAACTCACTTCAATATTCATTACCTCTGTCGGCGGAGACAAGGGTGGCACACAGTCTACTCTTGCTGGACAAACACCAGCATAGCTGAGGATCCAACACATCAGGGCCACATGAGAGTTTGACCTGCGGTGCTGCCTGGCCTGGTCATATGGGGCCTGCTTGGAGGAAGAGGAGGAGGAAAAGTTGTGTCTGCTTTTGAGTTTACTTCTGACCCTCTCCGTGGTTTATTTTCCCCACGGTCCCATTTGGTCTTGACTTCCTGAATTTTTCTGTGATTGCAAAATTCTCCCATTGTGCCTTGCCCGACATCTGAGAGCAGTGAGTGGTCTGCCTGGCAATGAAAAGGAAAAAGTTTCTGGAAGACCCACCTGGGGCTAGAAGCCTTGAAGTTGCTGTGGGTCTGGGGCTTGTGAAGGGAAGCTGGAATGGGGGAGGGCTGCGTGGAGGCAGGGGACTGGCCCTGAAGGCCAGAGACGATCTCCTGGTCTACAGCTCCCAGGCCCCTGGGGTGGGATGGTGTGTGTGTTGGGGGCACCTGAGTTGCCCACCTCAGGGGGACTTGGGGGTCCTCCAGGGCCCCAACTGGGAAGCCCCTATTGCTGTTTTTCCTAAGCCCCCAGGCCTAAAAGCTAGAGTCCCAGGGAGAATAAAACAGCCTGAGCAAAAAGGCTCCAAGGCAGTTCAAAGACAGAGAGAGACTGAGGATGAAGTTTTCAAGCCACATCCAAGGGGAGGGCTTTTCATCTGCCAGGCTTTGAATTGGGAATCAAGGCGGGCAAAGTTACTACCAGGTTAAAGTTTAAATGGCACAGAAAGGGGAGACAGGAAGATGAAACGACGGCCGTCTGGCCAGGGGAACAAAGCCGGAGCCCAGCCTGGGCACCTGGCTGCAGAGGCGCTGAGTGGTAGCAGTCCCAGCCAGGAGGGGCTGCGACGCTGCCATTGTTCAGCTGAAGAACGAAAGTAATTGAAAGGAAAGGTGAGCCAAGGAGAGGCAGCCGGCGCGTGTGACTGCCTGGATCGTTAGAAAATAATTTAAAGGGAACAGGCCTATCAAGCAGTTTCTCTTATGGAAATGCCATCATTGAAGAGAAAGGAAGGGGAGGGTGGGGGAACCTTTCATTCTTTGAAAAAGAGTGAGTTTTTTTTCCCCTCACCAAATACAGACTTGAATATTATTCGAAATTCCGTCATTTTGAAAACTTGCTTTACTCCCTAACTACCTAGGCTGGAGGGCCTCCACAAAACCTTGAGGCTTTGGGAACCCCGATGTTTAGGGGGAAGTGGGGATGACATGGCTGCATAGCCACAGGATTTTCATTATGAGACTGGGAAGTTCCCTACATCCTAAGGAAGCCCAGCCCTTGTTTAACCTCCTCCCTGGTTCTGCCTGCAATCCTTACCTCAGTATCGCCCCTAGCGCACTGCTGCTTGACTACCTACCAGCTGTGATTTCTGGGGTCTTGAAGACACAAACAGGTGAGTTAGCATCCTGCCCCAGGGGGTTCAGGTGCCCCTTACACCCCTACCTTTCTAGACGAAACTTCCCTGTTCCCCCAGTATTTGACTGTACACAGGGGGACAAACCCTGATAACATTGTTTTAATCTTCTAGAGCTAAAAGACATGTTCAAAATCGTCAGCATTAGTCAAGCACTTATTATGTGCCAGCCAGAGTCCAGTGAACAAGACACAGACCTCTATGTTTGGGAGCCTTCAGTCTAGTTGAGGAAGTGGACAAATAAATAAGCAATAACAATATAGACGAATAAGAACTGTGATAGGTGAAGCATTGTGGCTGTGGGGGGTCCATAGCAGGAACACTTAACCTGGTCTGTAGGCCATGAGGGAAGGCTGTCTGGAGGAGGTGACACATGGGCTGAATTGTGAAGATTCATGAGCTATTAGTGAGGGAACTTCTACTTCCAGCCAAGGTGGAATAACATGAGCCAGACTTACTTTTCTTTCTGAAAAAACTGAATGAAATGTATGAAATGGCGGTTTGTAAGACACTGGACATTAAGGAATGCAGGACAGTGTTCCCTGAGAGAAGAGAGGCAAATGATGCGAGCCCTGTGATTGCTCCAGCTTACTGCCTTGAGAGAGCTTCTGAGCCATGGCACAAGGAGGGGGAACCAAAGAGGAAGACTGGCAGGCCTCCTGAGTTGAGGGGACAGAGCTGAGAGTCAGGACCAAGGTGGTGAGAGTCTGCAGGCAGGAAGGTCTGAGAAAGAACTGCACTCAGAAAGAGCTCTGGAGATTCTGCTCGAGTATTCAGCAGAAAATCAGTCAGCATGTGCATGTGAGGGAGCTACCTGGAGCTTGGGAATTAATCATTCAGAAGATCAGAGTGTAGAGTATCTGGTGCTCACACAAAGAATAGTGCCTGTTCTGGCCAGCCAGACTAGAGGACCTAATAATTCACAGGGATTGAGTAGAGCGTCAGGAAACTCTTGCCTCAGTAGTGGGAAATGATTAGCCTTAGACTGAGCCCTATTCTGGCCCCACCTGGCAAATCTAGAAAATAAGACCCCAAAGGATCAAACTGTCTCCAAGTGCTTTAACTGCATCCAGAACGAAACTCAGGAATACTTATAGGAATACAAATGTGCCCAGCACCTAGAAAGGTAAAATTCATTATGTCTGGCATCCATTTACAAATTACCAGCTGTGCAAAGAAGTGAGAAAATATCCATGATGAAGAGGAAAATCATTCCATCAAAACTGATCTAGAACTGATGTAAATGTTAGACTTAGCAGACAAGGACATTAAAACAAGTCTTATGATTGTATCCTGCATGTTCAAGAAGTTAATTAGAGATATAGAAGATGTGAAAAAGATGCAATCAGACTACTAGTAATGAAGACTACAATGTCTGAGACTGAAAAGTGCACTGCATGGAATTAATAGGAGATGACACATTGCAGAGAAAAAACCTGGTGAACTTGAAGACATAGCAATAGAAACTATCCAACATGAAATAAAGAGAACAAACGTAATTTTAAAAAATACATTGAAAGAGCATACACGAGCCATGGCACAACATTCAGTGGTCTAATATACGTGGAATTGGGGTGGCCCAAAGGGGACAGGGCAGGAATAGAGGCCAACATTTTTCCAAACTTTATGAGACCTGTAAACCCACAGATCCAAGAAGCTCAATGAACTCCAAACACAAAAAACATGAAGAAAATGGTGGCACATCAACTTTAAGTATCAAAGAACTGTCAACCCAGAATTCTATTCCTAGTGAAAATATTTTTCAAAAATGAAGCAAAATACAGATTTGTTCAGACACACAAAAGTTTAAGGACTCCGTTTTAAATGGAAATACCCAAATAGGGTTAAAAGTAAAATAATGGAAAAAGGTATAACATGCTAACAGTCATCAAAAGAAAGCAGACAAAGGTAGATTTCAGACCAAAGAATGTTGCTAGGGTAAAAAGGTCACTTTATAAAAATAAAGGGGTAAGTACATTGAGAGGATATAACAATTCTAAATTTTTATATACCTGTTAACAGAGTTTTGGATAATGAAGGAAAAAATAATAAGACTGCAAGGGAAACAGACAAACCTGCAATTATGGACAGAGGTCTTAATACCCACTCTCAATAATTAACAGACAGAAAATCAGTAGGAGTATAGCAGACTTAAACAACTCTATTAACCAACTTGACCAAATTGACATTTGTATAACATTCCACCCAACAATAGCAGAATACACATTCTTTGCAAGTACACATGGAATACACATTGGCCAAGATAGACCATATTATTGGCCATAAAATGAGTCTTAATACATTTAAAAGGATTTAAACCATACAGTATGTTCTCTGACCATAATGAAATTACATTAGAAATGAATAACAGAAGGATCTTTGGAAAGACTCTAAATATTTGGAAACAAGGTGACACTTTCTATATAAACTATGGTTCAAAAAAGAAATCAAAAGGAGAAAAGAAAGAGAGGATATATATATATACACACACACACACACACATATATATATGTATGTATATGTGTGTTTTGTTTTTGTTTTTGTTTTTTGGTTTTTGAGACAATCTCACTGAGACGCCCAGGCTGGAGCGCAGTGGCGTAATCTCAGCTCACTGCAACCTCCGCCTCCTGGGTTCAAGCAATTCTCCTGTCTCAGCCTCCCAAGTAGCTGGGACTACAGGCGTGTACCACCATGCCTGGCTAATTTTTGTATTTTTAGTACAGACGGGGTTTCACCGTATTGGCCAGGCTGGTCTCGAACTCCTGACCTCAAGTGATCTGGCTGCCTCAGCCTCCCAAAGTGCTGGGATTACAGGCGTGAGCCACCGCACCGGATAGAAAGAGAGTATCTTTAACTGAATGGAAGTGATAATACATTGTATCTCCAAAGCAGTGCTGACAGGGAAATTTATAGTACTGAATTCCTATATTAGAAAGGAATAAGGGTCTCAAATCAGTTATCTCATCTTTTGCCTTAAAAAATGGAAAATACAAGAGCAAATTAAGCTTAAAATAAGCAGAATAAAGAAAATAAAGATCAGAGTAGAAACTAACGAAATAGAGCATATAGAGAATAGAAAACCAGTAAAACCAAAAGCTAGTTCTTTTAGATCAGTAAAAATAGTAAGCCTGTAGTCAAACTGATCAAGAAAAAGAGAAGACAGGC
>NW_012103676.1:1996904-2002536 GCF_000951045.1 Mandrillus leucophaeus | reverse complement strand
AAAAAAAAAAAAAAAGACCAAATATCCAAATATCAACAATGAGATAGTTGACATCATTACAGAATATATAGATATTAAAAGGATAATAAGGGAAATAAGGGAGTATCATGAACATCTCTCTACCTTAGATGAAATGGACAAAATCCTTAAACATTACAAACTACCAAATCTCATCCAAGAAGAAATAGATAACCTGAATGGCTCCATGTTTAGTAAAATAATTGAATTTGTAGTTTTAAACTTTCTGATAAAGTAAGCTGTAGGCCAAGGTGGCTTCACTTGTGAATTCTGTCAAACATTTAAAAAAGCAATAATACCAATTCTACATAAACTCTTCCAGTAAATTTAAGAAGAGGGAATATTTCTGTCTCGTCCTATGAGGTCTGCATTATCCTGTCTTCAAAACCATACAAAGCCATTACAAGAAAAGGAGCTACAGACCACAGACCAATATCCTTTATGCACATAGATGCAAAAAACCTAAGTAAAATTGTAGGAAATTGAATTCAGTGATAACATATCATGACCAAGGTGGTTTAGTATTTGGATTGATCAGTGCAATTCATTTTATTCATAAACTAGGGAAAAATTGTATGATCACTTTAGTAGTCACAGAAAAAAACATTCAATGAAATTCAATATCCAGTGATGATTTTAAGAAAAAATCTCAACAAATTAGGAATAGAAGAAAACTTCTTTAACTGGAAAAAACTACAGGTAACATCATACATAATGAAAAACTGAACGTATTCCTCTTAAGGAACAAGACAAGAATGTCATCATCTCTCACTGCTTCTATTCAATATTGTACTAGAGGCTCTAGCCAGTGAAATAGGGGGAAGACAAAGAAAGAGAGAAAGAAGTAAAAACGTCTGCATTTGCAGATAATATGGTTGTCTATATAGAAAATCTGATGACACCTATAAAACAACCACTAGGACTAATAAAGATATTTAGCAGGGTTGCAGAATACAAGATTAATATACGTAAGCAGTTGTATTTTTAGACACTAACAGGGAGCCATCAGAATTGAAATTTTAATATACCATTTACCGTAGTATCAAAAACCATGAAACACTTAGAGATAAGTCTGAGAAGAGACATGTAACATCTGTACACTGGAAACTCTAAAACAATGCTGAGGGAAATTAAGGAAGATCTAAAGAAACAGAGACATGCCTTGTTCGTGGGTCAGAAAGCTCAATATGTTTAAGATGTCAATTCTTCCCAAAGTTATCTATAGATTCAGAGCAACCCTAATCAAAATTCCTGTAGGCTATTTTGAAGATTCTCAAATTGATTTGGAAATGTAAAGGGAGCTAGAATAGCCAAAACAATTTTGAAAAAGAGAAAGTTGGCACCAATGTTGTCTGATTTTGAGACTGAGAATAAGGCCATAGTAATCAAGAGCCTGTAGTACTGGAGTAAAGACGGAGAAAGAGGTGAATAGAACAGAATAGGGAACCCAGAAATAGAGCTCTGTCTCTACATGTGGACAGCTGACTTTTGACAAAGGTGCAAAGGTGATTCAGTGAGAAAAGATAGTCATTTCAACAAATAGTGTTGAAACAACAGGATATCAATACACAAAATACATCAACTCTGATTTATACCTTACACATACAGACTTTGACACAAAATATATCATAAGCCTAAATGTAAAATATAAAGCCATACAAATTCTTTAAGAAAACAGGAGAAGGTCTTTGTGACCTTGGATTAGGCAAAAGTTTCTTGGAGACAACACAAAAATCAGGACTCCTAAAAGAAAAAAAAAGATATATTAGACTTCATTAAAATGAAAAACTGATGCTCTTTAGAAGCTGCCACCAGAAGAATGAAAGGACAAACTACAAAATTTGATAAAATATTTTCAAGCATATGTTTGATAACAGGTTTGTTTCTAGAATACATAAAGACCTTTCAAAATTTAATATAAGAAAACGAACCAATGGAAAATGGCAAATGATTTGAACAGAAACTTCACAAAAGAAGATACATGGATAGCAATAAACACAGGAAAAGCTGCTCAGTATCTTTAGCTATTAGAGAAATGCAAATTCATATCACTAGGAGCTACCACTGATCATCTATTAGACTGGTTAAGATTAACGAGACTGAACAATTGTTGGTCAGGGCGTGGAAAAACTGGAACTCTTATTCTGCTGATTTGAAAACAGTTTGGTGGTTTCTTCGAAATTTGAACATACACCTGTCGTACAATCCAACCATTCCACTCCTAGGGTATATCAAGATGAATTAAAGCAGGTGTACCTCCAAAAACTTGTACATGAGTGTTCATAGCAGCTTTATTTTTAATAGCTACAAACTGTCAACGACCTACATATTCATGAACAGGTGAATGGATAAGCAAATTACACGGCATTTGTACAACGGAATATCACTTAGCAAAAGAAAGGCATGAGCTACTGACATACACAAGAATGTGGATGGATCTCAAAATAAATGCTTAGTGAAAGAAGCCAGGGATAAAAAGAGTGTATAGCATATGATTCAACGTACATAAAATGCTAGAAACTGCAAATTAATCTACACCGAGAGAAAGCCCATCAGTGGTTGCTTAGCTATGGGGACAAGGGGTGAGTGGGAGGGATTACGGAGCCAGGAGGAAACTTTGGTGGTAATGGACCGGCTTCCTACCTTGATTGTGGTGATGGTTTCATGGATGTATACATGTATCAAAACTTGTCACATTGAACACTTTAAAAGTCTGCAATTTATTGTGTGTAAATACAGCCTCACTAGAGCTGTTAACAAAAGTAGAAAGCAGAGAGGGAGAGAGGAGTGGAGGTGCTCAGACAGAGGTCACAGCGTCTGCAAAGGCCTGGACGTGAGAAGGAACAGGGCGTCTTGGCTCGGCTGGAGAATAGGTCATGAAATGGGGAGGTGGGAGACAGGAAGGAAGCTGATTATCCTACCCTGTGTTCTATGCCTCATTCGGAAGTCTCTAGGGAGCTTCAGACAGTGTCCGGGCCTGGCCCAATTCTATCTTGTTTTTCTTTCTCTTGTAGGTACCTGTAACACTCAGCCCCTCCTTGCAGTTGTTCAAATGAGCCAGAGCCTGCACGTCAGGGCTCAGGGACTGCAGAAAAGAGGCTGTCAGCTGGAAGAAGGAGAAGGTGTCAGGATCCCAGGGCCACAAGGTCAGATGCTGGAGGTGGAGGCTTTAGGGGCCAGGGAGATGGACCCTTGAGCCTCCTTCAGAGAGAGAAAAAGGCAGAGGGGGAGAGAGAGAGAGGGAGAGGGAGGGAGGGAGGGAGAGAGAGAGAGAGAGAGAGAAATAAAGAGCCATGCAGGGTTTTCCATAAGGATGAGAAGACAGAAGGGTCAACACTCCAGCCCAGGAGGAGAACTAGGTCAATTCACAAAGTCAATGTGCAGAAAACTTGTTGAGCAGAGTCCACTTTGTTGAGTGAACTGTCAGACACACGTCTTAGCCTCCATCCAGCAGAGTCCTCTGGAGCCATTGTAAGTCCAAAAGCCAGGTGCAGAGGCAGAGTTTTGGGACAACTTGTGTATTTGCATGAGAAACGGCAGAAGTAGGGGCAGACACTGGGGTGAGAGAACAAAAACTTTCCAAACTATCCCACAGTAGCCTGGTCAGCCAGTTGTCTGGTGAACTGAATTTCTACAGATTGGCTTTTGGCAAAGGGATTTCTGCAAAGCAGTTTTCCACTTCTCTTCCTGTCTCCCACCTCCCCATTTCAGGCCCCGTTCTCCAGCCACTTGGAAGGACAAGTGTCGTCGCAATCCCTACGGGAGGGCAGAAGTCGTTCATGGCACTCTACGAAGCCAGAAGATGTGCTTATGGGCGGTGTTGGGTGTTGTCCGGAGCCCACAGTGGGCCTAAGCTGTACTAGGGATGTTCGATGAAGGCAGAGAGAGAAATAAAAGGTCATGCAGGACCTTCCATGAGGATAGGAAGACAAGAAAGGTCAACACACAGCGTGGCCAACAAACAAGACAGTGTAAGAATGAACATGGTGACTTAAAAGATGACATGGGGACTGTGGGGAGGGAAAAACAAGTGGGAAGGGAAGCACAGGCCCCTGTGAGTGTCTTTTTGGAGAGACAGGACTAAGATGGGTCTGCAAGATAAATTTAGATTTGGATCAGGACAGGAAAAGAGAGAAAGGCCCTGATCTGAAGGTAAGGATGAGATGTACAAAGAGCAGCACGTTCTGTAACATGTCAGTAGTGGGTAGAGCTTGCTCTGAAATGATCCTGCATAATATTAAAATCACCCTTGATAAAAGATATGCAGCCAGTCTGGAAACGCCAACAGTGATTGAGAGTATAGGTGATGGGGTTTGCATGTTTGTTAATTTATCTGGTTTTTTTTGTTTTTGTTTTTTTTTTACCTTTCCACTATGAATATGCAGTACTTGTGCATTTAAAAAATGTTATAAATCTGCAAGTTAACAAATCTAATGCATTTCCCTTCAATCTCATAATCCCAAGACTAGACCTTTTTTGGACAGTGGCTTGGAGACAGACAGGCTCTCCTGAGAGATGGAAGCCCAGGGTGTTCAGCCCCTACTGTCTAAGGCCCCCCCAGGATCCCCGTATGTTCCTACCAGGCCATAGGCTTAACTGGATGTAGGCCAGGGGCAGGAGAATGTGCTCTGCTTGGCATTGCAAGGTGCCAGGCGCACCTGAGCAGCTGGACAGGTGTGACAGATGCCCTGGATTGCATGGAGCTGGCTGTGCCTGTGCACACACACCCGTCCGCACCCCGTCCTCCCCTCCCTACACCTCCCTGTCTTCCCGGCTAGCTCAGGTGTGGTGCATCTGTGGCCCATTGGCAGCTCTCTTGCCCGCAGTGCACAGGGAGCTGTCAGGTTAAAAGCTGGCTTGCTCGATTTGATCCCACATGCGAGCTGTTTTATTTCCCTCTCTCTCCCTTACACGGCTTCGGTGTGCTTTTATAAATATTTCACCAGCCTTGCTAAAGTCTATTTCATCTCTCTCTTAAATTTATTAAATATAAATGCAGCAACAACTCTACCATAAGTCTCTCTTTGCTGTCAAAATCTCAGGCTCCCATGGAAGTAAATATAATTTGCTTTGTTTACCGTAGGTAACTTGGAGCCCTATCTGCTATATCAACACCCCTGAGCAGCCCAAATCTCCCTGTTTTTGTTAGCAGGACTCTGTCCCATCCCAACGTAGTGCATAGGGACATTGGTCACGTTTTGAAGAGGGCATGACAAAGGGGCTGTTCTCCGACACTCGCATGGCAGGGAATTTCTTGGTCCACTGGTCCCTCAATGACACCATCAATGAGTAAAGGGGGATACGTTTACTCATCACCTCAGACCTGAGCAGGCCCTGGGCCCCATTTGGGCAGAGCTTTGCTCTTTGCTTTGCTTTTAAAGGAAAGGGCCCATCTGCTGCAGCTGGTGACCTGGCCAAAAAAGACACAGACTGCTGTGAAATGATTGAGGGCAGTGACTCCCCTCCCACCCCAGGAGCCGGAGCCGACAGAGCCAAGAGCAAGGCAGGAATTCAGGTCCCCAAAAGCAAGCCAGAAGCACCACCTCCAAGCGCCCTGCCACTTCCTTTGTTCTTTGTTAATTGCAAAATAAACACAACCCTGCCCACCGACTCT
>NW_012103676.1:1990734-1995414 GCF_000951045.1 Mandrillus leucophaeus | reverse complement strand
AAACAAGACAGTGTAAGAATGAACATGGTGACTTAAAAGATGACATGGGGACTGTGGGGAGGGAAAAACAAGTGGGAAGGGAAGCACAGGCCCCTGTGAGTGTCTTTTTGGAGAGACAGGACTAAGATGGGTCTGCAAGATAAATTTAGATTTGGATCAGGACAGGAAAAGAGAGAAAGGCCCTGATCTGAAGGTAAGGATGAGATGTACAAAGAGCAGCACGTTCTGTAACATGTCAGTAGTGGGTAGAGCTTGCTCTGAAATGATCCTGCATAATATTAAAATCACCCTTGATAAAAGATATGCAGCCAGTCTGGAAACGCCAAGAGTGATTGAGAGTATAGGTGATGGGGTTTGCATGTTTGTTAATTTATCTGGTTTTTTTTGTTTTTGTTTTTTTTTTACCTTTCCACTATGAATATGCAGTACTTGTGCATTTAAAAAATGTTATAAATCTGCAAGTTAACAAATCTAATGCATTTCCCTTCAATCTCATAATCCCAAGACTAGACCTTTTTTGGACAGTGGCTTGGAGACAGACAGGCTCTCCTGAGAGATGGAAGCCCAGGGTGTTCAGCCCCTACTGTCTAAGGCCCCCCCAGGATCCCCGTATGTTCCTACCAGGCCATAGGCTTAACTGGATGTAGGCCAGGGGCAGGAGAATGTGCTCTGCTTGGCATTGCAAGGTGCCAGGCGCACCTGAGCAGCTGGACAGGTGTGACAGATGCCCTGGATTGCATGGAGCTGGCTGTGCCTGTGCACACACACCCGTCCGCACCCCGTCCTCCCCTCCCTACACCTCCCTGTCTTCCCGGCTAGCTCAGGTGTGGTGCATCTGTGGCCCATTGGCAGCTCTCTTGCCCGCAGTGCACAGGGAGCTGTCAGGTTAAAAGCTGGCTTGCTCGATTTGATCCCACATGCGAGCTGTTTTATTTCCCTCTCTCTCCCTTACACGGCTTCGGTGTGCTTTTATAAATATTTCACCAGCCTTGCTAAAGTCTATTTCATCTCTCTCTTAAATTTATTAAATATAAATGCAGCAACAACTCTACCATAAGTCTCTCTTTGCTGTCAAAATCTCAGGCTCCCATGGAAGTAAATATAATTTGCTTTGTTTACCGTAGGTAACTTGGAGCCCTATCTGCTATATCAACACCCCTGAGCAGCCCAAATCTCCCTGTTTTTGTTAGCAGGACTCTGTCCCATCCCAACGTAGTGCATAGGGACATTGGTCACGTTTTGAAGAGGGCATGACAAAGGGGCTGTTCTCCGACACTCGCATGGCAGGGAATTTCTTGGTCCACTGGTCCCTCAATGACACCATCAATGAGTAAAGGGGGATACGTTTACTCATCACCTCAGACCTGAGCAGGCCCTGGGCCCCATTTGGGCAGAGCTTTGCTCTTTGCTTTGCTTTTAAAGGAAAGGGCCCATCTGCTGCAGCTGGTGACCTGGCCAAAAAAGACACAGACCGCTGTGAAATGATTGAGGGCAGTGACTCCCCTCCCACCCCAGGAGCCGGAGCCGACAGAGCCAAGAGCAAGGCAGGAATTCAGGTCCCCAAAAGCAAGCCAGAAGCACCACCTCCAAGCGCCCTGCCACTTCCTTTGTTCTTTGTTAATTGCAAAATAAACACAACCCTGCCCACCGACTGTGGAGAAAGATTTCTGCCAACTGGGGGACCCCGCAGGCAGTGGGCAGGCATTTGCCCTCCATCAACCGCATGTGATTTCCTGGAGGAGAAGGGGCAGTAGAGAATCGCAGAGTGGCAGGGCTGGGATGGACCTAGCTTAGGGCTTGTAGGTCAGGGAAATGAGGGAAGTGGATGTCAAGATGGAAGACACAGGCACGCTTTGCTTGCATCTGAAATCAGTGAGAATCGTTTTCTCTTCCACAAAGAACTGGGTCTCTTTCTTGCAGGTGAAAGGCACTATTTCCTGCTCTTATTTCTTAATGAAAATGGCCCTCTCAGGCTGTCCTGTTTTTCTCTAGTTTTGGTGGTGACATTGGAGCAGAATGATGGCATTTCCGTTTTCTATAAGAAAGACAGAGGGCCAGGCTTGTCTAAGAACCCCCACCCCTAACTTCTAGCCTGGAGTCTTCCATTAAACTTGCAGAGATGAACCAGGTGACTGACAGCTTGGGTTGGGGGGACAGAAGTTTAGAATTAGCTCCTGGATGCATCCAAGAATTCAGATCTGTGCTAAAACGCTGTAGCTCCAGAAGACTGGCTTTCACTGTGGCTGTGCCCTGGAGTCTCAGAGACTGTCCTGCGGATTCAGGAAGAGAAGTGTTGTACGGATTTTCTTTCTCACTGTTCCATTTAGACACAGCAGGACAAGAGAAAGTTACCTCTAGGAGGTGAAAGGAGTAAGTTTTTTGGGGGGGTCAACTGAAGATCTCTGTGAGACCCTTTTCCACACTACAGCAATAGACTAAAAAAAAATCGACTCAGCTTATATAGAATGCAATTGTTTTGTACAATTATTTTGCTTAAAAAGTGAAAAGGGTTTTAGAATTGTGGTTTTGAATTTGTTAATTTATTTTGATTTTTCACTTTCATTCTTATATTTTAGAGTCACAATTATTATTATTATTATTTTCTTTTTAGATCTCAAGCATGTTTAATGGCCCCTGAAAAGAATCTATAGACCTCACACTGTTTATGGGGTAAATCAAGCCCCTGGGTCTGGGATGGAAGAACCAGAGTGTGGGGTTTCAGAGAAGGGTAGTGGGGAAAAAGCCACTTGCCCTGGAGCAACTAATCATTGGGCCTTCCCTGGGATGTCCCCAGGAAGCACGCCTCTGGCCGACCTCCACCGGCTTCCCAACCCAGGCTGCGGGGGCGGCTGCGAGTCCCCCGAAGGTAAATGACGGGGCGTCAGCGGGGTCCCTGTGTCAACTGCATGATGGCTTTCAGTCCTGGGGCTGGTGGCTTCCTGTCTCACTGCTGAGAACAAGGCTATTTCAGGATCTCGCTGCTTCCTTCTGTGCCGGGGAGGGCAGGATGGAGGGCAGGCAGTGGAGAGGAGGCGGAGGCCTGGGTCTACATCCACCAGGTGTTTCAGAGGCAAACTTTTTTTTTTTCCTCCTGTTTCTGCTGCCCACTGCTGGTGGAATGGATTTGTCAAGTTGGCATTACTTTCTTTGAAATGCTTTTTATTCACTGTTTTTGGAGTAAAAAACAAAACTCAGTCATATCCCTACTCAAGGTATGGACAGTTGCCCAATACGGCAACATCTTCTGTAGTAAAATTCACCTTCAAAAGTCCTGATGAGTTCTGAGAATTTCACTTATTTTGTTTGTTTGTCTCTTGGGTATTTTAGCTGTGGCTTCCCCATCCCTGGGGCGGTGGGGATGAGGGAAGAGCGACAGGGTCAATACATGGGCCTCTGCCTGCCTATCTCTCTCCCTCTCTTTGTCTGCATTCTCTTAGCTGAATATGGGTAAGATGGTTGTTTGTGGGAGTCAACCCCATTGTACTTCTGCACAGCACGTTTACTGCTGTTGGAATGCTTTCACACGCGACACACTAAGAATTGCTGTCTCCATTTCCCGTCTCAGGATGCTGAGGCTGGGAGAAGGGGACCGGTTTGTGCGGGGTGCAGGATGAGTGGCTGGGGTTTGAAGCAGTGTCCCCACCCCCATGCGTGGGTTCTTGCCGTTGCCCCACGTTTCCCCTTGGCCTTACTTGAGATTCCTGGATCCCTGTGGAGGGGCCTAGGAAGGGCCCTGATTGACTTTTGGCCCCAAACCGTGACTCTCTCCCAGCGGTGGCTCAGGGAACTTTAATGATTTAGGGCAGCGCTGCTTAGCCGGGGGCAATTTTGTTTCTCAGGGGACATTTGGCAGTGTCTAGAAACATTTTTGGTTTTCACAATTGGGGGTTGCTACTGGCATCTAGTGGGTAGAGGCTGTTAAACACCCTGTAGCCCACAGGACAAGCCCCTCCTCCCCTGCAACAAGCAATTATCTGGCCCAGAATGTCAACAGTGCCAAGGGTGAGAAGCTCTGGTTTAGGGGAGTGAACTCCAGGTGGCTGGGAGCCATTGCCACATATTTCTTGCCTTCTTCTAAGCACTCGGTCCACGATGTTCAGCAAGGTATCACTGAGCACTTCCCATACGCGTGGCACACTCCCAGCTAGGCTGCCTGCCTGCATCATCTCCTTACATCCTCAAAGGCATGATAAGGTGGGTGAATCTCTCCATAGGACACATGAGAACATGAGGGTTTAGAGGGTGTCACCGTTGGGTGTCCTGGGAGGTAGGCTCTGGGGTGGATATTTGTATGCAGAACCAGCCTCTGTAGGGAGAGAGGGACTCAGGATGGGACAGAGAAGGAGTTGGGCCATGATGCAGTCACAGCAAAGGCCTCTGTTGATCCCCTGGGAGCCCTGGCATGGCTGTGATCATTCAGAGATGTTCCAAATTGGGGTGAAGAATCCAGGCTTTTCTACCAGCCCCCAACATTAACCATTAGATGTGGCCACCCCAGGGTAGGGGGGTGTCAGTGTGTGAAGTGTCTCTCGGCTGAGGGTAAGGCTCTGAGAGGGGCTCAGCCAGGAGCAGAGCCATCAGCATGCCTAAAGCCCCTGGAGGGGAGTTGGGAAGAGCATGGTATCCCCTGTAAGGGGCTCGAGTGCTTGCCCAGCTTTGCTCCCTAGCTGGGCTGCCATC
>NW_012103676.1:1984781-1990684 GCF_000951045.1 Mandrillus leucophaeus | reverse complement strand
TCCCCATCCCTGGGGCGGTGGGGATGAGGGAAGAGCGACAGGGTCAATACATGGGCCTCTGCCTGCCTATCTCTCTCCCTCTCTTTGTCTGCATTCTCTTAGCTGAATATGGGTAAGATGGTTGTTTGTGGGAGTCAACCCCATTGTACTTCTGCACAGCACGTTTACTGCTGTTGGAATGCTTTCACACGCGACACACTAAGAATTGCTGTCTCCATTTCCCGTCTCAGGATGCTGAGGCTGGGAGAAGGGGACCGGTTTGTGCGGGGTGCAGGATGAGTGGCTGGGGTTTGAAGCAGTGTCCCCACCCCCATGCGTGGGTTCTTGCCGTTGCCCCACGTTTCCCCTTGGCCTTACTTGAGATTCCTGGATCCCTGTGGAGGGGCCTAGGAAGGGCCCTGATTGACTTTTGGCCCCAAACCGTGACTCTCTCCCAGCGGTGGCTCAGGGAACTTTAATGATTTAGGGCAGCGCTGCTTAGCCGGGGGCAATTTTGTTTCTCAGGGGACATTTGGCAGTGTCTAGAAACATTTTTGGTTTTCACAATTGGGGGTTGCTACTGGCATCTAGTGGGTAGAGGCTGTTAAACACCCTGTAGCCCACAGGACAAGCCCCTCCTCCCCTGCAACAAGCAATTATCTGGCCCAGAATGTCAACAGTGCCAAGGGTGAGAAGCTCTGGTTTAGGGGAGTGAACTCCAGGTGGCTGGGAGCCATTGCCACATATTTCTTGCCTTCTTCTAAGCACTCGGTCCACGATGTTCAGCAAGGTATCACTGAGCACTTCCCATACGCGTGGCACACTCCCAGCTAGGCTGCCTGCCTGCATCATCTCCTTACATCCTCAAAGGCATGATAAGGTGGGTGAATCTCTCCATAGGACACATGAGAACATGAGGGTTTAGAGGGTGTCACCGTTGGGTGTCCTGGGAGGTAGGCTCTGGGGTGGATATTTGTATGCAGAACCAGCCTCTGTAGGGAGAGAGGGACTCAGGATGGGACAGAGAAGGAGTTGGGCCATGATGCAGTCACAGCAAAGGCCTCTGTTGATCCCCTGGGAGCCCTGGCATGGCTGTGATCATTCAGAGATGTTCCAAATTGGGGTGAAGAATCCAGGCTTTTCTACCAGCCCCCAACATTAACCATTAGATGTGGCCACCCCAGGGTAGGGGGGTGTCAGTGTGTGAAGTGTCTCTCGGCTGAGGGTAAGGCTCTGAGAGGGGCTCAGCCAGGAGCAGAGCCATCAGCATGCCTAAAGCCCCTGGAGGGGAGTTGGGAAGAGCATGGTATCCCCTGTAAGGGGCTCGAGTGCTTGCCCAGCTTTGCTCCCTAGCTGGGCTGCCATCCCTCCCTCATGGTGGCACTGGGAGTCTGTGGAAACAGAGGCCTCCTAACCCAGGGCTGTTATCTCTGGCAGAGTACCATCAGCATTTCGTAACCCCAAAAGCCACACACCGGCAGCACCGATTCATGCTTTGCGTAGCACTATTTTTAGTGAGTTACCACTGTTCTAAAATAAGGAGATTTTTACATAAACTTCTGAATTCCTAAGTTTCATGGAAATATTGGGAGACCTGGCCGTGCTGGGGCACTTTCTGGCTGTGCGGGAGCGGTCCCTTTTGCAAAGTAGGTGTGTGTGTTGGGGGGTGTCTCACCACTCCATTGTACGCCTGACCCACCACCCTCATTTACTCATCCATGTCATGAGTCTTACTCCCTGCAGGGGCTACTGTTGGAGCCTAGTTCTTCTGTGCTAAGCATTGGTGTTTCTCTCTTCAACCAACAGGGTTTTGCCTGTTCTTTGACCTTAGGGCATTTCCCTTTGCCCTATTTCCCACTGTGTCCTTTAAAGAAAATCTCAAGAATCATAGAGATAGCTTCTCAATGAAAACCAACGGGAACAAATCCGGCCTTTGTTCCAGGACATCCTGCTCATCCCGCTGGCTCTGAGGCTGCAGGTACGAAAACTGTCCCTGCTTAATCCTCCCTCTCGGAGTGGGCTTTGGTTTTTGTGGGCAACTCCATTGTTAAAAGCCAGCCCTACAATGGGATGAGGACAGTTGACAGGTTTCTGTGCAAGTGTGTTTCCGATCGCGCAAGGTAACAGCTTCATTACTCGGTGATGAGTGACCCATATTTCCTAACATGATTTCCCTGCTGTAACTCAAATTGAGTTCATGTTATTCTAATGATATCAGTTGACCTTGAGAATTAGACCAAGAAGCCTGGGGTTATTCTTCCAACTTCCACTGCAGATTCTTGTGATGTGTTTGGAAACACAATCTACTCCTCATCGCCCTGAAGTGGGCAGGGGGAAAATAGAAAACAAAGATCCCGACCTGCTCTGATTTTTAGAAAATACATCTGGGCAATTTCCGGCGATGGGAGGCTCTTTCCCTCTCAGTTCTGCTCCCCCACCCCTGCCTCTTCCCCAAGATCCTGGATCTCTCCTGTCAGGAAGAGTCCTCCTCTAGGTCCTACGGGATCTCCTTGCTACAGTCTCCCCTTGTCCCACCACCTTGCTGGGTCAAGCTCCCAAAACAAGAGCAGACAGCACTTCTCTAGTTCCCTCACTGGCTCCTCATTACCTGCTGGTAAAGCCCAAACTCCTAAGCCTGGCATTCAAGGCCCATAATTCAAGATCATCTTCATCCTCAAATACAGGATCGGAGCTGACGGATCTTTCCTGCCAGCACAACCCCTGAAATTGCGTGGCACAGAGGGACCGCACCCCTTGGTACACATCACGTTTTTTGGTTTGTTCTTGAGACAGAGTCTCTCTCTGTCACCCAGGCTGGAGTGCAGTGCTGCAGTCTTGGCTCATTGCAACCTCCCCCTCCTGGACTCAAGTGATTTTCCTGCCTCAGCCCTTCAGTAGCTGGGATCAAAGGTGTCTGCCACCACACCTGGCTAATTTTTGTATTTTTAGTAGAGACGGGGTTTCACCATGTTGGCCAGGCTAGTTTCAAACTCCTGACCTCAAGTGATCCTCCTGTCTCGGACTCCCAGAGTGCTGGGATTATAGGCGTGAGCCACCTTGCCCATCCCCCATCCGTTTGTGTACTTCTGTGCCTCTGCTCAACCATCCTTTCCTCCTGAAACATCCCTGACCACCTACCTCACTCCTCTGAGCTGTGCCAGCTCCATTTACTTCCATTTACTAGTTTACTAGACCTTTCTGCAGCTTGGATTCTGTTCTGTTGGGATTATTGCTAGGAACAAGACAGATCAGGTCTCTATCTGTAGTAAGCTTCCATTCCAGGAAAGGAAAAAGGTAGTAACAAAGAAAACAGATAAAAACTAGCAGGGACATCCCAACGTGATAAACTTTGAAGGAAATAAGTAGTGATGTCTTGGGGAACTTGGGGTAGGGGGCTGTTTTCCTTGGGGGGTCTCAGGGAAGGCCCCTGAGAATGATGTTTGAGCTGAGACCCGAAGGGTGAGAGGCAACAAGCCCTGCAGAAAAGTGGGGGAAAGGAAGCTTAGCCCCAAAGCTCTGGTGGGGAGCGAAGGGCTTGGTTGTTCTAGGAACCGAGGCGGGGAGGGCACTGTGCCCACCAGAAGGACTGTACTGCAGGCCACGGGAAGGCAGCAGAGGGAGGCACTTCCGACCGGAGCCCCAGGATGGATGACTGGGCTCAAATCCACACTGGGTGGCTGTGTGACCTTGGCAAGTTATCTAACCTCTCTGTGTGTCAATTTCCTCATCTGAAAAATGGGGGTACATTATAAAGAGTACATGAGTTCATATTGTACAGTGTTTAGAATTATGTGTGTATGTATTCATCTGAATTGTCCAGGAACTTGTACACATTTTATTTAGGTCTTCATTTTTGCAAATTATAACTAGAGCTAACGACAATTGGAAGCCAGCAAGCACTTGTTCTTGGGATGGAATAGAACAAAATAAAAAGCCTGGATGTGAACCTCAGGAAATCCAAGCTGGCTGAACCTTGCCCAAGTCCCAGGCCCACTCTCTGGATACCGAGTGGGAGAGGATCCTGCCTGGAATTTCTGGGGGCAAAAACCATTGAAAAGAGCCCTGCAACATACCCCCTTCTCAGGAGGAACAGCCAAGCACCCGTTTGGGGAGGAGAAGAGGGTGATTTCACCAGGGCCAGTGGGGAATGTGTGATAAGTCAGGATACAATGTGGCTTGAATCTTTGCCCTTGTTGAACGGGAATATGAAATTAAGCATTCAGACCCGGAAACCCTGTGTCTCCCGGGATTCCGCCCCTTTGGAAGACAGCACCTCTCCTAGCACAAACGGAGAGGAAGCAGCTGATGGAGCTGAAAGACAAGGCATTCTTGGGATGAAGGAAGATATAAGATTGGTAGGGGGAGAGATGAGAGGAGACACGTGGAGGGAGAGAGAGACCGAAAAACAGAGGAATGGAGAGTCCCAAAGGAGTGTGTGTGTGTGTGTGTGTGTAGAGAGAGAGAGAGAGAGAGAGAAACAGGAGACAGGGACACACAGATGGACAGACAGTGAGAAGTAGAGACAGAGAAAGATGGAGACATTGATACAGGCAGAGACAAACATAAAGAAACTGAGAATAAAAGACCTTGGGGCACAGAAAGAGAGACAGGAGAGAAGAAAACTAGACACAGAGACAGAGCAAGGGAGAAGGTCAAGCATGAAAAGTCTCAACTGGACCCCTTTGTCTACAGCCATTTGCCTGAAATAAAGCTCACACTGTCTTCCAAGGTTGTGTTGGGAAAAAGTTTTCTTTTGCGGCCACTTCCAGCACACACTCTCCAGCAACTCCTCCTTCCCCCAGGCATGCACTGGTACCTTCATGTGCACGAACAGGTGCACACGCTCACCATGCCCTAAGGCACATGTCTGCGCCCACAAAACCCAGGATCATTGATCCGCCTGGGTTTTGTGCCCTTTTCTGTCGCATCTGTATTTGAAACTGTTTTGCTCGAGTCTAGAGAGTATGTGCCCTCACCTTAACAAGGCTTGGAATGTTATCTTTGATTTTAACAAACAATAAGCACGTGGATCCTGGATTCTTTCCATTTGCCTTCAGTCCGGTTTTGAACCTAGTGGCTGGGACTGTCCTCTTCAATAGGTGTCCCCTGTTGCTGGTGGGCTCAGCTGCCACCACCAGCACTTCTCTGTTTCTGGCTTCTGGAATTTTTGCAGTAGATTTAACCTGAGGTTGGTTCCATGGGAAGCCCAGAACCTGGGTTACCACAGTAAGGCTAGGCCAGATGGGGAGCAGCCCAGGTTCTCTAGAAGCTAAGAACTTGAAATCATCCCCTTTCTTCAGCTTTCTCACAAAGGTTGCCCGGGCACCCCTCTGACCTTCGCTCACCTCTGTCCTGACTCCTGATGTTGACTGTGACACTGAGGGGCAGGGGACAAGGAGCACTGTGGTAGTTCTGGACTGGTGACTCTGCCAGCTTTAGAAATGTCAGATCTGGGGGAAACTGGATCATAATACCAATTGCCAGTATCAATGAGGCCTTAGTGTCCTAGATACATCACAGGCACCCTTTTATGTAATCTTCACCAAAGCTCCATGAAGTGGGTGGGCACTCTTACCATCTCCATTTTACAGATGCAGAAATGGAGTTTCAGAAAGGTAGAGGCACCGGCCCAGTGTTACCTTGCTCTGATTGTAAAACCCATGTTCCTAAGCAGTCTACAACATAGTGACTTTTGATTCCCTTGAGGATTTCTTTCCTCAGAGGATATTTGCAGGAAGATTTGGGAGCCCCAGTCACTGAAGGACTGTGCCTTCCTTATTCCAGCTGTTGGGCTGTTTTTCAAAAATGTGCTTTTGTAAAGTGTGCTCATGACTATTATCTTATCTGGCCCCCAGGAAATACCTGTGGAGTAGGTCAGGCTGCTATGTCCATTTGAGGGATGGGGAAATCAAGGCCCAGAAAGG
>NW_012103676.1:1977746-1979801 GCF_000951045.1 Mandrillus leucophaeus | reverse complement strand
AAAGAAAACAGATAAAAACTAGCAGGGACATCCCAACGTGATAAACTTTGAAGGAAATAAGTAGTGATGTCTTGGGGAACTTGGGGTAGGGGGCTGTTTTCCTTGGGGAGTCTCAGGGAAGGCCCCTGAGAATGATGTTTGAGCTGAGACCCGAAGGGTGAGAGGCAACAAGCCCTGCAGAAAAGTGGGGGAAAGGAAGCTTAGCCCCAAAGCTCTGGTGGGGAGCGAAGGGCTTGGTTGTTCTAGGAACCGAGGCGGGGAGGGCACTGTGCCCACCAGAAGGACTGTACTGCAGGCCACGGGAAGGCAGCAGAGGGAGGCACTTCCGACCGGAGCCCCAGGATGGATGACTGGGCTCAAATCCACACTGGGTGGCTGTGTGACCTTGGCAAGTTATCTAACCTCTCTGTGTGTCAATTTCCTCATCTGAAAAATGGGGGTACATTATAAAGAGTACATGAGTTCATATTGTACAGTGTTTAGAATTATGTGTGTATGTATTCATCTGAATTGTCCAGGAACTTGTACACATTTTATTTAGGTCTTCATTTTTGCAAATTATAACTAGAGCTAACGACAATTGGAAGCCAGCAAGCACTTGTTCTTGGGATGGAATAGAACAAAATAAAAAGCCTGGATGTGAACCTCAGGAAATCCAAGCTGGCTGAACCTTGCCCAAGTCCCAGGCCCACTCTCTGGATACCGAGTGGGAGAGGATCCTGCCTGGAATTTCTGGGGGCAAAAACCATTGAAAAGAGCCCTGCAACATACCCCCTTCTCAGGAGGAACAGCCAAGCACCCGTTTGGGGAGGAGAAGAGGGTGATTTCACCAGGGCCAGTGGGGAATGTGTGATAAGTCAGGATACAATGTGGCTTGAATCTTTGCCCTTGTTGAACGGGAATATGAAATTAAGCATTCAGACCCGGAAACCCTGTGTCTCCCGGGATTCCGCCCCTTTGGAAGACAGCACCTCTCCTAGCACAAACGGAGAGGAAGCAGCTGATGGAGCTGAAAGACAAGGCATTCTTGGGATGAAGGAAGATATAAGATTGGTAGGGGGAGAGATGAGAGGAGACACGTGGAGGGAGAGAGAGACCGAAAAACAGAGGAATGGAGAGTCCCAAAGGAGTGTGTGTGTGTGTGTGTGTGTGTGTGTGTGTGTGTAGAGAGAGAGAGAGAGAGAGAGAAACAGGAGACAGGGACACACAGATGGACAGACAGTGAGAAGTAGAGACAGAGAAAGATGGAGACATTGATACAGGCAGAGACAAACATAAAGAAACTGAGAATAAAAGACCTTGGGGCACAGAAAGAGAGACAGGAGAGAAGAAAACTAGACACAGAGACAGAGCAAGGGAGAAGGTCAAGCATGAAAAGTCTCAACTGGACCCCTTTGTCTACAGCCATTTGCCTGAAATAAAGCTCACACTGTCTTCCAAGGTTGTGTTGGGAAAAAGTTTTCTTTTGCGGCCACTTCCAGCACACACTCTCCAGCAACTCCTCCTTCCCCCAGGCATGCACTGGTACCTTCATGTGCACGAACAGGTGCACACGCTCACCATGCCCTAAGGCACATGTCTGCGCCCACAAAACCCAGGATCATTGATCCGCCTGGGTTTTGTGCCCTTTTCTGTCGCATCTGTATTTGAAACTGTTTTGCTCGAGTCTAGAGAGTATGTGCCCTCACCTTAACAAGGCTTGGAATGTTATCTTTGATTTTAACAAACAATAAGCACGTGGATCCTGGATTCTTTCCATTTGCCTTCAGTCCGGTTTTGAACCTAGTGGCTGGGACTGTCCTCTTCAATAGGTGTCCCCTGTTGCTGGTGGGCTCAGCTGCCACCACCAGCACTTCTCTGTTTCTGGCTTCTGGAATTTTTGCAGTAGATTTAACCTGAGGTTGGTTCCATGGGAAGCCCAGAACCTGGGTTACCACAGTAAGGCTAGGCCAGATGGGGAGCAGCCCAGGTTCTCTAGAAGCTAAGAACTTGAAATCATCCCCTTTCTTCAGCTTTCTCACAAAGGTTGCCCGGGCACCCCTCTGACCTTCGCTC
>NW_012103676.1:1931391-1976607 GCF_000951045.1 Mandrillus leucophaeus | reverse complement strand
TGCTGTTCTCTTCTGGGACTTGTCCCCACCCCTCTCTGGTCTCGCCTTGTTCATTCCCACTGGGCTTTGACATCTCGGATGAAAAGCTGCCTCCCCTAAGCCCTGGTCTACACTAGGCCTCTGTAATAAGCTCCCCTAGCACCTTCATCTTTTTCTTCACACTCTTCTGGGTTGAAATGATGCATATGTGTGAGCATTTGCTTAGTATCTAGCTTTCCTGTCAAAGTATAGCCTCGTGAGGTCACAGGCCGTGACCGTGACCTCAGCATGATGGGGCTTGGTTATCATAGGTCCCATGGAAGCCCTTCAGTAAGGACTTGTTGGCAGAATGAACTACAGTCCCTCCAGCCACTGATGAGTGGAGGTGGGTGGCATGAAGGTGGGGGATGGGGCGGGGATGGCATCCCATGGGAGGTCAGTGAGTTTGGGGCATCTATAGCTTGGAAAGCCAGTGCCCCATATTTCTAGCTGTCGGGCCATTTAAAAAAAATGCATTATTATTACTTTGTTGGAGATGGGGTCTCACTCTGTGGTCCAGGCTGGAGTGCAGAGTGGCACAATCATAGCTCACTGCAACCTGAAACTCCTGGTCTCAAGCAATCCTCCCATCTCAGCCTCCCGAGTAGCTGGGACAACAAGCACATACTACTACGCTCAGCTAATTCTTGCATTTTTTGTAGAGATGGGATCTTGCTATGTTGCCCAGGCTGGTCCCGAACTCCTGGGCTCACTCAATCCTCCTACCTTGGCCTCCCAAGTAACTAGGACTACAGGCATGGGCCACTGTGCCTGGATATGGTGCTATTTTAAAGGGAGAAAATGAAGATATTTGGTGAACTATGTGTAGTAGCTGTTCAATCTGCCTTCCACTTTCATCTTCTCTAGATCTTATCCTGGGGCTGCACCCAAGCCTGGCCCAGCTCTAGGATGTTCTGCTCTGTGAAGCCCCTGGTGAACAACACCCTCCAGTCCTGTTCTATGTCTCCTAGAATAAATCCCAGCTCCCCAGCATGCCTGTAGGGTCCTCACCCTCACTGATATCATCTTGTGCTCCCCACCCCACTTTACTCTAGAAAGGAGCCTACTTTCTGCTCCTCAAATATGTAGAACTTGTTCCTGTCCCAGGACCTTTGCACTTACTGCAGCCTCTGCCCCCATCTTTGCTTGGCATGACCAATCTCTTATTCTGTAAGAGATCACGTTTTACTTCCTCAGAGGGGCCTTCTCTGACCACTCACTGTGGAGCAGCCTCCCTCTCCCCACCACACGCCACTCTATCCTGTCTCTCCATTTATTGCCTATGCTACCCTCTGGAGCTCAGCTTGCTTATCAATTCACTTGTTTGTACTCTCACGAGAATGTGAGCACCATGAAGGCAGGGCCTCTATCTGTGCTGTTTGCTGCTGCATCCCCAGAGACTAGAAAAAGACCCGGAATATAGTAGGTGCTCCAAGAACACTTGTAGGATGCGGATAAATGAATGAACAAGATCTGATTCTAAAGGGGCAGTGTAAGATCTTGAGGTTTACACCCGTTGGAGGCACCCACAGGTTAAATTCACCACCCCTCCCTTCTCTTCCTTTTGGTGTTCCTCTTTGAGTTTCCCTTGTCTGTATCACCCGTGAGAGATGAGTTCCTCAAGAGAAGGTGGTGGGGCCACCAAGCATTTAGCTCACCCTCTATGGGTCATGCATAGAGGAGATGTCTGAACTGGGGATCTGATAGCCCGGTTGGTGAGATTTCCTTGAGAGGAGCCCTTTATAGGGGAACCAGAGTTCAGCAGCCTGCTGGTAGGTCCCTCACTGGGTAACCAGTGCCCTCTGCCCGGAAGCAGCTCCTTTTCAAGGGCCCTGAAGCCCTGAGTGGCAGTAGGCCTGGGCATGAGAAGTTCTCAGCCTTGCAAGCCCTTGTCATTGAAAATAATCACCCATCAAGGCTGTGAGCTTGCACTGGAGGTGAGGTCCTTCGGGGGTGCAGAGATTGGGAGAGCATGATTCCTGCCTTCAAGAAGCAGTTACAAAACAACACCACACCAGTGAAATATCCAGACAAGCAAATGTATTCACAGAGCAAAGGACTGGAAGGTTAGACATCACATTGTTCATATTAACAGGTGAGTTTTTGTTGTTGTTGCTTACCTACATGTAATAAAATGAAGACACATGATCTGGGCTACCCGAAACAGGCTTTGTTTGTGTGTTTGTTTGCACATAGCATAGCCTGTGGTACAGGGCAGCGTAGTCCCCTCCTAAGAGACTGGTCATACCATGCGTGCAGAGAGCCAAACATTCAGTGGAGGAGGACTCATGGGGGCGACAGAGTCCCTGGTGGGCTCCTAGGGCAGGCGGGCTTGGAAGGAGGAGGGTTCTTTGTGTAGAGTGGGGAGGAAGCATCAGCAAGGAGAGAAGCAGAGCTATGGGGAGTGTGTTCTTGTCAGGGCACAGTGTGCATGCCATGCTGGTCAGAACCGTGCTGCCACTGGGCAAGATGGGGCTGCATCTTTTCTGTTGTGGTGCGTGCATCGGCTGCGTTTTTATTTGCTTGACTTCTCTCTGAATGGTGAGCTTCTTGGGGAAAGAGCCCAGTTTTATTTGCTAGTGAATCCTTAGTGCAAGGCACAGAGTAGGGCTGATCAAATATCTTGCATGAATGGATTAAACAAACACACAAAAATAGCTGGTTCCAGTTGAACAGCTGGTTAGCACCTGGTTACCGACTCAGCTCCACCAGTTCTTCCACATTGTGACCCATTTGTGAGGGAAGGCATCCTCGGAGCGCTGGTGGCTGGCGCCCGGCAGCCCGACACCTGGTCTGACGGAACTGATGAGATACTCTGGCATCCAGTGCAGGTTGCCCCTATGATGCCGAAACAATCAATCACTTCAGCCGAGAAAGATACTGAAATGGCCAAGTCCATTTGCAGTGCAGGGTAGATGGAACAACTGGTGCTTTCCTCTTGCCATTTGGCTGGTTGTGTTGGGTTGTTCCCTAGACAGCCCCAGGGTGGCAGGGCACTGTGCCCCTGGCTTTTCTCCAGTGGAAATGGATAGCGGAGGTTTCCCCAGGAGAACTCTGGGTGGGCAATGGGATGCCCCTGCTACCTCTGGGAATTCTTGCTCCAGCATCTGCGATACCACCCATCTTACAGAAGAGGAGCCGAGGGTCAGAGGGGTTAGTCACATGGATGGTGTAGTTGAACTGAGACTTGTAGCCAGTTCCTTCCACTGCAACCCATGTCTCAGGGTGCTGAATTTTCAGAAAAATAATATGGTCAGATATTAGGCCAAAATGATGGGGCAAGTCAAATCTGAATAACCAATCAGTCTATCCCAGACTCAAGCCCTTAGATGTTTCATGCTCTGTGGGATGTGGTTCAGAGCAAGCCCTGGAGGCTGACCTTGCCTACCTGGTTCAGAACCCAGTTAAACCCTTTAGAAGCTGTGTGCCCTGGGGAAACTTACTCACCTACCTGTGCTTCAGATTCCTAACTGTGAAAGGGACCTGTTCCAGCCGACCTGATGGATTGCTTCCGGATTAATGAGATAAGCACACAGCACTGGCACAGCAGCTCTCGCACACATGGTTCTAAATCAGCGCTGGGCGGCAGGCGTGTACCGGACATGCAGCCCCATAACGGAGTGGGTAGGACAGCTCACACGTGGGGGCCCTTGTGCGGGCAGTCACGGTGCTGCCGTGGGAGAGTGCTGGGAAGTGTTCCGTTTAGAGTGGTGACGTCAGGATTCGGGATGTCGAGGGCAGCACACCACTGTGGGAACGCTGACCTGGAGGATGGCAAGGGTGCTGTGTGGAGCTGGAACCTGGGATTCACAGACTGGCTGAAAACTGGACAAGGTTTATTGCTATTATTATTATTTTATTATTTTATTTTATTTTTTGCGACAGGGTCTTGCTCTGTCACCCAGACTGGAGTGCAGTGGCTTGATCACGGCTCACTGTGACATCCGGGTGTAATGAAGGGAGCAAAGACCACCTGGCAGCCATCGAGTAGGCCATCCAGACACACACGAAACTCCTGTTTGAGGGACCTGAAGTAAACGCATGCAGTCCTCGCTTGCCGAGGTGCCCTACTACATGCTTCTGCATTGTTCTGCTTTTCTAATAAAACTTCCGTTTTTCCGCTAGGCGCGGTGGCTCATGCCTGTAATCCCAGCACTTTGGGAGGCTGAGGCAGGCAGATCACCTGAGGTCTGGAATTCAAGACCAGCCCGGCCAACATTGCGAAACCCCGTCTCTACTAAAGATATGAAAATTAGCCAGGCGTGGTGGTGGGCGCCTGTAAACTCAGCTCTTCAGGAGGCTGAGATAGGAGAATTGCTTGAACCTGGGAGGCAGAGGTTGCAGTGAGCCAAGAATGCACCATTGCAATCCAACCTGGGCAACAAAAGTAAAACTCTGTCTCAAAAAAAAAAGAAAAAAATCTTCTCTTTTTCAAAGCTGTACTGTTGTTGGTAAATTATTCTTACCAACCTGCGAGTCGACTACCTCCTGATGTAGCCTCCTGATGAGGCCCTGACACCTCACCCAGCATCTGGGACTACAGGCACACACCACCATGCCAGGCTAATTTTTGTATTTTTGGGCAGAGATGGGGTTTCACCATGTTGCCCTGGCTGGTCTCAAACTCCTGGGCTCAAGTGATCCTCCTGCCTCAGCCTCCCAAAGTGCTAGGATGACAGGCATGAGGCACTGTGCCCGGCCTGAATGGTTACTGTTTTATTTGCCCTCACTCTCACTCAGACAGACATTTGACCAGCTCCACATGTTAGCTGTCACGGGGAAGACATGTTGTAAATGCCAGCCTGGCAGAGAAGTGCATCATCAGAGAGGAGAGTGGGACATTAAACAGTGAAGTACATTTTAGTGGGACGATGACAGTGCTGGAGATTTGCGTGGTGGGGACAGGCTTGGAGGGTGGGTGCTAATCCGCTGTGTGTGTATGTGTGTGTGGTGGTGGTAAGGGAGGGCTTCCTGGAAGAGATGACATCTGAACTTAGTGTTAAAGAGTAAGTAGGACTTATTTAGGGCACACGGAGGGGATGGTGCGTGCTAGCCAGCTAGAGAGGCTGGCATTAGGGAGGCACAATGAGACAAGGGTCCTGGCTTGTGCAGATGTGTAGGCTGGGGTGGGTGAGTGAGGTTGGTAGGGATCCCACTGGTGGGGATCTTGCAGGCCTTGGTGAGGAGTTTGGGTTGTGTCTTGGGCGATGGGGAGCCTTGGTAGGTGCAAACACATCACCCTCGCCAGATGTATATTTTTGATAGTTCTCACGCACTGCCAAGATGAGCTATGGTCTGTACTGAGTGGCAGATGGAGGGAGTGGGAAACAAGTCTTGAGAGAAAAGTAAAGGTTTTCAGAGGCTGTAGCCATGGTTCAGGAAATAGTGGTTGGTAGCTGGAACTGAGAAAGTGGAGGCAGAATGAATAGGAGGGGAGTTGGGGAATGGATGTAGGATGTTGCATTCACTGAGTGGGATGTTCGGTTGCTGAGATGCTACTGAGGAAGAGTGACATGTCAAGGACAAAACAACTTGGTGAGCTAATGGACAAGGGGCCAACAATGGAGATCTGGAGTGCAGCAGTGGGGCAGGTCTTGTGGTACCCATGAAACATCCAGATGAATCACTCAGAAACAACTAAACATATGAGGTAGAAGCTTGAAGGATAGGTCTGGGCTGAAGATCTGGACCTGGGGATCATTGAGAGATAGTGAAACCAGGGAGCAACTGAGTGAGAAATAGCAGGCCAAACACAGAATAGGGGCAGCAACATTTGCAGGATGGGCAGAAAGAGAGGAACAGCAAGAGTGGCAGCCCAGAAACAAAGAAGAGTGGTGCAATGGAAACCATGGGAATTCAGCATCAGTCAGGGTCTGCTGTGTTGTGCTGCAGTGACAAACAGCCCCCAAATCTCAGAAACAGAGATCGAGTAACATAACCATGTCAAGACAGCTTCTGCCTTTTGCCAGGGCCCAGGCATGGTGCAGCTGTAACCCAGAGTCTCTGGGTTTTGGTTTTTTGGGTACACACTGTGAAAAAAATACCCACTTGCAACTGTCACACCTTGACTTCTTGCTGTTTCAGAAAAGTTCCAGGAAGAAGCCCAGCCCTGGTAAAACAAAAACTGGTTGGATGCAGAAATGCCTGAGTTGGAGGTGATCTTTGAAGAATTACCCATATATCCATACTAAAAACCCTGCCCAGAAAGGAGCTTACTCACTGTTTTCTATACATGTGACTTATGTAGAAGCATGATCCACAACTGCACCTGCGCTGACTTTACTCCACCTCTGCATATGATGACTCAGCTCTCCAGCCCAACACAGCCCGGTTTTTACCTGTGTTCCGGGAGGCACTGCTTTGCGAACTATCCCTTGTGTCCATCTTACTTGTTGTAAGTCATAAAATTCCCTTGTTAAGTTCTCCTTGGTTGTGGTCATTGGACTGTCACCTACCAAGCGAGAAAGACCAGTCATTGTGTGGGTAACATAGCTTCTCCCTGTGATGCCATCTGTTTCATGGCAGAGGTAAAGTGGCAATCACAACCATGCACTGCTTCTTGAGACTTTTGCTCCAAAGTGGCAGATGTCACTCCTGCTCATATTTTATTGACCAAAGCCAGTCCCAGGTCAAACCTGGGGTCCACAAGACAGGGAATTATAATCCTTCCCAGAGTGGGGGCACATATGTCCTGCACAGACATACAATTGAGCACAGGTACAGAGAATGCAGAAGACAGGAGGGACCAGCAGAGCAAAATGTAGCCGAGACAGAGGGATGATAAAGATAGAAAAACCTTGTCCAGGGCTGCAATTGGCGGATCTCCACTGGATTCACTGAGACCAGGCTGGATAGGGTGGTGTCCCTACTGAATCTCCACCGGACTCACGGAGAGCAGGTTGGGTGGGGTGATGTCCCCACTGGATCTCCACCAGACTCATTGAGAGCAGGCTGGGTGGAGTGGTGTCCCTACTGCAGCAGAGACAGGCAAGTAGCCAGGGCAAAGACTGCAAGAGTCATCTGCTCTTTTGGGAAGTTTGCAAGGTGAAGAAAGATGGATAAGGAGGGTGGTAGCTGGGAAGAAATGCTGAACAGGAGAGGGATTTGAATGATTCTCTTACTTCTGTGTTTTCTTTCCAACCAGACACATCTATGTGGCAGAGGGTAAAAGTGGCCCCAAATTCTTCCCCATTCTGTATTTGTAGCCATCCAAAAAGACCTTGGAGCTCCTACTGAGAGGGAGAGTCGTTCTCCACCTCTTTAACCAGCTGGCCCTTTGATTTGCTTTCTCCAGTGGGCCTGGGTGAGCCTGACCCAAGAACCTGAATAGAGCTTGTGCTTGGGGCTTGCCCCCTCCCTGCTGTTGGAACCGTGAGACAGCCTGTGGTCGAGCCTGGGCTAGTTTGCTGGGTGATGGCAGACCTGTGTGCCAGGGACTCCTTTCCAGCCCTACCTTGCCCCAGTCGACAGCCAGCCGACTCTACAAGTGGAGCCGCCTTACCAACCTGTGGCCTGTAGCTGACCATAGAGGCAGCCCAGCCAAGCCCAAAAGACCTGCCCTGTTGAGTCCAGCCCAATGAGCCAACCTCTGGAATCGGGAGCTAAATAAATACTTGTTTCAGGCTACTGCGTTTTGGGATACTTCATTTTGCAGAAAAAGCTAAGTGATATAGCCTGCGTAATCCAGGTGTTTCATGATGAAAGATTATCTGTGAATTTTTACTGGTGGCCTGAGCTCACCAAATTTTCCTTTTTGATGTCTACTATGGTAACTACTTTAGGGTAGGAGCTGCCTGTTACTTCTGTTTCTTCAGTCCCTGACCTGGAGTGTGGCCTGTAGTAAGTACTCAGTAAATGTCTGTTGAAAGAATGAGTGTTTGAATTCCATTTACAAAACACTACCAGACTATGGACTTTGGGTGATGATGTGTCAGTGTAGGTCCATCCATTGTAAGAAATGTATGGCTGTGGTGTGGGTGTCAATAGTGGGAGGCTGTGTGAAGGTGGGGCAAGAGGCATACGGGCACTCTTGTTGTACTTTCTGCTCAATTCTGCTGTGAATCTACAATTGCTTTGAAGGATAAAGTTTATTAATTTAAAAAAAAAAAAAAGACGAGAAAACCACCAGCAGAGTTTTCAGCTGAGTTTGGGAGCTGGGTGGGGGAAGTGATTGGCACAGGTTCTGCAATGCTCATGGACAACAACAGGGCCATTCTTCTGTCCCAGTGCAGAACCCTGGTCACCCTCCAAAGTCTCTATCCCATACATAACTTTCACCCAAGGGCACCAAGATGGCCCTGCAGTCACATTAAAAAGATGATGGATATGAATATTTTATCTTTTCTCCCTTCTTGTCAAAACCCACAATATTGCTTTCCATAAATCAATTTCACTCGCGCACTCTGTCCAGGGTGCAGCATACCTTTATGTATTTAGTCTTTGATTTGGTCTCTGGCCTGCCTTTATGAACAGCTTGACTCTCAGAGACTCTTCAGAGCAGGGACATTCTGATGGTGAGTGGGTGGCTCCCTAAGTTGAGCGACTTCTCATCAACTTCATTGGTTTTACATTAAAATAATCACTTCAGCTGGGGAAGTGGGGGCTGAATGTTAGCTGCTTAATTGCACCCATCTTTCAGCCCTCTTCTCAGAGACTGATTCCAGGGCTTTCTTAGCATAATACATGCTGGGGTCTGTAAACGCAGAAAGCGGCGGCCTCTCAACCAGCACAGCAAAGCCGATTGATGCATTTCTCCTGTTAAATTTACTGGCTTTATTGAAAGGTCTTTTGGGAGTTGCTTGCTCATTAAATACACCAAATACAAAATCTCTCTTAATACAGTATTGTCTTGGTAATATAGAAGACTTTCCCAAAGTGAGCTCAGAGATATGGAACTGTCAAAGCTTTTAGGAGGCCACACTCTCAAAGGCTGCGCTTCCTCTCATAATCGGCTACTCTGCAGCTTTGTGATTTGGGGTGCCCTTCTGTCTAAATCTAGTCCAAAGCATCACCCTCCTACTGCCCCACCCCATCCCCTTTCACCTTCCAGGTCAGCATGTGGCCAAAGATATGACAGCTCCCAGAATCATAGAAAATTTGACATCAGATTTCTCCACTGACTTTTACTTTTATGTGTTTATTCATTTATTTATTTATTAGAGGCAAGGTGTCATTCTGTTACCAAGGCTGGAGTGCAGTGGCATAATCATAGCTCACTGCAGTCTCAAACTCCTGGGCTCAAGTGATCCTCCCACCTCAACCTCCCAAGTAGCTGGGACTACAGGCACATGTCACTGTGCCCAGTTAATTTTTAAAATTTTTATTGTAAAGACGGTGTCTTGCTATGTAGCCCAGGCTTGTCTTGAACTCCTGGCCCCAAGTGATCCATCCACCTCAGCCTCCCAAAGTATTGAGATTACAGGTGTGAGCCACCATGCCTGGCCTCCACTGATTGTTAGAATTGAGGAGTAGAAAGATTTAGAAACACGTAATCCTTCAGCCAGGTGTTGGTTCTGATTTTGTGTGGTGGCAGGAGGATTAATCTGGTGGTGGAAGTGGGGAAGGGGACAGTGGCTGCTTCTTCCCACTCCCAGATACTTTGGGACCCCAAAGTAGCAGTGAGAACTTGGGACATGTGACCCTGAGTCACACCCTGGCCACACCGGCTGAATTCTGCTTCCAGCGGGACATGGCAGGGGTGGAGCGAGGGTGTGTCCCCCCAACCAGGGCAGAGTCGCAGAAGGAGCACTGAGCTCTGAGCACTCCTGCTTGATGTGACAGATTGATGAAGTCACTTCATAAGTTCTGACTGTCAGTTTCTCTCTAAGTAAAATCAGGTTAGAAATTCCATTCCCTCTGTTATAAGTTTGGTTAAAAAAAATAAAAGATTCCATTACATTCCTAAAAGGATATGGGTCAGCCAACAACGCAGGAAGTCTTGGATAATTTTAACAGAACAGAAATAGAAGGGAAAGCCCAGAGTGAAGGGGAGGAAAGGGAGCCTGCACACATTTAGCCAGACAAGGGATAACAAGCGCTATGGGATGCTCTGAGCAAAAGGCTGAGGACGTGCTGGTGCAATGGTGGCTACCCCATCTCTTCACTGCCAAGGTAGAGACCTTTGGCTGCTCAACCCCAACATCTTTCTCTCTGGAACCCCTTCCTTCCAGAACCCCAGGTTTTTCAGGCCTATATGGTAGCTGCCAGGAGACCACTAGTTAGTGTAGCTGTCCCTGTGTGATTCCCTTCCTCACCCCTGACAACCTGGGCTGGGCCCCTGTCCTCAGCGGATATAAAACTTGGGATTCATCCTCCATGATTCTTTTTCCTTTGCCTGCCACCCATCCACACGTCCTGTAGGATTCGGTGATGAGAAAACCCAGCCTCGATCTTGCCCTAAGGAGCACACAGTTGTTGAGTGAGATGTGCCAGGCTGTTCTTCTGTCCCCAGTTATTGACTGCCTCCTGGAAGGAGATCAGAAGACCTTTGCCCACTAGGACTTTGCTTGGAATTTGCAGTGTCTCACACTGCAGGAGGGTGAGGCTTCCACACCACCCTCTGACCAGGCCATGGATCTTGCTTTACCAATGGAAGGTGTGGCCACTGTGAACAGAAGGACCATCCCTTGGTTCTGCCATTGCTGTGTTCTCTCTGCCATGGCAAATGCATGTCTTGAGTGGAGATGCTCCTTCAGCCTTGATCCTGGAAGGAAAATGACATGCAGAACCAAGTCAGGGATGATGTGTGGCCACAGCAGGAAGTAAATCCTTATTGTTGTAAGTTGGTGAGGTTTGTGGCTGGTTTGTTATCTAAGCATATCTTAGCTAAAGCTGACTAATACACACTGAGACCAGAATTATGTATTATAAATATGTCTAAATAAAATGTGTAAAATATAACCACAGCAAGTGCTCTGATGAAAGGTCCCTGAAGCCATGACAGCACATGTCAGAAGGAGCTGGCCTAGTGAGGCAGCAGCAGGGGTTAAGGAGGTGAGGAGAAGGGGGAACAGCATTCTAGGCAGAGGGAACAGCACCTGCGAGGTCCCAAGTTGGGAGGTGGGTGTACATCTGAGGAACAGAAAGTAGAGGGAGTGGAAGTGAGAGGGGAATGGGTGTGGGATGAGGCAGGGGCTTATGGAGCAGGCTGAGGATTTAGGTCTTTATCCTAAGAGCAAGGACAGTGACGGAGCATTGGAAGGGGACTGGGGACATATGAGACAGGACTTTTTAAAATTTTTATTATTTATTTATTTATTTATTTTTTTGAGACGGAGTCTCCCTCTTTCGCCCAGGCTGGAGTGCAGTGGCGTGATCTTGGCTCAGTACAACTTCTGCTTCCCAGGTTCAAGCGATTCTTCTGCCTCAGCCTCCCGAGTAGCTGGGATTACAGGCACGCACCACCACACCTGGCTAATTTTGTACTTTTAGTAGAGATGAGATTTCACCATATTGGCCAGGCTAGTCTTGAACTCCTGACCTCAAGTGATCTGCCTGCCTTGGCCTCCCAGAGTGCTGGGATGTTTTTAAAAGCTCACTAGGCTGTAATGTGGTAGGTGGTTTTGGAGGTGGGGTGGGGTTAGGGGAGGCAGAATAGAAGCAGGGAGACAAGGCAGCGGGTATAGGGAGGTCCAGGTGGCTTTCTTAGGGCTTGGGCTCTGCTGGGAGCTCAGCACCGAACGGTGGTCTGCACTGAGCTGGGAGGTGGGGTTGTGGTGTAGCCAGACCCCAGGCAGAGCCCTGAGTGGCAAGGGAGTGCTAGCGGAGGGAGTAGAGGCTCAGGTTGATCTGTAAGACTCAGTGAGTCTCCTCTGGGGCTCTCCAGGGTCCTCCAGAAGAGGAGCAGTCAGGTTATTCTTGGACTGAGCCATCATCTGTCTCTGTCACCCTGTGAAGTATGATGGGTGAACCATTCCTGGGTCCCTACCTTGCACCGGGCACTGCATTCACCCATTGTTGGGGATGGAGGTCTTAACCTTTATTGTGCCATGGAACACTTCGCAGTCTCAGAACAATGCTTTGAAATGCGTAAAATAAAAGATATGGCATTGTAAATGAAGCCAATTTTATGGAAGCACAATTATGAAAATATTTTTTTAAATCGTGAGGTAGGAGCAGGCTTCCTTGTTAGCACCTTACCTCGTGTCAAGTGACTATCATTTTGCAGCAGCGATAAGCATAAGTGCTGTCTAGAGGTATCTGCAGCACCGTGGTATGATGAGGACAGTATCTGTGCTTTCTTGCGGTGATGAAGTGGAAGGCACTGATCAGACTATTTTAATTTGTTACTACTTTTGTAATTTAAGGGAATAGGAAATTTTAGTTAGAGGTGGGTGAAAATAAAGATGTCACCGTTTTTTTCTATCCTAGTTCACAGACTCCATGAAGCTGAGCCTCAGTTTTCTCGTATTGAAATGTGGGTCATAGTATCGTGTTAAGGGCTGTTAGGAGATTGGGGAACAAATACCGTGTTTCATCTTGAAGGTCTGATATCATCTGTCCAAGACCCAGGTGAAGGCTCCAGGCGAGGTGCTCTGATTCGGAGTAACCCAGAGCTGAATTCCACTTCTCATGGCAAATCTTGCCTCCCTCCTGAACCTTGCCTTTCCAGCTGGCCCTCCCTGTCAGGGCCTCCCAGGCTGCGCCTTCCCATCCTTAGCATGTGTCCCAGGGCACTGTCAGGAACATCCACCTGAAAGGCAGCCACCACTCCTAAGAGTCCAGGCCTCCTGAGGCACTCTCCTTGCCTTTGGCGAATCCATCTGGAGTGCGGAGCAGCTTCCTGAAATCCAAGCATCGATAGGAACAAACTCAGGTGCACACCCACTCTTGTGGCCAGGTTGGCTTTCCAGAAAATGGAATCGATGCCTGGACTGTGGGCGCCTCTCAGTGTAGATGCACTCAGTGGGCAACCCCAGCCATTCCAAATGGTGCTGATGGGAGTGGCAGGTATGGTCTCTGCTGCTGCTGGCCCATGTGGCCTTGACCCAAGCCCTCCAAGCCTCCATCTTTCCACCTATGGGTTGGGCTCCTCGTCTGTTCTGCTACCTTTCCCCCAGACCAGCAGCAACCTGCAGAGCACCATGATGAGGGTAAGGGCCTGTCCCTACCATGGGCTTGCTGAGCGACCGTGGCCTTCACCCCCGGAGCCCATGTTTTCTCACCCATGAAATGGGCTCATGATCCATATTTCTCAAGGGCTGTTTTGTGAATTAGAAATGTGCTTGATAGCTCATCCCGAATGCTTAATATTCATCAAAAATGTCATGTGCCCCACACAGGACTCTTGACAGACTCACCCTGCCTCTGTCCAATCACACCACTTCTCTGTTGTGAACCTTATCGTGATTCCCATCTCGTTCAGCTCCTTGCAGCAGCTTATAGAGTCCTCAGTGATCTGACCCTCTCTCCCTCCTACCCCTTCCCCACCCACGTTCACAGCGCCTCCAGCCACGTTTTCCAAGTGCTCACTAAGCCTATGCCTGAGCAGGGCCCTGGTGCTCGTTCTGCCTGGAGCATCTTCCCTGCTTGTGCCTCGTGTCCTGCTCCTTCTCATCAATTAGTTCTGGGCCCAACGTCATCTCCCAGAGAGGCTTCTTGGACTGATCTGCTTGGAATGACCCCTCGCATCTCTCCATCCTCCATCTTGCTTTAGTTTTCTTCCTGATCCTCACTGGTCTCTGAAATAACAGTGTTTATTTATGTTCTTGTGTGTGATCTTCCTCCCCGACAGCCAAGGGCACCCCACGAGCACAGGGACTCTGTCTCTTGTTTGCTGCTCCTACAGGTGCCTGCTAGCGAGCCTTGCACATAGTTGGTGCTCCAAAATATTTGCTAAGTGTCAGAAGACATTTTGGAGAGAATTGAGAAGAATAGAATAAGGACTAGGTGTTAGATAATATGAAGAAATTAATACTTTGGGTCAGTATAATAATGGCATTTGGGTTAGGATGAAAAAAGAAGCCTTCATTGTTTGTTACAAGCTGCAGTATTTACAGGTAAAATGGCATGTCTGGGATTTTCTTTTCTTTTTAAGTTTTGTTGTTGCGGTTGCTGCTGTTGTTGAGATAGTCTCTCTATGTTGCCGAAGCTTGTCTCGAACTCCTGGGCTCAAGTGGTCCTCCCGTCTCGGCCTCCCAAAATGCTGGGATTACAGGCATGAGCCACTGTGCCCAGCCAATGGAATTTTCTTTAAAATAGTCCAGTTTAAGAAAAAAGTAGGATGGGGGCAAGAGGAGACAAAACAGCAACGGCCAAATGTTGACAACAATGAAAGTTACGAGTACACTTGGGTTGATTCTATTATTCTCTTACCTTTGGTAGGTGTAAATATTTCCATATTAAAGAGTTAAAAACATGTATTTGTAGAACTCATTGAAGACTGAGTGACTAGTGTATAAAATGCTTTTAGCACAGAATCAAACTCACTAAATAGACACGCTGGCACTGGGCTAAGCACTTTGCATGCATAACCTTACTGAATTCTCCTGATGATGCTATAAATTAGGTATTTTTATTATCCCCATTTTGAACATGGAGAAACTAAGCTTGCTGGAGGTGGAATAACTTTTCTTGGTAGAATCAAGACTTGACTCTAGAACCTGAGCTATTAGTCACTGGTTGTCTATCATCTGGGCTAAGTTACAAGGGAGACTCAGCCCGTAGGGGCCAACCCTACAGGAGCTTGGAAGGCTGACGGCAAAAAAGCAGCCAGTTTCACGCCTTGGACATGAAGCGGCCAGTGTCCGTGCCTTTCCCGTGGGGGCTGGAAAAAATAATGTTTTCCTAAGCATACACTGGTTTGTGATTGAACATCAGGCGATGCTGCTCCCTAGTGCCCTAGTAAGAGCAGAGTTAGGCATGGCTAGGGCTGGGTGGCATCCCAGGAGGAACGCTAGATTAGAAGTTCCAAGATCATCTCCCTGTTCTGATTCTTAGAGGCCTTCCAGAGCTCTGGCCAAAGTGATCAATGTGGAGGAGGCCTTGTCATCCAAGCCTAGCCAGTCAGAGTCAGTCAAGGGGCATTTGCGTGACCCGGAAGCAGCATTCTGGCTCCCTCCTGCTGGGCTTGAAGCCAGAAAGGGATAAATTCAGGGTGGCACTGCCCCCTTACTATCTGAGGGGAGACCTTGTCAGAGAAGAGAGCCTGCAAAGGAAGGAGAGCTGAGCTGATCTATTCAGCTCCTGGATCAAGCTGTATCTGATGTCAGGCTGTCCACGGACCTGTCAGTTAACAAGAGCTAGCACATTTCCCTCTTTGCTTAGCCACTTTGGGTTGTAGTTTTTGTCATTTGCAACCAAAGAGTTCTAACGGCTGTAATATATTGGCTGCTTGGGAGTTTGAAAAACCCATTTGTGGATGGGGAGCTGCTGCACTTTTTTGAGCTGAGTGGCCAGCCCTGAGCCTCATTCCAGACAACGTCTATGGTGCTTCTTGGAGCAGGAGTGAGCAGGCTGCCCACATGCACCCTGGCCTGGCTCTGCCACCTTGTCTCTGCCTGTTGCCTCTGTCTGCCATGGCAAGTGAGGCTCTGAGCTTCCACCCGCCCTGGTGCTGGCTTCATTCACCAGCATCTTCTCTGTGAGAGAATGAACCTCACATCAAAGTGGCGTGGCAGCTTTCCTTAAACAAAACAGTCCTTCCCCTCCCTGCTGCCTTGCACAGGCAAGAAACTGCATTTAACCACCTGCAAGTTTCCTTTCACAGCCTCCTGTCATTATGGGAATGCTTTGATGGGGCGCTAGGACGCGGGAGAGGGGGAGGCGCACTCCACCATCACAATTAACTTGTTAGAGACAATGACTCCCAGCCAAGACGCCTGCCTGTGTGGGGTGTCGGGCGGGTGTGATGAGAGCCTGGGGCCCGTGGTGGGGGCCCTGGGCCTCTGGGGTAGAGACCATCTGAGAAGGGCCCCAGCTCTTCGCTGGCTCTGTGAAGGTGCCAGTTGGTGGTCTCAGTGCACAGGGCGGCCACAGTGGCTCCATGTATCCCCCGACACCAAATGCCATCTTGGTACTGTGCCACGCTGAGAAAGTCAAGAGCTCAGCCCCTGGCACCAGACAGTTTCAGTTTTTGAGGCTATCGTCAGCTCCCATCACTGCTCTAAGACTGTCCTTTATCTGTAAAATGGGGCTAGGAAGAGGATGCCCATAAGGGGTAATGGCATGTCTGGGCTCTGTGTGCATCATTTCTTTCCTTATCAACAAACAGTAGGCCTCCCCCCAGCAGTCCTAGAAGAACGGCATGGCAAATACTGCCACCACGGTGATCTTGGGTGTGAAAAACCTCAGCCAGGAGGGTTTTGGGGTTGTGTGAGCCACTGGCTTGGGCTCCTTCCCTTCTCAGAGCTGTCTCTGGCACCTGGAAGGGTGGTGACCATAGAGCCCCTTCCCTAGCAGTGAGAGTGGCTGTTCTAATCCATTTTCCCAGGCCCTTTGACCCCCAGACTCAGGGGAATCCTGGGACTTTAGGACTGGAAGGTCTCTCGGGGTCTCCAAGTTCCCTACTCCTTACTGCCAGCCACGGCTGACTCCTAGGATGGCTCACCCTTGCCTCAAAACTCACACAGCTGAGACCACAGAAAGCCCAGCCCCTGGGATTCCTGAAGACTTGAGGTGCTGGCTATGGTCTGGTTGCTCTGGGAGTCTTGCCTGTCTCCCCTTCACTGCCGCCTCCTCCAGGAAGGTGTTTGAAAGGATCAGTGAAGCCTCAACTACCCCACAGGTTCTGCCCTCTGTCTCCCTCACCATAGCCAAGACGGGATGGGTTTTGAGGTACCCTGCTCTTTGGTCCTGTGTGCAGCTCTCCTGGCAGCGTGGAGAGTTGGTGGTAATTGGTAGGGAAGTGATTGGGTATTCTTGTGTCTCTGGCCTTAGTAACATCAGCGTAGCCCTCAGTGCCTACTTTTCTCCCTTCCCCTGCCACCCCTGGGTTCTCTACGGATGGTAGCTCTGGTGAGCCCATGGTACTTTCCTGCTAAGTCTCTCTGTTCCCTGCCTTGTTTCTCTCCACATGGTGGCCCTGATTAGCTGTAAGAAATGCCAAGCTGAACCTGCCAGTCTTCTGTAATTTTATTTTATTTTATTTATTTAGAGACAGGGTATTGCTCTGTTGCCCAGACTGGAGTGCATTCTGGGCAATCATAGCTCACTGCAGCTTCAACTTCCTGGGCTTAAACCATCCTCCTACCTTAGCCTTCCAAGTGGCTGAAACTACAGGTGTGTGCCACCACATTCAACTATTTAATTTAATTTTTTTTTTTTTTGAAATGGGGTCTCACTGTGTTTGCCCAGTCTGGTCTCAAACTCCTGGGCTCAAGCGATCCTACTGCCTCAGCCTCCCAAATTGCTGAGATTATAGGCCTGTGCCACTGGGCCTGGTCATTCCTTTGTTTTAAGCCACAAAACTCCTGACTAGTCTGGTTTCTGCCTGGGTCTCCACCTCATACCCCGAACCCATTCTTCACATCTCTCACTGGGGCCTTTGCACCTGCTGCTCCCTCTGCTGGGAGCCTCTCTTCCCCTGCTTCAACTCCCCCAGGTTGAAATGCCTCTTCCTGACCTGGCTCTCCCAGCGGGGTTCTGAAGCCACGGCCTCTGCAGCCACTCACGGGCCACCCCGCACTATCCCCTCCCAGCACTTTTTCTCTCCTTCTCCTTCTCCTCCTCCTCTTCCTCCTCTTCCTCCTCCTCCTCCTCCTCCTCCTTCTTATTCTTCTTCCTCTTCATGGAGTTTCACTCTTGTCACCCAGGCTGGAGTGCAATGGCACGATCTCAGCTCACTGCAACCTCCATCTCCCGGGTTCAAGTGATTCTGCTACTTCCAAGTGATTCTCCCGCCTCCAAGTGATTCTCCCGCCTCAGCCTCCCAAGTAGCTGGGACTACAGGCGTGTGCCAACACGCACAGCTAATTTTTGTATTTTTAGTAAAGATGGGGTTTCACCATGGTGGCCAGGCTGGTCTTGAACTCCTGACCTCAGGTGATCTGCCTGCCTCGGCTTCCCAAAGTGCTGAGATTACAGGCGTGAGCCACTGCGCCAACCACACTTTTTCTCTTCTTATCTGTGTGGCCATATCTCCCCCGCTTCCCTCTCCGTTGTGCGACTGCCCACCCCATAAGGGCAGGGAGGGTCTGCGCTGCTCCCAACTATACCCCTGGCTTCCAGGGTAAGACCTGGTTTACGGAGGCCCTTCCCCACCTGACACGGGTCCTGTCCTGCCAGGTAACCCAGGAGACCCCCGAGCCGAGGCCTGGTATCTGGGTGAACCATCCTGGTTCCATCACAGCACACAATGGCAGCTGAATAATTAACTCTCCAATTATAGGCCCATAATAGAGGCTTAATCTGGGGCTCGTTGGTAATGAGCCTGTTCACAGAAGGCCTTTCATCTGGGCCCCAGCCCTGTGCCGCTCATAGAGCCCCCGCCTTGGCTGTGTGTCAGAGCCCACCCTCCTGCTCACCAGGGCCTCGGCCCTGCACCCCTAGCCTGGCTGCGGCCCACCCCCCAGCCTGTGAGGTGTCCTGGGCTGTGTCTGCGGTCCCAGGTAAACCCTGGGAGAAACGAACCTGCTCCGACCTCTCCTCCCAGGGCTGGGTGGGCAGCAGAGTTCAGAGCCTGCAGCAGATGCCTCTCCGCCAGGCCAGGATGAGCCTGGAAACTACCGGGAAAATGTGCCCCCGGAGCAGAAGGCCCCCCTCGTTATGGAGACACACCAATTGGCTCGGCCCATGAAAGCCTTCAGGTTTGAGAACGTGAAGACTTAATTGCCTTATGGACATGGAAAGAATGGAGGGGCTTCTCCAGGGAGCGGTTCCTCGCCTCGTGCTTTCTCTCTCCCCCACTGGATAATGACAGGACTTGTGACTGATTAAAGGGGGAAGACAAACTCCCCTCTGGGGGGCCAGTGACAGGTTCCACCTACATTTAAAGCATGCCCCCTCCTCAACTCCACTCCTCCTCCCTCCGACTTTTCAGAGGTGATTTTTAATTGCTTTTTCCCAGGTGGAGAAAGGGAGTGGAGATGAGGGGTGCGCGGGGAATTTCACATTCGGCAGCAGCCCCTGTATCTTGGTTCTTACTGGGGCACGCTGTTCCTGTGGGGCTTGTAATCGCAGTAAATTTGTGGTCCAGGGCAGCATGGAGAGCAAACAGGCACACAAAAACTCCCCTCTCTCATCCCTGGGCTCAAGGTTCGTGGTTCTGTCCCTGGGCCCTCTGGCCTCCCCTCCCTCTGCACCCCACCCTGCTCCCTCTGCTCTGGCCACACAGGCCTCTCATGCTCCTTCGGGCTACCCAGCTCCTCTGGCCTCAGCGCCTCTGCCCTGAGCGGTGCCCTCTAGTTGGAAAACACAACTTCCTTCATCTTTGTAGAGCATCCTCCTTATTACTTGGGTGTGGCTGCAAAGGGCCCTGACTACTTACCCTGCAGAATGTCCAGTGCATCCTTTGGAGGCCTCTCCCATCATTTTGCCCTCACGCTCTCAGTATATTTATTTGCATTTTTATCAACGGTCGGTCTCCCCTAACTGAAATGCAAGCTCTGTGAGAGCAGCCTTGTCTGCTTGGTGGTTACTCATGATCTAGGGCAGTGCCTGGTAGGTAAATATTTGTAGAAAAATAGAAGGGAGCTTCTCCTTATGGATCCGCAAGTGCTCTTTGGGCCCCATGGGCTTGGCGGAAAGCCTTGCCTCACTGGGAATGGGCCCCTTCTAGGACTTTGCCATTGACAATGGCGCTATCTGGAAGTCACCTCCATTTCCAAGCTGGCCCGGTGGGGCCCAGATAACGAAGCTGCTTTAACATAAATAATTTGCTTCTGAGGTGTAAGAAGTGGGGAATATTTTTAGAAGGCCTGCCCTCCTAGGGGAAGTAAATGACTTATGAAAACGGGATTTTTCAAAGTGGCCTTCAAGAGAAAAGGGAGCTGTGTGTGATGGCCAAAATGGAATTCTATGAATTAGTGCGACTCATTATTCTGGCCGTACGCACACAGAAACACGCACACACACACACGCACTCACTCACTTTTCCTCCTGCCTTCCATTTCATGGTCTTAGCTCGAATCTGAAATAAAACCCTGGCAGCCCTCCTCCCCTGGCCCTCAGCGGCGGCCTGTCTGATTGGATGCCTCCCACAGCCCTGAAGACCAGAGCTTCAAGGAGGAAGCCGCCAGGGACACGCTGAGTCCTCGCTTCTTAAAGTGCGCCCGTAAGTTACCTTGAAATGTTATTAAAAAAAAAAAAAGTATTTTAGGTTCAACAGACACTTGGGTTCCTGTTAACAACTCATTTAAGGAGAAAGTGGGGGGAAGGCATTCAGATCAAGGCTTCTTTGACAACGTGAACCTCCTTACTTTGAATCCTTACATTGTCGATGGGATGAAAGATTTCGTGGAGACGCAGATGGGTAAATGTGCAGGTGAGAAAGGACAGATGTTCGCTACAACGGAGACGCAGGGATCTTGGGATGAGCTTTGTCTGGCCAATAATGGAGAATAGATATTGGAGGGAGGGGGGAGTGGGAGACCCAGAAAACCAAGACACAAAAACCACTTTTGTGGCCATTGTGTTTCCACTGGAGTCTTGATCTAGGGAAGATGTGCTGTTTGGAGAACTAACAAGACGACTGACTGCTTTGATGGGGCATGTTCTGAAAACCAAGGTCTACAGAAGTCATCCGTGGCTGGCTCCCTGGGGCCTTTCTCCCCTTTTCTACAAAATCTGGCTGCCAAGGAGGCACAGATATGTTTTCTGCCCATCACCCCTCAAAGCCCCAGACAATCAGCTCAGACTGTCTTTTCTTGAAGGTTCATGGTTGCATCCTGGTGCCCACAGGCTCAACTTTGAACTTCTCGGCCAGCAGCCAAGGGCTGCCATGAGCTAGCTCCACCTCGCCTTCTCTTGCCAGTCCCCACACCTCCCCAAGACCCTACTCCCACCAGACCAATCTTCTCCCTGATCCCACATTATTCTTTCCTCCTCCATGGAGGTCCCCTTCTCCAAAGATTCTCCTGTCTGCTTGTGTGAGGTTTACTCGTCCTGGACAACCTGACTTCCAAGAGCCTTCTGAGCCCATCTTCACTGAGTTCTTGTGAGTTCCGACTCTAGGTGCCTTTGATCCATCTCATTGACTGTCTTTCTAGTCTACTCTCCCAAGAGGACTTTTTAACTCTTTCAAAACAAGGGTTCTGGCTGGGAGGTGCCAGCACATGGCACAAGACCAACAGAGTGGGCACAATAAGAAAGTAATGGCCTCTTCCAAACAGCATGAAGTGGCCAGGCTGTGGACCAGAGGGTGCACATGGTGTGGTTCACCACCCTGTCTTGGAGATCTTCCATCCCTGAGGGTGGAGGGAAGAACTCAAGAGAAACTGCCACCATAGTGCTGTCACCCTCTGCTGACCACCCCGAAATCTGGAGGGCCCCTTATCCCCTGGGGCAAAACCCAAACTATCAGCCTCTCTGTGTTGTCGCAACTCTTTTATTTTTCCAGAATACTTCATTCGTTCAATAAAATTGTTGAGTGGCCCACTGTGTGCCAGGCACTGGGGATCTGGGGTTGAGTATCCTATACCCAGCTCCATTGTCTTGGGACTTACAGACAATGAATTAAGAGCCACAGAAATGTCTGATTACCGTCAGAATAAGTGCAATGACAGTTTAAGTGCAGGCTGCTCTGAATATTTAGAAAGACCTAACAATTGCTTCTCAAGGATGCTGTTTTACATCTGGTGGGTTTTGAGCAGGTTGCCCTACACCAGTGGCAAAAGGAGCCATAAGCTGCCTTGATGGGCCACTTAATGGGATGCTGAGCCTAGGGGGACTGTTGGAAGAAACTCAGTCCTTACGGTGGATCTGAGGCGAGGCTGGTGCTCTGAGCGCTAGTGGAGAAGTATTTCCAGGCAGAGACTGTGCCTGGAATTGTTAGGAATGTGGAGGAGGTCAGAGCAGCAACCAGCTGTCCCCCCAACTTAGGCCATAGACAGAAATGTCTCAACATCCTCTGGTGCTAAGTGCCTTCTCCTCTTTAAAAGGAGGGCCTTCTTTTCAACAAGCTCCCATGTCCCAAGCAAAGAGTCCTCCAAGCCTTGCTAGCATCACCCTATCGGGTACCAGTTACTCCCTCACTGGCTGTGTTTTACTTCCTTGATTTTTCTATTAATGAAGCCAGTGAGCTGCTTTGTATTATGGCTTCTTCTGCTAATGTTTATCTACTCTACATCATGGTGAGTTCCAGGAGAATTAAAATTATGTCTAGTTCTTTTTGATATCAAGGATCCTAGTGAGGGCATAAACTTGATAAACAAGTGTCTGCCATGCATGCCACCACTTCTGAATCCACTGGCCATGGCAGACATTATTAATCAATCCTGATGCTCATTTCTGCTGTGTCTTGATATGGTTTCAAAATATCTCCTCAGAACACTCTTTTCTGGTTACCCTCTGGGGGAAGTCATTCCTCCTCCAATTTTGTTTTTAATAACTTAAATAATCATTCTTCTCTTCACGGTGCTCTTTCACTTGCCATTATGTACTTTTAAAGGCTTATTTAAGAACTGCTTCCCCAACTAAGCTGTAACCTTATGGAACCATGTCTGTCTTTGCTCATCACTGCAGTGGGGTGGTGAGCCCATCCCTCGACCTGTGGTAAGAGCTCAGTGCATGTTTGCTGCAAGTTGACTGAATGCTTGAGTAAATGAGTGATTTAAAAAGAGGACCCAGGTTTCGTCAAAATGCCTGGCTTAATGCTGGCTCGGTAGCTTCCTGACTGTGCACTTGAACAGGTCCCTCCCCTTCTCTGGGCATCAGCTTCCCCATTAGTAAAATGAGGATGAAATTGTTCCTTCTGCAGAGTTGCAGTGGGTGCCTGATGGTGGAAAATAAGTGAAAACATGTTGTAACTCTGAGGCAAATGCTGGCAGTGGTGATTTTTGGTGTGGTTTCTCCCCTTTTCTCTGCTCCAGAGCTGGGAGCTGTTCAAGCAGAGGTTTCACTCTTCCGGAGCTTTTGGAGGATCTGGGACAAAGACTGCCCTCCTGAGCTTGGAGGACGTGGGGAATTTTATCTTGGATTCGAGTTGGTTTGGGGGCAGTGCTAGCAGGCTGGTGTTCAGTGCGGGGGCCCAGAGGGTGCATGCCGGGAGCAGGCAGCTGCTCCTCCCCTCCTGCCTGGGTCCAGGGTGGCAGGCTCTCTGCTGCTGGGGCCCTGTGGGGAGGGGGCCTGAGAGGTCCTGGGTACTGAGCCCTGCCCATGGGAGGCATGGATGTGTCTCTGGCCTTGACCATTTAGGATGCAGCATGGCCTCACTGCCCGCCTGAACGAGGAGGGAGGGGCCGCTGTGTGCTGCACCCCTTTGTTGCTTCTACAGCTGGGGCCGGGCAGCCCCTTCCCTTTGGGGATTTGAACCCCTGGAGCCTGTTTCCCTACAGGCTGATCCTTCTTTGGCCAGTGAAGCCTGCCTAATGCACCCTGGGGAGGGTGATGCCTTAAGCAAAGTGTCTCGAGCTGGCCCTGCTGAAGCCGATCCCAGCTGGCCTGGAGCAAGTGGGAATTCATGTGTGTGTTGTAGCAGCAGGTGGGGAGAGCTCGGGAATGGCCAAGTGCAATGGCAGGACCCTGACTGGCTGTTATCAATCCCAGAAAGGGGTATGGAATGGTGGGGCTGGCCAGGGCCCAGTGACTCCGGGAAGCAAAGAGCTCCACTCCCCTGTCCCCTGCCTCTCAGCTGGGTTGGGTGGCAGGACCCAGCAGGAGTCAGGCCTTTCTCCCAGAAGGGCAGGGCCTGTAACTTGTCCTTCTAGAGGGCCACTTCACTGGGGGAAATGGGTCCTGGCTGCAGAGAAACCAGGCCCATTCTCCCTTGGCAGTCAGAGATCTTGATTTCTGGGGGCAGGAAGCAGAGGAGGGCCTGGGAGCAGGTCTCGCACAGGCAGATGGGGCTTGGGAGGCTTGAAAGTCTTTTTCTGCCCACTCTCCTGTGCTAGCCCCATTCAACCACTCAGCAAAGCTAGACTCCACCCACTTCCCATCTCCTGCCTTTGCCTGGGGTGCCCTCATCCCATCTTCTATTTCCCTACAAGGTCCAATGCAAATGTCACCACCTCTGCAAGGACCCCCGTGACTCCTCCAGACAAGGTCAGTTGCTGCCCCTTCTTGGGTCCTACCCTCTTTTTTCTTTTTCCCATTACTAGGGTGTTCTCAGCTGAGTAATTATGAATTACCGATGGCAGTGTTATCTTCTGTCTTCCTCTAGACTGTGAGCTCCAAAGACATCATCATTGTGGTCAGCATCTGTCATTCCTGCCTGCCTTGCCTCCAGATCCACTTCCTTCTGTAATAGCACCTGTGGTCTCCAGTCCCCACCATGCCCCCCAGTGATGCTTGGCTCCTGGTCTCCATACCCTTGTGTTGTTCCCTCCCACACTGACCTGGGCTGAGTTGTGTCACCAATAGGACATTACAGAAGAGATGCAATGCAGCAAGGTGTGTGACTTCCCAGGGGACAGCAGCAAGGGCCCTCTAGCTTCTGCCCTGTTCCCTTTTGGGCTGGTTGCTTGGATGAAGCCAACCGCCATGTTGTCAGGACACTCAAGGAGCCCCGTGAAGAGGCCCATGTGGAGAGGTGCTGAAACCTCCAGCCAACAGCCAGCATCAGCTGGCCAGCTGTGAGATTAAGCTACCTGGAAAATGGATCATCCAGCTCAGCTAGGCCTTTGGATGACTGCAGCTTGGCTGACAGCTTGATGCCAACCTCATCACAGGCCCAGCTATACCACTGTGTTCCTGATCCACAGGAACCATGTGGGATGATATGTATTTGTTATTGTTTGGGGAGAAATTATTAACCAGCAAAAGAACCAATAAGTATCTCAGTTCCCCTTAGGAACTATCCTTCTTCCACTGTGTGTGGCCTTGGTGGAACTGGCACTTTCGGTGGTCCATCTTCCTTGGGCCAAGGGATGGGAGCCTTGACCCTAGAGAGGACAATGAGACCCTCTCTCTGGAATTTGTATCTTGAGCCAGAGAGACTAGATCAGGAAATGATTGGACTGATTTCCAGAAGCTACTTGACATCACGCACACACATGTAGAAACGCACATGCATATATATGTATAGACACATATACATATATACATATAAACACATACAAATATTTATGCACACCACATGCACATGCACCCATACATATATAAACATACATACGTATACACATGAACATATATTTTCCTTTTTTTGCCAAAGTTAGGTACAGCCATCGCTAGCATCATCTTCACAGTGTCATCAGCAACCACGCCACTCATATTCGGCCCTGGAACACGTGTCATTCAGTAAGTGCCCAATCAGTGCATGTCGGATAAATTAAAATCCTAGAAATATGAATGAAGTCAGGGCTGCTTCTTGTGATTTTAACTTATGTTTTGTTCATCGTCTTGGAGAAGATTTTGAAAGCCTGAGAATTGATGACCTTTGTTCTCTGTCTCCCTCCCTTGCCCACCTTACCAGAGGAGAGTAGCTTTGCGCTCAGTTACCTGCCACAGAAAGGTTCTGCTGCCAGGCAGGGAGTTGAAGGGGTCCGCAGACAGCCTGCTTGCATTGGTCTGGAAGCCCATACTCCTTGAGCTGAGAACTGGGGTGAGAGGAAGGCATAAGCCTCAGAAGATAATGTGGCAGCGGCGGGATTAGAGGGTAGAGAAGTGGTTGTTGTGAGTGGAGACTTTTTGAGGTTTTTGGGCTGTGACCTGCAGTAATTCAGCAGTGACCAGTGTAGGTTGGCACCAGACTCTGGGAATCCTACACACCCCAAGGTATTGCTCTGTCCAGGACCTTGGGAGTATAAGAGAGGGAGCCCCACTAAGGGATGGAAATTGAATTTCCACTAGTCCAGCTCAGCAGGGACCTGAAATCAGATTTTTAGTGATTTGATTTAGGGGGGTGTGCCTTTTCTCCTATACTCAAGTTTGTGGAATAAGTCTCAAAGTTACTACAAGGGCAGGAATTTTCATTTTTTGGTCTTTGTTCATTACTGTTTTACGAAGCCTGGTACATTGCCTAAAACACAGTAGGCACTCAATAAATGTTAGTGCTTAAAGGCACATGTAGAAAATGAAAATTTCCTGGGTGCCTGCTAAGTGCTAGAGACTCTTGAAACTTCACTTGGATTCTTCTTTTCACACCAACACTTGAAACTTGGTATTTTCTTTCATGTTTTATTTCTCCTCCTTTCCTTCCTTCATTTCTTCCTTCTTCCCTTCCTAATCCTTTTCCAGTTGTCTGAATGTATTTGCATGTGTTCTTGTAAGCAGTGTATTGTTATATGTGTGTATTTTCCATTTGTATTAAGACTAGAGTGTCACTTCTCATCCTGTTTCCCATCTTTTTCACTCACCTCATTTTGCCATCCACCAGCACCCAGACACTCCTGCCAGTGCTGGGGTCCTTAAATAGATCTCCTGGATTAGAACTTTGGAATATATGTCCAGGAGTGGGGCTGCTTGCTAGGTCCCTGCAGTGTCCATGTGTAATTTAACCCAGAGCGACTCCAGTGGCCCACATTCCCTACGGCAAGGCATGAAGCTTCCTTCGTTTCCACATCTGTGCCAACATTGGCCTTCCCTAGCTTTCTAACATGTTTCAGTTTTATAGAGTGATACCTCGTGGTTATTTTAACTTGTATTTCTTGCCCTGATTTGGAGGAAAAGAATTGAAGTCTCAGAAAAGTGATGTTAGTGAGTAGCTGGGTTTGTGTCCACCTACCCGAGGCTTAGGCTGGAGGGCCTGGATGGGCTGATGGCTCGCCAGCAGCCGGGCCAGACTGTGTGGGCACCGTCAGGAGAGTAGCCTTCTGCTGTGATCGAGCCCCACCTGGTGGCGCGGGAAGGGAAGGGGAAGGGGAAGAGGAGGGAAAGAAATGGAAGGGGAGAAATTTACCCCAGCAGCTGCACAAGGCCACGCCCAGCCAGTCATTGCACACATGGAGGACATGGGCCAGGCCTTAAGGGACTTAGGTTTAGCCTCTGCCTCTGGAAGGTGAAAGGAACTAGAATAGCTTCACCATTGAGGAGCCTATTGTTTTTAGCAAATGAAACCAGAACTTTTTTTTTAAACAAAAAACACTTAGTATATTTCTTTTTAAAATGTACTTTAAACTAAAGTACAATATACACATCTAAAGGGCATAAATCCCAAGTGCACAGCTCAATGAATTTTCTAAGCTAACTGGCCTCCAGTTGGTCACATACTGCCTTTTCCAAGGATAGCCACCATCCTGACTTCCAACACTATAGATTAGGTCTAGGTCTTTTTGTTTGGCCTGGGTTGAAGGTTGTATAAATGGAACTCTACAGGTGTTCTGTTTTGAATTTTGCTGCTTTTGCACAATATGATGTGTATAATTCATCCATATTGTTTGGTCATTCTTGTTTTTATGCGGTATTCCATTGTATGATTATACTGCAAGATATGCTTTCTACTGTTGCCTGATGGATATTTGGGTTGATTCCAGTTCTTGGTTATATAGAATAAAATTGCTGCAAAATTTAGCACATCTGTTGGTGCACATGTCTATTGGTGCACACATCCACTGGCACACACATCTACTGGTGCACACGTCCATTGGTGCATATGTCTATTGATGCACACGTCCATTGCTGCACACGTCCATTGGCGCACATGTCCATTGGTGCATACATCCATTGGTGCACACGTCCTTGGTGCATACGTCTATTGGTGCACACGTCCATTGGTGCACACGTCCATTGGTGCATACGTCCATTGGCTCACAAATCTATTGGCACACACGTCCATTGGCACACATGTCCATTGGTGCACACTTCTATTGGTGCACACGTCTATTGGTGCACACGTCCACTGGCGCACACGTTTATTGGTGCACACATCCATTGGTGCATACGTCTATTGTTGCACACATCTATTGGTGCACGTGTGCATGCAGTTCTGTTCAGCATGTATGCATAGGAAATACCAGACCATAGAGGAGTGTATATTCAACTTTACTGGATGCTCCCAGTTTTCCTAAGTGGTTGTGCCAACCTGCAGGGGCAATGGCAGAGTGTGAGAGTTCTGATTGCTCCAAATTCTCACCAATGGGCGTTGCCATTGCCAGTCTTTAGCCATTCTACTGTGTGGGTAGTGATTCTGCATCGTGTTTTATAACTTGCATGTCCTGATGATTAATGACTTTTTTTATGTTTATTGGTCACTTGGCTATCCTCTTTTGTGAAGTTTCTATACTAATAGAAGACTTCTGCCTGTTTTTTTCCCACTGAGTGACCTGCCTTTTTCTTACCAATATATAGGAGTTAAAAATATATCACCTGGATAGGAGTCCTTTGTCAGATATGTTGTCAGAAGACATATCTTCTCTTGCTTGTGTTGCTGGCCTTTTCACTCTCTTAGTGATGTCTTGGATAAGCAGAAATTCTTTTCTTTTATTGAGACAGGGTCTTGCTCTGTTGTCCAGGCTGGAGTGCAGTGGCATGATCATGGCTCACTGCAGCCTTAACCTCCTGGGCTCAAGTGATCCTCCCACCTCAGCCTCTTGAGCAGCTGGGACTACATGCATCCACCACTATCCCTGGCTAATTAAATACAGTTTTCTTTTGTGTAGACAGGATCTCTCTATGTTGCCCAGGCTGGTCTTGAACTCCTGGCCTCAAGCGTTCCTTCCACTTCAACCTCCTAAAGCGCTGGGATTACAAGTGTGAGTCACTGCACCTGGCCAGAAATAATTCTGAATTCTAATATAATACAATTTATTAAATTTTTCTTTTATTATTGGAACTTGTTGTGTTGTGTTCAAAATCTTTTTGCCTACCCCAAGGTCATGGAAATTGTCATCTACCAGTCTTCTCAAAACTTCCACAGTCTGCATCCATCTGGAATTGATTTTTGCATATGGTGGGAAGCAGAGGGTCAATATTTTTTCCATATGGATATTTAATTGACCAGCCTGATTTATTGGAAAGACCATCATTTCTCCACTGCACCACAGTGTCACCTTTGCCATAAACCAGGGGATAGTACACGCATGAATCTGTTCCTGGTGTATGTGTGTGTCTGTTTCTGTATCTGGTGGTAACTGTTTTAGAGAGTGCAATAGAATTATACTATTCATAAGGCAATTTCAGAGTCTGTAAAACACCAGTTTAGAGTGTGCTGCAGGTGGTGCTGTCTGCTGATGGACGCTGGCTTGGGGTTGTCTGATAAAAATTCCTTTCTCAATGCGACCTGTGAATCTTAGGGCTCACTGTGGGCTCGCCTAGCCAGGATGTCAGGAACATGAATCTGAGGCTTCTCTTGTTTGTGCCATCCAAGAATGAAAGGACTCTGCACCCACAGAGGGAGCCGTGTAGCCTCAGCTGTTTTGAGCGGGGCAAGGTCTCTTCTCTGCTTTCATTTTCTTTCCCTTTTCCAGTTCATGCCGAACCCCAGAAAAGCCTTCAGTCCGGTGCTACAGGTGCATCTGGCATCTGAGAGGTGGGCTTCCCACAGCAGTTCCTCCTTGGAGGTTCTGGAGGCACCAGTCAGTCTCTTGAGGATGTGGCATTCAGCTCTGCAGGGGCTGGGCTAGATCTCTCGTTAACATTACTTCATGACCAGGGTTTTCGTGTTGACGTACAGGTCCCCAAACAGGGGCCTTGAAGTTGCAGGGGGAGAAGCTCCCCAGGCCTGGCTCTCAATGTACCACTGGAGGGGCAGTGGGATGGGCCTGCCTTGCAGGGCCATCAGCCTGGGGCTCAAGCTCTGGCACTTTCACTGGGCACAGATGGGCAGCAGGGTGTGGCTCTGGGGGCAGGTCGAGGACAGCGTTAAGCATGTGGCTTCCAGCAGCGACTCTACCATGAACTCAGGGAATCACAAGGGGATGCTCCACCCGTCTCTGGGCCTCTAACTCCACCTTTGGTCTCTGTATTATGGGTTGGGTTGTGTTCTTCCAATTGATATGTGGAAGTTCTATCCCCTGATACCTGGGAATAATCTTATCTGGAAACAGGGTCTTTACAGATATAATCATGTTAATAGAGTGGGCTCTAATGTAATAGGACTGGTGCCCTTAAAAAGAGACAGAGGCACATGGAGAAGAGGGACTTGTGAAGATGGGGGCAGAGACTGGAGTTGTGCTGCCACAAGCCAAGGAATGCTTAGGGCTGCAAGAAGCTAAAAAGATAAGAAAGACTCTCCCTGAGAGCTTTTGGAGGGAGCATAGTCCTGCCAACACCTGGACTTTGGACTTCTACTCTCCAGAACTGTGAGAAAAATGCCTGGGCTGGGTGTGGCGGCTCACACCTGTAATTCCAGCACTTTGAGAGGCCAGAGCTGGAGGATTGCTTGAGTCCAGGGGTTTGAGACCAACCTGGGCAATATGGTGAAACCCTGTCTCTACAAAAAATACCTGGGTGTGGTGGTACATGCCTGTAGTATCAGCTACTTGGGAGGTGGAGGTTGGAGGATTGCATAAACCCAGGAAGTCAAGGCTGCAGTAAGCCATGATAATGCCACTGCACTCCAGCCTGGTGACAGAGTGAGACCTTATCTCATTAAAAAAAAAAAAAAAAAAAAAAAAAAAGAAGAAATATCTGTTGTGTTAAGCCACCCAGTTGTCGTACTTCATTCTAGCAGCTCTGAGAAATGAATGTACCCTGTCTCCGGGCTTGCTTCTCCAATCTGTCCTTCACCACATCATTTCCTGCTCCAAACCCATTAGTGGTTCTTCACTAACCCCTGGAACATCATGGATGCTGGCAGCATCTCCCATTTAACCAATTCTAACCCAAATCCCAACTCATGCCTTTCTCTCTTTTGCTCTTTCCCACCGCATCTCATGGCACACCCGACAGTCATTCAGGCCAAAGGATGGCTCAAGGGTCATTCCTGAGTCCTCTCCCTCATGTCCACACTCAACCCAGTGACAAATTCTTCCAGCTCTACCTCCAAAATATATTCTCAGTAATTTCCTTCTACCATGGTCATCCTACTTTAAGCCTCCAACCTTCTCTTTCTTGAACTGCACACTAGCCTCTTGTGGTAGGCTGATTGCAGAATTGCCCACAGTCTTGGACTACTTCCTGCATCCAAGTTATTTGAAACTCTTTCCTTCTATAGGTACAGGTTGTTTCTCCATCCTTGAATTTGACCTGACCTTGGGACTTGTGTTGGGCACTGAAGACTAGAGTGAGGTGAGAGTGATTGTGTGCCATTTCTGAGCCTAGTACTCAAGAGACCTTGTGCACTTCTTGGAATGCTGCTACCATGAGCACAAGCCCAGGCTAGCCTATTAGAGGAAGATCTGCATGGAAGGGAGGCCAGCCATCCCAGACAAGGCCACAATAGATCAGCCAGACCCAGTTAACCCACTAGCTGACTGCAGACGTGTAACTCCAGCCTTGCTCAGCTAAGCCTGGCCAACCAAGATCAGCAGAGATGCTCAAATGACCAGTGGAATCACGAGAATTTGTGTTGTTTTAAACTATATTTTGGAGGTTATTTGTTACACAGCTGTAGCTGACTGATAGACCTCCACAATCATCTCCAGGCTTTCTCTTTCTTTCTCACAGAATATTTTCATCTCTCAGAAGCCAGAGGGGCCTCTCCTGTACTTTTGCCCTCCAACATGATTTTCTGTTGCAACTAGAATTATCTCCAAACTCAGGGCCATAGCCTCCAAGGTCTGACTCGATCAGTTCTCCCAACTCTCTCCTTTGTTCACTCTGCTTCCACCACACTGACCTTCCTGCAAGTCCCATGAACATGTCTTGGCTTTTGCCATCCCCTCTGCTGCAGCTGTCCCTTCAGGTCTGCTCATAGTGGCTCCTTCTCATCTTTCAGGTACCAACCCAATCACTTCCTCCAGGAGGCCTGGCCTGACTACATTGACTAAAGCCATCCTCTCCTACCCTCCTCCCAGTCACTTTTCTTGCATCCCACCCTGTTTTTATTTTCTCATTACTTGCTAAAATCTTTGTCATTACTTGCAAAAAAAAAAAAAAAAAAAAAAAAAAGGCCTTTGCTGAAGTGCATATTATTTGTGTCCCCAACTAGAATGTAAGCTCAAATCAAAGCACTGCTTTGATTCACTGCTGTGTCCTTAGTAGTTATAACCGTTTCTGGCACATAGTAGGTGTTCAATAAATATTTGCTAAATGAATGGATAACAAATGAATAACCTTCAGCGGTGAGGGGCGCCTTTGTCGTGAAGCTTGCAAACCCTTTGAGCATGTTAGCTCCTGCCACTGTGCTTTCTGTTAATCGTCCACTCCATTCAGACTGACCTACCTGCAGTTTTCCCGCCACGCCACCCTGTCTCTGGCCTCTGACCCTTTGTACATTCTGTTCCCTCTGTCTGCTCTTCCCTCCTATACAAAGATCCTGGAAACTCCTATTTATCCGTAAAAGTGTTATGTTATACATCTCCTCCTTCGAGAAGCTTTTCCATCATCTGCTGCTCCCAGCCCATGGTGAAGGGCCTCCTCCCCCTGTTCTCTGAGGACATTGGATTCCCTTCACCTCACTCATCACACGGTGCTCTTAAATAGCTGGTTATTCCTCTGTCTTCAGGACTATAAACCCCATGTGGGCAGGACCAAGTCTTCTTAATATCGGCATCCCTGGACTCCCATAGGGGCAGGGATGACACACCCATAGGTGGGTGCTTAGTAGCTATGTAATGGCTGAGTGTCAGGATTGAGGAATATGACTGGAGGCCAATGGACTAGAGGAGCTCAAGGTTTGCCTTCTTTCTCTGACCGCACATGAATAGAAATCTGTGAAGATTCAGGGACAATGTGGGCCCTGGGTGGATTTGGAGAAGTGGAGAGTGGATGCAGTGTTTGGGATCACATACATCCTCCTGCTACTACCAACCTCAACACAGTGAGGAGAGCTCCTGATTGAGGCCAGAATGCTGGCATCTCCCTCAGCTTCTCTGTGACATCAGAAGGGCTGGGCTTCCCTTTTTTCTGAATACCTTTCTACACATTGGGGCTCCTAGTGAGTTGTGGAGGAACGGAACTGATGTATGACTCCAGCTCTTCAGGAAATGATCCAGGGGTCTTAGTGGACCATAAGGGAAGTATAGCACATCAGCCATATAATACAGCTGGTAGAGGAGAAAAATGAATACATAAAATCTACATGTCATCTTGAAGTCAGTCCTTATTACAAAAAAGGAATCCAGCCACTGGCTTCATGCCTTATTTGGCTCCATTTTTGGCTATTGCATTTTTAAAAGGGACACACTAAGGATACTGCAGAGATAATCAAACTGAATTGTGTCACAGAAAACTGTGGAAAAAACAAGTCTGAAGATGAAATGGTTAAATGGTCACTGTCATATTACATCACTATGGTTAATATATCTGACATTTAACTTTTTAGGGCCATTTTATCTGTTGTTTAATTTGTTCCTCATCACTAGTCCTGCCTGAATGTGAATATTTACCAGACAATCAAGGCTGGGGTCCTCAATGCAGGATAGTGGTTGGCATTGCTTTCCCTGGCTGCCAGATCTGTGATACTGAAGTGAAGGCTTCTGAGGATGCTTTCAGGTTTGATTTTGGTTGAGGTAATATTGACGAAGTGCCTGACACTTGTGATGCTCAGAAAATTCGTTTCCTTTCCCCTTTTTGCAGCGCCATTTCTACCCAAGGGACTGGTATTTGCTGGAGAGAGGGAGTATCTCTTAATCCTTTGCAGCTGTTTCCTTGGATTCTGGCTTGGGTCTCACTGTAGTTCTGTCTAAACATGGCTTGCTGGATCCCAAGTGTCCTACTTAGTAGCTGTGTGACTTTAGGCAAGTTACACGGGCTCACACTTCTCTGGCCTGCTCGCTCCTTGGAGGGGTGTTGTATTCCTTAGTGGTGACAGCAACCCTAGGGTGGGCTGGCATGGGGTGGGGGAGGATTGGTCTGGCAACCTCCAGGGCCTCTCTCTGAGCCCCAGTGGCAATGACTTTCAGTGGAGAGAACTACTTACCTTCAAGGGATCACTTTAGAACCTCAGAGTAGGATATGGAAATTTAAAAGTACATGGAAGGAAAATTTTAGTACACGGAGTCAAGGAGTAAAACCTGCTCACAAGACTGGCTGGAGTAGTGGCTGCCCAGCGGAGATTCTGTACGGGAGTCTCTCTGGGGTGTGTCCTAGCTCATGGAGACCCAGAGATCATTAGATGTTTAGGTTTGCCATGAGCAGATATGGATTTGGTATTAGCAGCTTTTCCATGGGGACTGACGTGCCTAGTTTTGGGGATCCCTCTCAGAAAAGCAGCGGCTGGAAAATCAGCTCCTCGTCTACCCCAGCGAACTAGGAAACAGCCCATATTTGTATGGAGTTCTCGGTTGTCACTGACTGTGCTCCCTGCTTCACATGCAAGCTCTCATGTGCTGTTCACAGCACCCCTGCTCAGCACATACTGTCATTAACCCCATTCTACAGGCGAGGAAACAGAGGCACAGAAAGGTAAAGGAACTTTCCTAAAGTCACACAGCTATTAAGTAGAACACTTGGGATTCAGACTTGCTTGAAACACTTGCAGGGACTGGAAGGGCCTGAGTTTGTGACCTTTTTTGGCCAGCATACCCAGATGGGAAGGCTGTGTCTCAAAAGATTTCTGCAGGATTGGCCACAATCATGCAAGAGAGCAGGGCAGGAGACTTGGGGAAGATACTGTTTTCGTTTCAGCCCTGCCGTTTCTCATCTATGTGACTCTGAGCAAGTTTCTTGCCCTCTGCGGCTTCTTTTCTTGAAATGAATAAGGTCCTGGACTTGCTGATATTGAGGCACCTACCAGTTCTGAAAGGTTTCGGGCCTCTTTTGGGGTCTGTGGTTGTAAGCACCCAAAGGTCTCCTTCCTTGCCTCCATATGTTGGTAGCATTTCCCTCTCTCACTGCCCCTGATCAGTCCCCCACTCTGTACACAAGGAGGCCAGGTCTCCACAAAGCCAAGTCCTGCACATGGGCGTGGGGCATGTGTGTGTGTTCTCAACCAGCTCCTTTACACTTTGTCCTTTCTAATTTCCCTCTGAGGACCCTGGACCCCACCCCCTCCACTTTTTTTTTTTTTTTTTTTTTTTAATTCCTAAGCCTTCCTTCCTAAGAAGCCCTTTCTAAGGATTCTTCTTTTGGTCAGGAGAAAAACTACAGTTTCTCCTAAGCTGGTTCTGACTTGGATGTCAAGGACCAGTCTTACCGCAGCACAATGATCACACAACCGAGGCTTGTTTTCTGATTGCTTATTTTCTAAAGGGATGCACTAGGTTGGAAGGACCACTTGTAGTATGCCAGAGGATGGCATCTGGAGACAAAGGGTCCCATGACAGAAGGAGCCTGAAGGTGGCGGTGAGAGGAGCTATTTAGAGTGCCACACTGCGTATTCCGGTGAACACCTTTTTAGCGTCTATGTCCCCTTCGACCATGTGGGGGTGGATATCCACATTCATTCCTGCATCCTTGCACAGCTTGAGCAAGGTCCGAATGTTCTCCTTGGACAACCTCAGGTATCTGTTCAAGAGAAGGCAAAAGAGGTCAGTTGAAGGTGGAGTCACAGCAGCTTCTAACTTTATTGAAAAAAGCTTAGATTTAAGCAGCAGTAAGTGTGGGTGCTCTGCAAGGGGCTGGCTCTCCCAGTCATCCGTGGAGCTGATAGAGACTTTATAAGACAGTGGGACACCCCACAAAGGAGGTGGGAGTTTGCATTGGTGTAACTCTTTTGGCAGTCAGTTGCCTCCAAAGAAAAAAACATTCATTATCTTTGACTCAGTAACCCCACTCAGGTTCTCGATGTATCCTAAGAAGAGAAGTCAATGGAAAGAAAAGCTATATAAATAAAAGATGTTCATTTTGGGATTGTCAACAACAGGAAAATGAGTAAATCCACTAACAGAGAAATAGTCAATCCAATAATGGACTACCTCATGTCAAGGAGCTTAATTAAAAAGACATAGTTAGAATGGCATTAAGAAGAAGATGATGCCACGTGGCTGTGACAGTACCAAGTGGTGAGAAAAGGCAGAATGTGAATTGTTACGTGATTTGTCACTGTCATGCGCACATACACTGAGAGAGGCCACGGGCTGAGAAAGATACAGACAGTGGAAATAACTGCTGAGCAAAGTTGCAGGCATAGCAGAGAGCATTTGTTTTTTAATAATATCCACACAATTTAAAAATCAGACCATTGATCTAGAATATTAGCTAGAGCCCCAAAATTCTGATTGATACTGAAGAATGGGATCAATCCCATTTATACTGTGTGATCCAGAGAGCTTCTTATTCTACCAGCAACCCTGACCTTGGTCCCAGCTTTAGTATAGAGTGTAGGCCCCTACTCAGGCTGCCTGCTGGTTGCTTACTTTGCCACAGACTATGGGAGAGGCACTGTGTGTTAATATAATGTGATTTTCTGCCTGTTAGGAATGGCCACTGTTCTTTAAGGTCTTCCCAGAGCCTACCTGTTCTTATGGCCAGCTCAGACTCCCTCACCAGTCCCCACACTTGGACTACCTTTTCCCTGATCAGCCTCTGAGGGTCTCATGCATAAGTACATGGGGACACTCATTAAGATCTCATCCTGGCCAAGCGCTGTGGCTCACACCTGTAATCTAGCGCTTTGGGAGGCCAAGGCAGGCAAACCACTTGAGAACAGGAGTTCAAGACCAGCCTGGGAAACATGGCAAAACTGCATCTCTACTAAAAATACAAAAATTAGCTGGGTTTGTTGGTGCACGCTTATAATCCCAGCTACTCAGGAGGCTGAGGCATGAGAGTTGCTTGAACCTGGGAGCTGAAGGTTGCAGTGAGCCGAGATCGCATCACTGCACTCTAGCCTGGGCGACAGAGAGAGACTGTCTCAATAATAATAACAATAATAATAAATCTCACTCTGAACCACTCCATTCTTTTCTTGGTTGTTTCTTGAATGGTTTCGTATGCTATCTCTTCAAATATTCTTTCCGTCTCTTTGGAGGGCAGGAGTCCTGTCCAAATCTCTTTTCCCCCACCATGGAACCCAGGTAGACTGCCTGTTGCCCAGAGTCAATTAGAACCACATGGTCTATCTGAAAGCCATGGCCAAAGTCATCCAGTCATGGAACCAACCAGCAAGGGCAGTCTGCTGAGGTCTCTGCCTGTTCATCTTGAAGCCAGTTAACCTTCTGCCAGTCAGTGAGCAGAGCAGGACTTTGTGATGGGGTTATTAGATCACCAGACATTTGAGGCCATCTTAAACCTACAGATGAGTTTACTGATGTCAACCTTACAAGGATGATAACAACTACATTACTCTGTTGTCTTGTTTCCTTCTTTGCTAAAGTTTCCAAACTTTGTCAGTTACAACTTTACAGTAAAGGAAAACACTGGGCTAGGGAGAAGGATGCTTGTTTTTGGAGGGGGTGGGGGAATCTGGGCTCCACTGCTAAAACCCAGAAAGCCCTGATAAACAGGACAGAGAACAAGTGAGAAGGGAGACTCTTTGGGAAGAGCAGTAAATAGCAAATGGTTTCACACTTTGTTCATGATCCCTTAGACAGTCTAAAAGCCCAAACATGCAGCAGGTAGGTCACTGGGGATGGTGGCTACCGTCACCAGCAACTCAACCCCACAGTGCAAAGGATAGTAGGGAAATCTTCCTGTTAAGACAAAGCCACATTCTTTCCTTTTTGAGTAATATTGAAACAAATGGAAATATTGGGAGGGTTGTTGAAAGGTGTGGCATCAAAATGGCAGCACCTAAATGACATGCCCATTCAGGCGATGGTCTACCAGCAGGTGAGCTGCTGAAGACCCATTGGCTTGAACCCCGGAGCAGTCCTTTGGGACCAAAGGGCAGAGCTCAGCCACGCTAAGCCCCTACTCCTAGATCTTCAGGTTAAGCCAAGGTGTTTGAGCCAGAGACAGGAGTAAGCAAAGCCTGTTCCGGGATCCCACCCCTCTGCCCAGGGGGTGGCAGCTCTCACCGGCAGCTCAGCACCTCCTCTGGCTTCAGCATCCTTATGGTTTCCATCTTAGGCTCGGTGCTTTTCTCCATGAGGCTCTTTAGCTTGCGTTCGTAAGCCGTGTCAGGCATCTTGTTGGACCAGTCTCTCATGAAGGTTGCCCTCCGGCTGCTAAAGGTACCGTCCTGTAACATGGGATCTAAGGCAACGCTTTGTCGACGGAATGGGTTTGGCCGCTGAGTAGACTCTGGGTCGACTGCATCCTTGACATCTGTATCTGAAATTGGACAGATGTCATCAAAGAGTTAGATCATGGGAGACTTGAGAGGTGGGGTAGGCAAGAAGGGGATGAAGGCTGGAGGAATGCATGTACTTCAAACAATACCTGTTCTGAGATATGAGGTCTTTCCATGGCTTTCACAGGTTCTCTACACCCTTTCCCTACTTTCTTTTTTTGAGACTGAGTTTCCTCACTCTGTGGTCCAGGCTGGAACACAGTAGCACAATCATACCTCACCTCAGCCTCTATCTCACAGGCTCAGTGATCCTCATGCTTCATCCTCCCGTGTAGCTGGGCCTATAGGCACATGCCTCCACTCCTGATAAACTTTTATATTTTTGTAGAGATAGGGTTTTGCCATGTTGCCCAGGCTGGTCTTGAACTCCTGGGCTCAAATGGTCCACCTGCTTTAGCCTCCCAAAGTGTTGGGATTACTGGCGTGAGCCACCGCACCTAACCCAGGTTCTCCTTCTTTGTTTGTTCAATCCTTTTTCCCCTCCCTCCTTTCTCCTTGCCTTGTTCCAACTCCCTTCCTTTCCCTCCTTCCCTCTTTCTGCTTCTTTCTGTCTGTTCTCTCCATCCTCCCCAGTGGGAGTTCCCCTAAGTGGAATGTGCATAGAGGAGGTAGCCTAGAGGATATCTTCTGATATCCCAGGGAAGGTATCAGAAGAGAAAAGCTTTGAGCTGAGTTTGAAAGGGCGAATAGTTGATCAGTTAGAAAAAGAAGGAAAGGATCACAGGCAGAGGAACAGAATGTGTGAAGGCGCAAATACACGAAATGAAATGGTGAGTGTCTGATGTGACCCAAATATGGGGTTTGTACCAAACAAAATGTTGTTGGACTTGCAGGGGTGCCCAATATTTTGGCTTCCCTGGGCCACATTAGAAGAAGAAGAATTTTCTTGGGCCACACCTAAAATACACTAACACTTATGATAGCTGATGAGAAAAAAAAAAAAATGCAAAAAAAATCTCATGATGTTTTAAGAAAGTTTACAAATTTATGTTGAGCCACATTCAAATCCGTCCTGGGTCCCATGTGGCCAGTGTGAAGGTTGGACTAGAGCTTGGACACCTTAATATTTTTTTCTTGCTAAATTTCCTTCTAAGTGTTTTATGTATTTTTACTTACGAGGATGGAATATTTTGTACTCATTTCCATTTCTAACTGGTGTGACAAGTATATAGAGAAAAGTCTACCGTTTGTTTTTTTTTTCTTGAGATGGAGTCTTGCTCTGTCACCCAGGCTGAAGTGCAGTGGTGTGATCTCAGCTCACTGCAAGCTCCACCTCCTGGGTTCACGCCATTCTCCTGCCTCAGCCTCTGAGCAGCTAGGACCACAGGCGCCCGCCACCATGCCTGGCTAATTTTTTTGTATTTTTAGTACAGATGGAGTTTCACCGTGTTAGCCAGGATTGTCTCGATCTCCTGACCTCGTGATCTGCCTGCCTCAACCTCCCAAAGTGCTGGGATTACAGGCGTGAGCCACTGTGCCTGGCCAAATATACTGTTTTTTAAAAACTATATTTGTCAGCTGGGCATGCCGGCTCATGTCTATAATTCCAGCACTTTGAGAGGCAGAGGCAGGTGGACGATTTGAGCCCGGGAGTTCAAGACTAGCCTGGGCAGCATGGATTGAGGCCAAGAGTTCAAGACGAACCTGACAAGACTAACAAAGTGAGACCCCATCTCTACCAAAAAAAAAAAAAAAATTAAAACAAAAATTAGGGGTGTGGGGGCACATGCCTGTCGTCCTAGCTACTTGTGAGGCTGACTTGGGAGGACTGCTTGAGCCCAGGAGGTCAAGGCTGCAGTGAGCTATGATCACACCACTGCACTTCAGCCTGGGTGACAGAGTGAGAGACCCTGTCTCAAAAACAAAGAAACAAAGAAACAAACAAACAAAAAACTATATTTGTCTAGTATACCAGCAACCACAGTAAATTTTATTACTTTTTAACTAGAATTTCATGAGTTTTGCAGATATACAATCATATTGGGGGAAAAAATGAACATATCATTCCTCCAATATTTATCAAAATTACATATTCTTTTTAATATATATGTTACATTTGACAGACCCTCTAAAACATTGCCAATAATGATGATAGGGATTAAGCCTCATTTTGTTCCCGATTTTAAGTAATTTGGGCATTGCATCTTTTAGAATGATATTTGCCCCTATTTGGGGTATATGTTTTATAATATTTTAGTGGTTTATCCCTGGTTAACATAGAGTTTTTACTGGTGATAATTGCTTGATTCTACTCATTGCATTTTTTTTTTTTTGCCATCTACTGATATAATCACATTTTTTCCTTTAATATGTTGATGTAATAAATTGTGTTCTTAGATATCCTGATAATGAACCACTTCTTACCTGCTGTAATAAAGCTCACTTGTTTATGGTGGAATTCATTTCAGACATTGTACATGTGATGTATTTTCATACATCAAGTATATTTGCTAAAAATTTCTAGATTTTCGCATTTATATTATTGTGAGATTGGCCAACTTTTTTGGTATAAGTTTTAATATTAAAGTTCTGCATTAATTTAATAGCTTGTTAAATTAGTGCAGAAATGTCTATATTTTATACAGTCTGTAATAGTTGAAGTAACGTTAAAATTATATGCTCTTTAAATGTTAAAACCTTGCATGAAACCATTTGTCTTAGTGCCATTTTTTAGTGGGAAAATGTTAATTATTTTTCAACCTTCACTGCAGAAATTGCCCTACTCAATTTTTCTGCTCTTTATTGTACCAATTTTGATAATATATAGTATAATAGAAAATCATCCATTTCCTTTAGGTTTTAAAATGTATTGTATATTGTATAGAGGTATAGTATTCTATTACAGTTCTTTTATTTACATCCTTTCTCATATACAATCTTGTGTATTTTTACTCTTCCTTTTAACAAGGCTTATGATTACTTCATAGCAATTGCTTTCATGTCACTTGCTTTTTCAAAAAGCCAAAAAGCTAGCTTTATACTTAGGCTTTTAACAACTTTTGATCTTGATATTATTCATTAACCCCAGCCAGTATTTAATATATTAATTTTCTCTTTTTCATAATTCTTCTACTTACTAAATTAATAAAAGTGTTGGCAATTTCTTTTATTATGTGTTTTATAAAGAATTATTACTTTTAGTTTTTACTGTACATTTTCTTCTGAGCATATATTTTGCCTTTGTCTCATAGGTTTTGGTATGAAACACGCTTATTTCATTAGTTATTTTCTTTGACACAGGGGTAATTTGGATGTATGCTTTTTAATTTCCAATTTTTATAGTTGAGGGTTATTTCTAATTGTTGGTTTGGGATGATGTAGGTAGCCCTAAAATCTTTACTTTTGTGAATGTTAGTATTTTCTCCGTGATGAAGCACACAGGGGATTTTTGTAAATATTGTTTGGATATAAAAAAATACATGTTCTCTATTCAGATGTAAAGCTATAGTTTGTTAACTGCATAGTTACATTCTTCTATGTATTTCCTGTTATTGTCTGTATGATCTTCTATTTGTTTCTGAAGGAGATGTATTAAAATTTACCCCTATAGTGGGGAGAATGGGAGGGAGATATGGGTTAAAAGGCTACCTATCCAGTTACTATGCTGTGTTAGTCTGTTCTCATGCTGCTAATAAAGATGTACCTGAGACTGGGTAATTTATAAAGGAAAGAGGTTTCATTGACTCACAGTTCCACACGGCTGGGGAGGCCTCACAATCATGGCAGAAGAGCAAGGGAGGTCTTACATGGCAGCAGGCAGGAAGAACTTGTGCAGGGGAACTTCCATTTATGAAACCATTAGATCTCATAAGACTTATTCACTATCACGAGAACAGCATAGGAAAGACCCGCCCCCATGATTCAATTACCTCCCACCAGTTTCTCCCACAACACTTGGGAACTGTGGGAACCACAATTCAAGGTGAGGTTTGGGTGGGGACACAGCCAAACCACATCACATGCTCACTACTTGGGTGATAGGATCATTTATACACCAGGCGTCAGCGACACAGAATTTACCCATGTAATAAACCCACACATGTACTCCTAGAACCTAAAAGTCAAAAAAGAAAAATAAAATAAAATGGACCACCATAACTGTATCTTTAACAGGTTCTCCCTGCATTTCTAAATGTCTTGCTTTATTTATTTAGCTTCTACATTTTTTGATGCATGTAGGTTTATGGTTATTACTTATTCTAACATTTAAAAAGGTCTCTCTTTTACTCTATGTGTTTCTTTTAGCCTCAATTCTAACTCATCTACTTGCACTTCCTTGTTGTTTCTTTGCTTTTCCTTTTCTCATCAACCTTTCTATCTCACCTGGTTTTAAATGTTTATCTAGATATTGATTTTAAATTACTTGCCAATATGTTGTTTCTAGTCTCTCCTAGAGAATTTTCTGCAGATGAAAGAATGTATGGCTTATAAAAATCCCTAAATATTTCTGAATCTACAAATATAATTCATTCATTTGATAGTGACTTATGTGAATTGGGGCCAGTATTATGGGGGTTTTCATTCTTAGCAATGCATGTGTGCTATTCCACTTCCAGGTTGATGGCAGGTTGATTTCTTTTCCCCTTGTAAGTAAATTATTCTGTCTGTAAGCTTGTAAGATTTCATCAACAAAGTTTGGGAATTTTATCAGGATATTCCTAGTCGAAATGCATCTAGACCTCCTACAATTACATAAATGTGGAGACAGTGGCCTGAGGAGTGGGTGTGACCTGCCCAAGGTGTCCCAATGAGTTAGTGGCTGAATTAGGACTCTTTATGGCACATGGTGCTCTGGCACTGTAGCTGGTCCTTGACAGGGTGATAAGGTCAGGTGGCCTCAGCAGTCCGTTTGTACGTGCAGGAAATTGGCGCTATGCTATGGGAGGATCATGAGCTGCACATTCTCCTTGACACAAATAAGGAAATTCCTTGGAGAAAGGGCAATTGCCTTTCCTGAAACATCTGATCCTCTTCTGTGCAAGGTGGGTCTCATGAAGAAAAGAGCAGTAGCAATATAAAAAGTAATGACAATTACACAGATTAGCTGACATGTGTTGAGTGACTCACATACCAGGCAGTGTTCAAGGGCTTTCTGGCAGTGGGGGCACATTAGTCTCACAACCACGTCATGTCCATTTGACAAAGGAGAACACTAGGATCAGAGGGATTAGGTAATGTGCTCAAGATGCCACAGATCATCAGTGGTGAACTGAGGACCTGAGCCCACATTGTCAGAGCCTTTTTCTGGAAGCCTGTCCTGGCCACTCTTTTGGACAAAAGTGACCCACATTCCTCGGTTTGTGGCTGAAGAGATAGGTTATATTTCTAGTGAGCCATGTTCGGGACACCAGAAGCTCACTCTGTGCTCGTGGAGACAAAAGAGGGTATGGCCTTCCAGCCCTGTGCATTAGGGAATGTATCCTTGGCCTGGTGTCTACACAATATCCTGGACATAAGGTGCCAGGGAGGGAATTCCCTTTCCCAGTCTAGCTACTCAGACTTTACCAAGATTTACTTTGGCAAGGTGTTACAGTTGTTTACCCAGGATCTTTTCCTGGCTCATAGCCAGAGCAACCTTTCTAAAATTTAAATTCAACTTAGTAATTTCCTTCGTAAAACTTCTCAGTGACTTGTTATTGCATTTAATCAGGTTTATGTTGTGGAAAGGCCAATTTGAGACTTCTGCCTTCAGTCAAGATGGGGTAGTGGGGATTGGATTTATCCTTCCACCTTAAGCAATTAAAAAACTGGGCATGTCATATGCAATAGCAGTTTTTAGACATTGGACAATGCGCGACACAGGGCAGTGATCCTTGAGTGAGGGGAAAGAAATGAGGGGAGCCTCATGATTGCCCCAGCCTTCAATTGGAAGATGCTTCCAGGTTGCAGCGTGGGGTAGCAGGGAAGCCTAGACAGAGCCCAGGAGTCCCCTTGAGTTGAGGAGAGAGACCAGATAGTTTAGGTAAACTGTAAGAGCTAGAACAACAGGAAAAAGCTGCGCGAAGAACTGCAGAGTTATGCAAAGATTCCTCTCAGCTGAGGACTAGCCGGAACAAGCCAGAAAAGAAAGTACTCCAGTGAAAGAATTGGTAGACAAGAATACGGCAACAGCTAGTATGGCATACTCCTGTTATGCCCTCCAAGGCAGGGTCACATTAAGAAGAGACACAGAAGATTTAAAATGATCCAGATTGAAATTCTAGGGATGAAAATGACAATGTTTGAAATGAAAAATTCTATTGGATGTGATTAACAGCAGATTCGGTATAGAAGAGGAAAGGATTAGTGGACTTGAAAGTATAGCACAAGAAACTGTACGAGATGAAACTCAAAGAGAAAAGACTGAAAGATGAAGAAAAACACAAGATGAATTTTGGGACTTTAAGTATGTGTAATTTGGGTGCCTGAAAGAGAGGGGAGAGAATGGAGAAATGAAATAAATTTGTGAAGAAATAATGGCCAACAAATTGGTAAAATTTGATGAAAACTGTAAACCAAGAATTTCAACAAACCCCAAATACAAACACAAGAAACATTAAGCAAATGACACTAAGGCACATCATAAGCTCCTTTCTTAAAAGAAAATCTTAGAAGCCAGAGGAAAAAACATACTTTACAGAGGAACAAAAATTAAGAAGAGAGCCAGCTTCCCATTGCAAACAAGCCAGAGGACTGTAGACCAAACTTTAAAGTATTGGATGAAGAAAGGTTGACAATCTAAAATTCTACACTCAGCAAAAGTGTCTCTCAGAAACAAAAGTGAAATAAAGACCTTTCTGGATATACAAAAGCTATACGAATTTATTACCAACAAAGCCACACCACAAGATACATTAAAGGAAAATCTTCAGGTAGAAGGAAAATTCTTCCAGACAGAAATCTGGATCCAATGAAGAGCACTGGAAATATTAAATGTGTGAGTAAACACAAAAGTCTCTTGAAAACATAATTGC
>NW_012103676.1:1890885-1930306 GCF_000951045.1 Mandrillus leucophaeus | reverse complement strand
CTGGGCACAAGGGGTATGCCTATAATTCCAGCACTTTGGAAGGCCAAGTCGGGCAGATCACTTGAGCTCAGGAGTTTAAGACCAGCTTGGGTAACATGTCAAAACCTCATCTCTACAAAAAAATACAAAAATTAGCTGGTCATGGTGGTGTGCACCTGTAATCCCAGCTACTTGAGGGGCTGAAGTGGGAGGACTGCTTGAGCATGAGATGTCGAGGCTGTAGGAGTCACGATCCTGCCACTTCACTCCAGCCTGGGTAACAAAGTGAGACCTTATCTTAGGAAGAAAAACCCCATACGATTTCATGGAAATTAAATAGCCTGCTCCTAAATAACTTTTGGGTAAATAATGAAATTAAGGCAGAAATCAAGAAGTTATTTCAAACAAATGAAAATAAAAATACAATATACCAGAATCTCTGGGACACAGCTAAGGCAGTATTTAGAGGGAAATTTATATCACTGATCACTCACATCAAAAAGTTAGAGAAATTTCAATTTACCAACCTAACATCACATCTAAAAGAACTAGAGAACCAAGAGCAAACCAACCCCAAAACTAGCAGAAAACAAGAAATAACCAAAATCAGAGCTGCACTGAAGGAGATTGGGACACACACACCCAAAAAATACATTTATAAGATCAAGGAATCCAGGAGTTGTGGGGTTTTTTTCTTTTTAATTTTTTTCTTAATACAGACAGGATCTCACTGTGTTGCCCAGGCTGGTCTTGAACTCCTGGGCTCAAGGCATCTGCCCCTCTCGGCCTCCCAAACTGCTGGGATTACAGGTGTGAGCCACCACAGCCGGCCTGGTTTTTTGAAAGAATTAATAAAACAGATAGACTGCTAGCTAGACTAATAAAGAAGAAAAGAGACAGGATCCGAATAAACATAATTAAAAACTACAAAGGAGATTTTACCACTGACCCCACAGAAATACAAATAACCATCAGAGAATATTATGAAAACCTCTCTGCACACAAGCTAGAAAATCTAGAAGAAATGGATAAATTATTGGACACATACACCCTCTCGAGAATGAACTGAACCAGGAAGAAACTGAATCCCTGAACAGACTAATAATGAGCTCCAAAATTGAATCAGTAATTAACCTACCAACAACAACAAAAGAAGCTCAGGACCAGATAGATTCACAGCCAAATTCTACAAGATGTACAAAGAAGAGCTGGTACCATTCCTACTGAAACTATTTCAAAAAATTGAGGAGGAGGGACTCCTCCCTAACTCTTTCTATGAGGCCAGCATCATGCTGATACCAAAATATGGCAGGGACACAACAAAAAAAGAATGTCAGGCCAATTCCTTGAACATCAATGCAAAAAGCCTCAACAAAATACTGACAAACCAAATCTGCACAAGAAAAGAAACTATCAACAGAGTAAACAGACAACCTACAGAATAGAAGAAAAAAATTAAACTATGCATCTGACAAAGGTCTAATATCCAGCACCTATAAAGAACTTTAACAAACTTACAAGAAAGAAAAACAAAAACAAAAGTGGGCAAAGGACATGAAAAGACACTTTTCAAAAGAAGACATACATGCAGCCAACAAGCATATGGAAAAAAACCTCAACATCACTGATCATTAGAAAAATGCAAATCAAAACCACAATGAGATACCATCTCACACCAGTCAGAATGGCTATTATTAAAAAGTCAAAAAATAACAGATGATGGTGAGGTTGTGGAGAAAAGGGAATACTTATGTACTGCTGATGAGAGTGTAAACTGGTTCAACCATTGTGGAAAGAAGTTTGGTGATTCCTCAAAGAATTAAAAATAGAACTACCATTTGACCCGGCAATCCCATTACTAGGTATATACCCAAAGGAATATAAATCATTTTACCATAAAGACACATGCACACATACATTCACTGCAGCATTATTCACGAAAGCAAAGCATGGAATTAACTTAAATGTCCATATATGGTAGGCTGAATAAAGAAAATATGGTACATATACAGCACAGAATACTATGCAGCCATAAAAAGAACAAGACCATATTTTCTGGAAGAACAGGGATGGAGCAGGAGGCCATTATCCTTAGCAAACTGATGCAGAAACAGAAAACCAAAGACTGCATGTTCTCACTAATAAGTGGGAGCCAAATGATGAGAACACGTGGCCATATAGAGGGGAACAAAGGAAACTGGGGCCTACCTGAAGGTGGAGGGTGGGAGGAGGAAGAGGATCAAGAAAAATAACTGATGGGTACATCACCTGGGTGATGAATAATTTCTACAACAAACCCCCATGACACAATTTACCTATGTAACAAATCTGCACATGTACTGCTGCACTTAAAAAAAATGACTTGTGGTCCAACCTATGATCACTTCTGGAGAATATTCTACTTACATTTGAGAAGAATGTGTATTATGACGGGATGTGTAAACATATGTTAGGCCCATTTGGTCTACAGTTTTGTTCAAATCTGCTGTTTTCCTTATTAATTTTCTGCCTGCATGACCTATCCATTGTTGAGAGTGAAGTGTTAAAGTCCCCTACTATTATTGTGTTGCTGTTTATTTCTCCTTTCAGTTCTGTTAATTTTTTAAACCTATTTAGGTACTCTGATGTTGAGTGAATAAATATTTCAATTGTTATGTCTCCTTGATGAATCAATCCTCTGTTATATGACAATCTTCTTTTTTTCTTGTGACAGTTTCTGACTTAAAATCTGATATTAGTATAGCCACTGATGCTCTCCTTAGGTTACCATTTGCGTGGAATATCTTTTCAGGCGTTCACTCTCAGACTCACACTAGTGCATGACTGGCACCTGAGAGTGACTGCTTCCTTAAATTTGGTGGCCTCAACTCCCGGCTCACCTCGCCTTACCCAGTCTTGGAGTTGAGAAAAACATCAGGGGGCTACTTCCTGCAAAGACATGTAGCTAGGGAAAAATCTCCTGGTGGCAGGGTCGGATAAAGGACTTTGAAGAACAAGGGAGTCTAATCATCAACCTCTAATTTGTTTGCTGTATGATTCGTGATGTAATTCTTTCCCTCTGTTGGCCCCAAGCCTTCAACAGAATGTATTTACACACAATGACTTCCATGTAAGAGGTTTTAGGAGAAATCAAAGAGACAAAATAGCAGCCACTGGAAGCAATATTTACAGAAGCTCCAGGGCCCAGCAGACCGGGATTTTGGAGCCAGACATTACACTGGTAGTCACAGAAAGTTTGGGGAAGGTATGGGGCTTCCCATAAGGCATAAGGCAATCTAGTTTATTTTTTAAATAAACTTCAAATATTTTAGAATAATTGTGGTGTATTAGTCAAGGTTCCATCGAGGGTCAGAACTAATAGGATAGATGTATATGCGAAGAGGAGTTTATTAAGGAGTATTAACTCACACGATCACAAGGTGAAGTCCCACAATAGGCAGTCTGCCAGCTGAGGAGCAAGGAAGCCAGTCCGAGTCCCAAAACCTCAAAAGTAGGGAAGCCAATAGTGCAGCCTTCAGTCTGTGTCCAAAGGCCTGAGAGCTCCTGGCAAACCACTGGTATAGATTCAAGTGTCCAAAAGCTGAGGAACTCGGAGTCTAATGTTCAAGGGCAGGAAGCATCCAGTACAGGAGAAAGATGAAGGCCAGATGACTCAGCAAGTCTGATCCTTCCAACTTCTGCCTGCTTTATTCTAGCTGTGCGGGCAACTGATTAGATGGTGCCCACTCAGGTTGAGGGTGAGTTGGCCTCTCCCAGTCCACTGACTCAAGTGTTCATCTGCTCTGGCAACACCCTCACAGACACACCCAGGAACAATGCTTTGCATTCTTCAATCCAATCAAGTTGACACTCAATATTAACCATCACATATGGATTTACAGAAATGTTGCAAAGAAAATAAAGAGGATTCCTGTATATCCTTCATCCATTTTCCCTTAATGGTAACATCTTACGTCCATGACATGTTTGTCAAGACTAAGAAATGAAGATTTTTTTGTATATTATAGAACTACTTCAGATTTCACCAGTAATGCCCCTAAAGTGCTATTCTAGGATTTAATCTGGGATCCTAAACTGCACTGAAAGCCGACTGCATTTAAATCTTAAAGGGAAGTGACTGCAATTTGGTCACAATGGCTTTGGTATATTAAATGAAAAGGGGAAAAAAAGATTTTGTTGTTTTTGTTGGGCACAATGGGGGCAATTTTATGTATGAGAATTGACAGCCTCTGCTTGAAGGCTCCTGCGCACTTTTCTCCTGGGCTAGTTGGAATCCCTTCCAGATTTCTCTTTTACCCTACACCTCTGTCCCAAAGGGCCTGACATAACAAATGCATCTGTTTTTCCAACACCACAATAAAGACCACCTGAAACTTTAGCAAAATTTTTACTTAGAAAAAAACCACTAATATTCATTCAGCTCCTCCTCTTGGTCAGGCTAGTTACTTTTCATGCCTCATCTTGCTTAAACCTCACAACCATACTATGAGGCAGGTATTATTATCATCCCATTTTACAGATGAAAAACCAGACTCCGGAGGTGGAATAAGTTGTCCAGGATTATACAACTCTGAGTTCCTTATAAAGTGGTAGAGCCAGGGTCAGGACCCAGGCAGTCTTTGAAATTGGGGATCTGGCACAGCCTAAGCTCATCCCTTCCTAGTTTCAGGCCAGCAGGAGTGGTACCTTCTGTAGTTGATATTGTCACAGTATCTGAATTAATTAGATGATTTGTAACTCATGAAGTTGATGTCACCAAAATGGCTTCAGGAACCTGGACACATGAGGTTGTTTTCCTGAGAAGGGAACACTTGGGAGGGCCAGGGCCTTGACAGACATTCACCTCCTGTTCACGTCACATCCCGCTTGCCAAGAGCGACCCCAGAAGCGGTCCCTCCCAAGCCTCCATGCGGGCTTCTGACTCCTGTGTGCACAATGGTTGGATTGCGGTGGACGCTACTGCTCTAAGGATGGCGTGAGAGGAAGAGATTATGGAGGAGGATTCTGGCGGCTGGGCCAAGGTTTTTCCCTTACCAGATTTCTTGGGGCCATCCTTGACGTAGCTGCCAGGGACCATGCTGAGGCGTTTTCCCTTTTGCTCCACTCCATAGAGCCTTCGGTAGGCGACCGCGTCCTTGTCCTTCCTGAACCTCTTTCCTAAGGCCTTGGAGGGAACAGGTGAGAAGTCACACCCCAGTTACAGGACCTGGCTCACCCTCCCCACCTCCATCCCAAGCAAACAAACAATGATTTCAAAGGTTTGCTGAAAGGCAGGCAAAGGCAACCAAGGAGGGAGCTTCCCCGGGCCCTGGCAGAGGTCGGAGGGGCAAGGTCTGCCCATGGGCGCTTGCTCACCAACGCCTCCCTCTTCTTCCCACCATATATCAGCGGGGTCCCTGGGGACCTTGGAAACACAGGCCCTTGGAGGCCATTAGGTCTGGGTGGGTCTGCCCTGTTAGCCGCCTAGCCAGAAAGCTCCTGTCCCTCACTGAGCCACTGTGTTCTCATCTTCCAAGTGGTCTTCCTGAATGGTTTCGGGGGACAAATATGGGCGAGGGAGGATGTGACACTAGTGAAGAATGAAACTACAGGGAGGCAGCAATTGAGTAGCACAGCTGGACAGGGTAGGGAAGGGTGGAGATTTTATATGAGTGTTAATGTGGGGCCAGAGTGAATTTCAGAGCCTTAAAATTTAGAAAGCAGGCAGACATTATACAAGAGAGAAGCAGGGACCCCCTCCTTCATTTGAAGACCCAGTGCAGGTGAGGGGAGGATGGGGGCTGCATTACCAGCTGGGAAGTCTCCGTGGCCTTGTGGTTCCCTCCCCGTGCTGTCATGAGGCCTTTGCCTTTCTTCTCTTCCTTCTTCTCATTTCCTTTAAGGACTATCACCACTTTGGGCTTTTCCTTCTGAAAAGCCAAGGGAAGAGAGCCCTGCAGCCATCCCTGTGTTGACAGCGTCCCCTCCCTTTCCCCGAGGAGAAGGCTCCCAGGTGAGGGGCTGCCCCACCCCTCCACAGGCTTCAGTGCACACACTCTAGGTCCCGTTGTCACTGTCCCTCTGCTTCCGGATGCACCCTGGTATACATGTCGCCGCCCACAGAGCGACGTTGTAAGCTTCAGGCCTGGTCCTGTTCCTCTCAACCTCAGAATCCATCAGGGGCTCCCCATCACCGCCCCCACATGAGGGCCTCACTCCCTAGCCTGGTGAGAAGCCCCTCCAGCCTCCATGTGGCCTTACCAGCTGTGACTTTCCTGCCCCTGCCTCCAGTCTGGAGCCACAGGAAGGCTGCCCTGACTTTGAGCAGGTGCTGCTGATCCAGACCTCTGGGCCTTTGCTCAGCCCGGCCTCTCCCTTGGTCCTGGAGCACCCCAGGCACCCACCCCATTCAGTCTTGCTGGAGGGATGGTCATCACTGACCTTGTCTTTCTCTTTCCCCAGGTATTCCTTACCACCCGCCCAAGAGCTGAGCACACCCTGCCGTGAATGGAGTTCCTTGTGCATGGCACATTCCTGGCCCTCCTGCTCTTACAGGGGATGCAGGGAGGGCAGGGTCATTAGGGATCTCCAGGGTCCCACAGTCCAGGAGCCCAGCAGAAGCACATAAAGGGCGGGCCACCCAGGAAGCATCCCGCCTAGTCTATAAGGAGTAGGGGTGGGTGCCAGAGTATCATGGGAAAAACTAAAAAGACTGGGTCTCCTCTGGGAATGTGCTGCTTATGGTTACAGGGAGACAGTGGCCTGGACTGCAGTCTCCAGGTCAGACTGCCTGGATTCCTGCTCTATCCACGGCTGAGAGCTGAGTGACCTTGGCAAGTTTCTGCTTTCTCTGTGGCTTAGTTTCCTTGTCTGAAAGGTGGGGATAATAGGAGGACCTACTTCATAAGGTTACTGAGAGCAATAACTGAATTATGACATGCATGTGCAATGCCCTCCATGAATTATCGGGGGTGGGTTATTATGCGGGGTGGGTGGAAGGGAAGTTTCGATAAGCCATTTGGGAGTGTGGAAGGAAGCTGTCCAAGGCTCTGCTTCATGTTGCAAGTTGCCTTCTAAGGAAGGTAATGCTGGTTAGCTTTGGGGTTTTGTTTGGCTTAGTGGAGAAACAGTGCAACTCAGAACCAAGGCTGCATTTTCAGGCTATGAGGAGCTAGGATGACCCATCTCCTCCAGGGCAGCCCTTTCCACAGTCCCCAGCTCAATCCTCAGCCTCCCCCGAAAAGTCATCTGAGTAGCTCCCCACACAGCCCCCATTTTGGGGAAGCCTGAGTGGAATCGACATGGCAATGCCTTAGACTTAAGGAAAGTGCAACATTCACGGATTCAGCATCCTCCATGGCTGAGACTTCAGACCTCAGGGGTCTTCACTGATGCCAAAGTGAAGACTCACAAGGGGAAATACCATGGCTCACAAGGGGAAATACCATTAGCAGTCTGTTGTGGGGAGATCTGGATGGCCAGGCCAGACCCCAGGAGAGGAGGCCACAGAGGGCCCTGAGTGGTGAAGATAGACCCCAACCTTCTCACTAGAGGGTCCCCCGCTGTCACCTGCTGCTATCAGAGACCTGTCAGGACACGTCATCTTCCTCTTAGAAGCTTCTTTAAAAACCCAGATGCTTCTGGGAAAGGTAATGATGCTTGATGACTTAATTATATTTCCCATGTAAACTTTCTCCCTCTCTAGGTCCAAAGTTATTTACAATAAAAGCCACATTTAAGGTAAAGCTGTTAAAATGTGATTATTAGAATCTTATCCTGGTAAAAGGAGATAGACCTGAACATATTAACCATGGAAGTGAATGTAATTCCTGTGATCGATACTAAATTGAGTTTGGAGAGACCCAGAAGTCAAGCTTCCCCTTCGCCCCCAAATCAAGGCAGTGGGTAGGCTATCTGTAAATCATTAGCACCTTAGAGTAAAATATGTTTGTCAGATGAGTCTGATGGAATTGGCACTCGAGATCTTTCTGACTATAAATGGTAAGTGGTATGGTTTGGATCTGTGTCTCTCGCCAAATCTCACGTCAAGTTGTAATCTCCACCGTTGGAGGTGGGGGCCTGGTGGGAAGTGATTAAATCATGGGGGCAGTTTCTCATGGTTTAACATGATTCCCCTTGGTAGTGTTATGAAGGAGAGAGTTCTCGTGAGATCCAGTCATTTAAAAGTGTGTGTGGCACCTCATCCTCCCACTTCTTGCTCTGGTCATGTGAAGTGCCTGCCCCTCTTTTGCCTTCTGCCATGATTGTAAGCTTCCTGAGGCCTCCCCAGAAGCGGAATCCCCTATGCTTCTTGTACAGCCATGAGACAATTAAACCTTTTTTTTTTTTTTTTAATAAATTACCCAGTCTCAGGTATTTCTTTGTAGCAGTGTGAGAATGGACTAATATAGTAAGTAAGTACATGAACAGAATGGAAGCTTTCCCCAAAGGCAGGTGCTGACCTGGATAAAGCAGAGGAAGTGGAGGCAGTTATGGGGAGTTGGCCCAGCAAAGCCCATGCATTTGGGAATTGGATAAATCTCAGTTTGAGCCCTGGCTCTGCCCTTTATTACTTCTGTGAGAGCAATAAAAATACTTATTTTCACTTTCCTTATCCTTCAACTGGGGGTAAAAATAGCGCCTCCCTGGTGGCCTGACTGGGAGCAGTTGACCACATAACCCAGGTACAAATCTAAGCACAGGGCCTTCACCACAGTAAACATTAAAAGTTAGTGATGTGATGAGCATTGTCATTAGTAATGGCATTTTTTACTCATTTTGCTCTAGGGTCGGGAGATTCAAGACCAGGTGGCATCTTCTGCAGAGGACACCACTTTCCAAAGACATGGCTTGGTTCTTCATAGATGATGGGTCTTGGGGGAGCTCTGGGAAAAACTGAGGCAAACTTGGTTGCTATACTTCTTGGAGAAAGAGGGAAGGGCAGGTTAGAACTAGCTCGATGTAGGGTAGAAAAGAGGAGGTATGTTAGCTGGAGTCGCAGTTGCAGTAATGGCAGTGAGGAATGAATGTTCTTTGATTCTGAAGGCATCACAAGGAGGGAAGAGCTGAGGGCAGTAGGAAGATCCCATCCTGCAATACGGAGACCCAGAAGCCACTGCCCCTTGGCCCTTCTAGAATTCTGACCAATACTAACATTTCCCCAGCTTGACTAAACTTTAGACAGGTTTCTTCCTGATGATAGGTCTTTGGCCTCCTTTTCCTGAGAACCTTTCCTCTAGAAAATTTGCATTTGTAAATTTTTTCTCTGTCCCTTTGAGATGTAAATTTATCAGCCTCTTGCTAGTTTTACAATCCAGGAATGTTTTTCTCAAGGACCTGGGAGGACCCTTTGAAATATAATCATCAAGAAAGATTGTACCCTGTCTCTCAGTCTCTGTGAGAGGATGGGAGCCTAACATTGATAAGTGCAAATTAGCAACACGGACAGCCTAATCATATTAACTAATCCCCCCACTCCCTTAATGTCCTTGGGTACTTCTCACTAGCTTATCCCAGCACTTCAAAACCATCCCGCCTTTTGTTTCAGGAGAGTCAAGTCCAATCTCTCTCCCCTACTGCAACTATCTTGAGCAAAGTCTTCCTGCCATTTCTCTTGGATGGTACCCACCTCGGGAGCTTGTTTCTTCTTCCCCTGCCTCCGCTCCAGCCACTCCAGCACACGGGTGAGGTCAGACATGCGCCTCTCTTCGACAGTCTTCCACATGGATTTCCTCTTTGTGGGCATTAAATCCTTCAGGTACACTGGTTGCTCTGACATTGTGGAGTCTTGCTAGTGGCTTGGGTGGGAGGCGGCTGGCACTCTCTCACTCTCTTGATCCCTTTATCTGGACTCGATGGCCTGGTGATTCAGAAGGTAAGGTGTGGCCTCCAGATATGAACATAAAGGGCAGAGTGAGCAAAGACACTGGGATATTGGCTTTAAAGGGTGGAAGGCCTGGGGAGTGATTGTGAGGTCATTGCCAGGCTTGGTAGCTGGCTCTGAGGTCAGAGTAGAGGTGAGACATTGGCCACCTCCCACTGTTCCCCATGTGGCCAATACCCCTCTTCAGGCGTTATGTCTCCTCTGGACTCTGCCACAGCCTCCTTGCGGCCTTTCCACCTCCATCTCCACACAGATCTTACTAAAATAAAGGTCAGCCCATGCATCTTCCTTTCTCAGAAACCTTCAATGGCTCTCTGTTGCCTATCTAAAAAAAGTCTAAATTCTTTAGTTTGGCATCCTGTCTTTCTACAGTGTACTCTAATTAGAAGAAAGTTTTTTATAAGCCCAATTCGTCTATGTTCATTTATTCATCCAACATGTGGTTATCAGGCACTTACTAAGTATTGGGAATGGTGCTGGGGATACGATGCAGGAGAAAAACATAGGCAGACTTCCTAAGACATATGGGCTAGTGGAAAAGCAGGGCAGATAATTACCCTATGAATCCATAATGACAAGTGAAGATGAGTGCTCTCAAAGAAAGGAATGTAGTTCTAAGAAAGGCCATAGCAATGGTACTAGACTTGGATGGGGTGGTGGGTAGGCCACTTTTGAGCTCTGAGCTAAAGGATAAATAGACTTCAACAGGGCTGCTATGGACTGGACAATTGTGTCCCTCTTGCTGGCATTAAAACGTGGGGCCTCGGGAGGTAATTAGGTCATGAGGGCAGTTCTCTCATGATTGGAATTGGTGCCCTTGCAGAAGAGACTAGAGAGAGCTCCACCACGTGGAGATGTAGTGAGAAGGTGTCACCTATGAACCAGGAAATGGGTTCAGCAGACATAGAATCTGTCAGAGCCTTAATTTTGGATTTCCTAGGCTTCAAAACGGTGATAAATGAATGTTTGTTGTTTATAAGCTACCCACTTTGTGCTATTTTGTCATAGGCCCGAGTGGATTAAGACAAGGGCTTTGGACCAGAGACATACGCCCGTGCAAAGGCCCTGTGCAAAGGCTTTAGACCAGAGACATATGCCTGTGCAAAGTGGGAGGCATAGCACTAACAGCAGAAGGCAAGAGTGGCTAGAGTACCAGGGGGAAAGAGGCAATGGTACAGAGGTGGCCAGAGGCCAGGCCATCCAGGAACTTGGTGGCCACGGGTTCTGCTCAGACTGGGAAGGGAAAGGGAGCAAAAGGAAAACAATAAAGGAATTCAAAAAAAAGAGGGAGGGAGTGGCATGGTCAGGTTTCCCTTTTTTGCTCTAGTAAACTTCTACTGAAGTAAATTAAGTATACAGAAATGTGCCAGAATCACAAATGAAGACATCTACGTAACCAGTACCCCAGAATCTCCCCTACAGCCCCTGGTAGTTATTAGCACCCTCCAAGGGTAAACATCATCTTATCATCCAATTTCTGCTTTTTTTTTTTTTTTTTTTTTGAGACAGAGTCTCTCTCTCTGTTACCCAGGCTGGAGTGCAGTGGTGGGATCTCAGCTCACTGCAACCTCCGCCTCCCAGGTTCAAGCGATTCTCCTGCCTCAGCCTCCCGAGTAACTGGGATTACAGGCACTCTGCAATTTTTGTACTTTTAGTAGAGATGGGGTTTCACCATGTCGGCCAGGCTGGTCCTGAACTCCTGACCCTGATCCACATGTCTCGGCCTCCCAAAGTCTGGGATTATAGGCATGAGCCACCGTGTCTGGCCTTATCATCCAATTTCAAACTTTTTCTTCCTGTTATTGAGTTTTATATAAACAAAATAATATACATGTGATATTTTACATCTGAATTTATTAATTTTGCAATATTTTTGTAAGATTTTGAAATAGTGAATTATTTTGTCTTTGTTTATGTGGTAATATGTTTATTTTACCTTCATTCTTGAAGAAAGATTTTCTGGATAATGGAACTCATGGTTAAGAGTCTTTTCAACACTTTGTATATGTCATTTGATTGCTTTTTGCCCTCTATTGTTTTATTTGGGAAGTCAGCTGTTAATTGTATTGTTGCCTCTTGTAGTAATAAGTCATTTTTCTCTTTCTTGTTTTTCTCTTTGTTTCTGTCTTCTGACTGCTTGCCTATAATTTGTCTAGGTGTGGATCTCTACATATTTATCCTACTTGAGGTTTATTGAACATTTTGGATATGTATTTAATTTTTTAAAGTCAAATTCTGAAAGTTTTTGGCCATTGGTTTTTCCATATGTTTTCTGCTCCTTCCTTTTTATTTTCTACTTCTGGTTTTCTCATTATACATCTGTTGGCTTGTTGTTGTCCCACTGGTCCCTATGGTTCTGTTCATTTTACTTCAATCATTTTTTTTTTCTCTGTGTTCCTCAGATAGATACTTTCTATCACTCTGTCTTCAAGTTCATTGATCCCTTCCTCTGCCATATATAATCTGTTGTAATAGGTCTTTACAGTAAAATTGTAATTTATGCTTTTCAACACCAGAATTTCCATTTCTTTCGTTATACTTTCTATCTCCTTATTTAGAATCTTTCTCTGCTGATTCTTTATTATCATAATTTTATTTAAAACTTTAAACAGTTCTTTGAACATATTTAGAATAGCTATTTGAAATCTTTGTTTGCTAAATACAGAATCTAGGGAAACTCAGAGACAGGTTCTACTATCTGCTATTTTCCTCAGTATGTGTCACACTTTCCTATTTCTTTGCATATCTTGTAATTTTCTGTTGAAAACTGGGCATCGAAAATATTGCAATGGATATGTTAATTGATATGTAATGGATATGTTAATTATCTTGATGTAGCCATTCCATAATGTATCATTATGTTGTACACCATTAATACATGCAATTTTATTTGCCAATTAAAAAAATTGCAACAACTTTGGATTCTGATTTCCCCTACTCCATGTTTTATTGTGAATCATGGAATTGCTATCTGGGAATCTTGTCTTCTCTGTTGTGTGAAGCTGCTGAAATTTCTGATGACATTTCTTACATTCTTGCTTTTTAAAAATATTTAAGGCTAGCTTCCTAAGCATCATCTCTGTGTCTGCATATCTAATTGGACGGAAATTGTGCTCAAACACCTTAAATGAGTAACGCCATCTGAGATCTGCTGATGAATCTACATGTGGGTATGGGAGCTGTATCAGTTATCTTATTGCTGTTTAATGTTATCTCAAAGTTTAGTGGCTTAAAACAAGAGAAAGATTTTACAGATTTTGTGGGTTGGGAATCTGGGTGTGCCTTAGCTGGGTTCTCTGGCTCAGGCAACAATCAAGGTGGTGGCCACGTTATAGTCATCTGAAGGTTTGACTGGGGAAGGATCTGCTTCCACACCCCTCATGTGATTGATGGCAGGATTGGGTTCCTTGCAGGCCATTGAACAGAGAACATCACTTCTTTGTCACAAGAAACCCTTTGTTCCTTGTGACATGTGCCTCTTCATAGGATAGCTCATGACATGCAGCTTGCTTCATCAGCACAGGAAGGGGGAAGAACCAGAGAGAGAGTGAGAGCAAGGCAGAAGTCAGTCTAACCTTGGAAATGACATCCACCATTTTTGCCGTATTAGAATATGATTTATTGGAAGCAAGTCCCTATGTCAGCTGCACCCAAAATGAGGGGATTACACAGAGTGCTAATACTGAGGACAGCATTTATGGGAGCCATTTTAGAAGCAGCCTACCATAGGAATACATTCAAACTTCAGTCCATTTTCATGTTTTCCTCTATTTTTTGCTTTCTACTGGGCTCTTTTTCATCTCCTCTGTATATCTGTGTAGCCTCAGAGTTGGCCAGCAGAGTCTGGCTAGACTGGGCCCTTTCTGGTTTCTGCTATGCAAGCATGCAGCTTTAGCTAGAAACATTTGCCCCAGTCATGACTAAAGTGATGTTCTCAGTCTAAAGGACTTTTTGGCCCTCCTGCTTTTCTACCTTGGCAACTTTTACTTAAACCAACATGGCTGCCAAGAGTGGATGTGGCCCAGTGCTCTAAGTCAAGTAAGCTCCCTTTACAGCCGAGAGACTGTGTCTCCTCCCAGTCTGCCCCACCCTGGAGGAGCCTCCCTATTGACTTAGCTAGGAGCAGGAGATGGGAGCAGCCTTAGGCTAGAGTGCCAAAGATTCTCACTGTTGTTACCCAGACTTCTGCAGTTCTCAAGCATAAATGTTGCTCCAACTGTTATATGCCTCCAGTTGATTTCTGGAGTGCTGTATGATGGTTTTGATCAATGTTTTTGAGCTTTATAGTTGCTTTTAGGGAAGAGGATTTATTATCACTTCACTTGGCCATAGACAATTTCCCTTGCTAATGCCCTTTTAATACAGTTTGTAATATCCTCTTTGCTATTTGGAAATGAAATCCATATAAAACTTATTTGCATACATACATTTAAAAAAACTGCTATAATCCTCTAAACCAATATAAAAAGGAAAATTTTAAACAATACAGTCTCCTTTTGGGTATATTTCAGTATTATAATATCTGGTCACAACTAAAATAATTGATAATAATTTAGTCATTCCACAATATATCATCATGTTGTTTATTATTAATGTATACAACTTTATTTGCCAATTTAAAAATATTGTAGCAAATTTGGATTATGATTTTCCCCTAACTAGAGTCTTAGGATCTCTGTTTTAATGTTAATGCTGGTCAGTTGTGTGGACCAAAAAAAGAAAACTCTGTAGTATAAAGAGATTTATTCTGAGCCAGTATGAGTGACCATGGCCCAGGGAAGAGTCTCAAAAGATCCTTAGAACACGTACTTGAGGTGGTTGGGTTACAGTTTGGTTTTATACATTTTAGGAAGACAGAAGCTATAGGCAAAGGCATAAATCAACATATGTAAGATATATAATGGTTCAGCCCAGAAAGCTGGGATATTTTTTTATATATACACACGCACACATATATATATACACACACATATATATTTTTTGTTTGTTTGTTTTGTTTGAGACAGAGCCTTGCTCGGTCACCCAGGCTGGAGTAAAGTGGTGTGATCTCAGCTCAGTGCAACCTCTGCCTTCTGGGTTCAAGCAATTCTCCTGCCTCAGCCTCCTGAACAGCTGGGACTACAGGTGTATGCCACCATGCCTAGCTAATTTTCTGTATTTTTAGTAGAGACAGAGTTTCATAATGCTGGTCTTGAACTCCTGACCTCATGATCTGCCTGCCTCAGCCTCCCATGGTGCTGAGATTACAGGTGTGAGCCACCAGGCAGGTGGGACATCTTGAAGTGGAGTGGAGTGGTGCTTGCAGGTCACAGGTGGATTCAAAGATTTTCTGATTAGTGATAGGTTGAAAGAGTTAAGCTAAAGACTTGAAGTCAGTAGAAATAAATGCTTGAATTAAGATAAAGGGGGTTGTGGAAACCAAGGTTCTTGTTATGTAGATGAAGTCTCCAGGTGGCAGGCTTCAGAGAGAATAGATGGTAAATGTCTCTTTGTAGACCTTAAAAGGTATCTGACTCTTAGCTAATTTCTTCTAGATCAGGGATAGGCCTGGCTGCATTAACAGAAGTTCCTTACAGATGCAAACTTTCCCCTACAGAAGATGGTTTTGCAGGGCCATTTCAAAGTATGTCAAAGAAAAATCTCTTGGAATAAAATAGTTTCATTTCCTTCAGGGTCTTCTATCTGTCATGTGATGTTATACCAGTGTTAGGTTGGAATTTGGTATCTTATTGCCAAAGAGTCTGTTTTGTGAAACTTGGGATCTCTTTTTTTTTTTTTTTGAGGCGGAGTCTTGCTCTGTTGCCCAGGCTGGAGTGCAGTGGCGTGATCTCGATTCACTGCAAGCTCCGCCTCCTGGGTTCACGCCATTCTCCTGCCTCAGCCTCTCGAGTAGCTGGGACTACAGGCGCCTGCCACCATGCCCGGCTAATTTTTTTGTATTTTTAGTAGAGATGGGGTTTCACCATGTTAGCCAGGATGGTCTCGATCTCCTGACTTTGTGATCCACCTGCCTTGGCCTCCCAAAGTGCTGGGATTACAGGCATGAGCCACTGCGCCCAGCAGGGATCTCTATTTTAATGTTAATTCTGTTCTTTTGTGCCTAAACTCCGTAAGGGAGGGACCATACTGAGGCATATTCAATCTTCCTTCTTATCAAGACAAAGAATTCAATTTTTCAGGTTTCTCTTGTCCCAGAGAGGTCTGTGCAGTCAATCAGGGTGACTTAGGATTTTATTTTTGGCTTACAAAGGTAATCCCCCAAATTTCCTAAATGTCTCTTAGAGAATGGTACAACCCCGCTGAAAACTAACAGCATAATCAAAACTGTCTAGACTCTATTTCTGCAGTTTTTGTGGGGAGCAAGTTCTGTTTTGAAAGTTTTCCATGGATGAAAGTTTATCTTCCAAGGTCTATTTTTTCCCTGAACATTAATGCAAACAAATCAACTTTGAAAAAGAAGTGCACTTTCCTCAAAGGATATTAACCTTGGGCTAAAAAGCTTTATTACATTTTTTCTGACTGGAACACCTCAGAAACACTGGTGGTAGGAGGGAAACAGAAGCCCAGGTTAGTTTCCCAACAGGACGGAGAGGCAGAGTGGGTCTGGAGTGACTTGGCCCAGGGACTAGAAGGCACTTTTGGTGGGCTCCTGGCCTTGTGGGATAAGGGTGTATTTAGAAGCCATCAAAGTCAAACCATGATGTTAGTTATGTCTCCAAGAGTAGAAACTTTCTTCCAATGATCTGGGCTCTTTAATGTCTCAGATACCCTCTCATTTCACAAATGGCTGCTACTATTAAACTTAAGAAACATCACTGGCTTTTCTTATTTTCCCTTCTTTCTAATTTCCAAATTCAAACTGAAGTAGGAGCTCTTTTATGGCCTAGTGTCTCCAAGAAACCTTTTCTGATTTTTATCCTGAAATCCTTTCTTTCTACTGAATGTACAATGCACATTGATAAAAGAAAATTTCAGCTGAATGAAATTTAAGAGTTTAATTGAGCAATGGATGATTTGTGAATCAGGCAGCCTCTCAGGCCAGAGTAGGCTCTGAGAAGTGAAATACAGAAACAGCTAGATTGGTTACAGGTTGACATTTGCCTTATTTGAATATCGTTTGAACGGTTGGCTACATTTGATTGCCAAAACTCAGTAATTGGCACAAGTGTAGGCTATGGTGTGTTTACACTTCCATTTGTTACAGTTCATGATATACAGAAAAACCTTTAGGCCAAAACTTAAAATATGTAAGGAGGGAGCTTTAGGCTAAACTTGACTTACCTACATTGATATTTAGTAATGTCTACCTTATACTTAATTGCATTCCATCCATGTTAGTATTCATGAGACTTTGAGAGTAAAGACCACACCTGGTTCATTTCCACATCACCTGGGGTGTCAAGCACAGGGTCTGCCACATAGCAGGTGCTTGACAACTATTTTTTGCTATAATAAATAGCAAATCAATGTGTAAATGAATGACCGAATTGTCCAAATGAAACATTGAGTAGATAAAACCAGTGAGGGCATCAATCAATGAGTTAAGGTTAGAATGAATCACTGTATCAATATCTGTACTAGTCAAAGCATTTTTAGATGCAGAGAACAGAAACCTACTCAGACTAGCCCAGGTAAAAATAGCACTAGGAGAGGGCAGGCTATTGCTTAACAACTTAACACAGTGTTTCTCTGTTGAGAAGGAAGGAAGTTTCCATAAGAACATAGAAGTAATGATACCGTGTGAACTGGGATGGAAAGCCCACACCCAAAATGTCCACTCGAAAATTTTACTGATAATCTTAGAACCCAAGGCTCCAGGGTACCCAGCTGGGCCTCAGGGTACTGGAACCAGAAACAGAATAGATGGGAGCCAAGGCTGAGGGCTCCACATCCCTCTCATTCCTGTCCATCTGTCTGTCTAGCTGTTGTGCCTTTTCTCCTTTTGTTCTGGCTTTCTGCTTCTGTCTCTATCACAATTAATGTCTTCTAGATCATTTTACCTACATCCTTTTCTTTACAAGACATTTCAGCGTAGGTGCCTACCACTGTAACAGTGAAAAGGAGGTCTAGCATCACAAACTCTAGTTTGATTTTAATCTCCCGCCTCATGTAATGATTATCTTTTAGGTTAACTGCTTTTGCTTGCCTCTGTACGTAGGCCAAGCCAAGTATGAGAGGAATTTTAGCTTATAGTTTACCTTTAAAGCAAGGATGACAATAGCCCCTTCCCAAAATTAACCCCTGAGAAGATAAGGAGGGTATATACATGGTTAATAGTGTTGTGTTAAAGGTTTATAGGAGCATCGTGACCTAACCAAGGCCAAAGAAAGTTACCCTTGCCGGCGCACAGATGTCTGTCATCATCAGTCACCTTTTGACCACTACCCTCTCCCTCCTCCCTTCCCATAATATTAAAGGAATCCCAAATTCCTATAAGTGTAAAATGTCTTTAGGACACTAGTCTGTCATCTTCTTGGTTTGCTGCCTCTCTGACATAAAGTCACTTTCCTTGCCCCAAGACCTTGTCTCTTGACTTATCGCCTATTGTGCTGCAAGTGGTGTGAGCTTTGGACTTGATGACACCAAAAATTGCATTTTTTCTTGGTTCAAATCCTCCCCCAACAGCCCCCTGAAAAGAAAGAAATCTAAAGGGCTCAGTCCACTCTCTTTGGCTCAGACCTGATTTTCTTTGGGTCAACTGTTATCCCAATCTTTTCAAGAGTGGTGGGGGTGGGCACAGGCTGGCAGGCCACAGTTACATTGTCTGTTCCCATTCAGCAGGTCTGTAGGTAGGGGAGGCGATGATAAACAGGCACAAATACAGCCAGCGAGTGAATGAATGAGTGAATGAACAAGACGTGGGGGTGACTCTCAGGCTTCTTCACCCAAAGTTTCTCTTTCCCAAATCTGTAGTAGAGACCAGCAGCTACATGTTTTGGAAGCCTTGCCCTTGTCTCCACAGAAGGCAACTGGAGGCCTTGTCGGGGGCTGGATTGGGGATTGAGTTACCAGAATTCTACTCTTGCAAATACAAAGTATTAGCTCTCTCTTTCATCTTTTAGAGACAGGGTCTTGCTCTGTCTCCCAGGTTGGAGTTCAGTGGTGCAACGATAATTCACTGCATCCTTGAACTCCTGGGCTCAGGAGATCCTCCCACCTTAGCCTCCTGAGTAGCTGGGTCTGCAAGCATGTGCTACTATGCTCAGCTAATTTGTTTACTCCTGGCCTCAAATGATCCACTGATCCACCCACCTCAGCCTCCCAAAGTGCTGGGATTACCGGGGTAAGCCACTGTACTTGGCCTTTCTCTGTTATTTTAAAAGACACCAAAGGCCAGGCTCACCATGCTCCAGATGGTCATCTGGTACTGTTAGACATAGTTAGACAGGTATGAGTGGGGCAGGAGTGGGCTCTCTCTCATGCACTAGGGATGTTGGGTGATGGTTTGGCAGTCATCACATTGCCTCTCTAAAAATGATAAATTGGCAGCTGGCACTAGGGAGAGGCCGTTTCTTGATGGCCCACACCTGTTGCACGAAAGTGTTAATTGAATGCAGGTACCAGGGAGAAGCAACTTCCTGGGCACATGCCTTAAGAGATAAAATGGTGGAGTATAACCTTCCAGGGCACACCACAGGTAAAGGGAAGAAAGCCTCAGATGGGCATGCATACAACTTCCTAGACACACTGCGTGTGCTCACCTCCCAAAGGTAAGGAGGGCACAGCACTCGTGGGCAGCCCACCCTAAGGGAAGAATCATGGGAAAGGGGTACAAGATGCCAGAGGTGGGCAATATGAAGACTTTTCATATCTATTGTGCTAGGTCATGGGTCTCAAATTCAGGTGTCATGCAGGTGACATAGAGGAGTGAAGCTGGCTGAGTATAAGGCAGTAGGAAGTGTGTGGAGTGAACTGTCAACCACATGCCCTTCCTAAAAGGGTGGCTGTCACTTGGTGTCAGGTGGTCGTGGCCATGTGAGAAGGTGAGCCCAGTGTGGTCAGATCTTCTAATTTTTTTTTTTTTTGGGGAAGCTAGAAATTTTGATTTGTATGTGACACTAGTTGGAAACTGTCTTGGTTCATTTTGTGTTGTTATGAAGGTTACCTGAGGTGGAGTAAATTATGAAAAGGTTTATTTGGCTCACAGTTCTGCAGGCTGTACAAGAAGCATGGCACTGGCATCTGCTTGGCTTCTGGTAAGTCCTCAGGAAGCTTGTATTTGTGGTAGAAGGAGAAGGGGAAACCAGTGTGTCATATGGTGAGAGAAGGAGAGTCAGAGAGGAGGTGTCAGGCTCTTTTAAACACCCAGCTATCATGTGAATTAATAGAGGGAGAACACACTCATTAACTCGGGTGGCACGAAACCATTCAGGAGAGATCCAACCCCATGACTCAAACACCTTTCACCAGGTGAAACATTGGAAATCACATTTCAACATGAGATTTGGAGGGGACAAAAGTCCAAACTGTAACAGAAACCAATTTGAAAAGAAATGTTGGCAGAGATCAATGACATATGCCTATAGTACCAGCACTCTGGGAGGCCGAGGTGGGAGAATTGCTTGAGGCCAGGAGTTTTGAGGCCAGCATGGGCAACATAATGAAACCCCTATATCTACAAAAAAAAAAAAAATACAAAAAATTAAAAATTAGCTGGGTGTGATGGTGTGCACTGATAGTCCCAGCTACTCAGAAGGCTGAAGCAGGAGGCTGAACCCAGGAGTTCAAGGTTATAGTGAGCTATGATTGTGACACTGCACTCCAGCCTGGGCAATGGTGAGACCTTGTCTCTAAAAAAAAAAAAAAAAAGAAAAGCATGATAATTTATTGTTATTATTATTTGGACAAAATTCATGTGATCGTGCTCAGGCCGATCTGCAGTTTCTGCCTCGTTCAACCCTCACCACAGCTAGGAGGCACGTCAGGCCAAGTGACTGCAGAGGAAATTGAAGCACAGAGATGGGAAGGCTACTTGTTCAAGTCTACTCGGCTGGGAATAAGAACAGTCAGGACTCAAACCCAGTTCTCCTGGCCCCCAGTCTAGTGGGGTTCCACAAGAGAAGAGTCTGAGAAACAGGACTCAGGTAGCAGTCATCCCTCAAGGATGAGGGGGCCTTGAAAGTGGAGAAAGGTCTGAACACATCTCCAGCCCTGGGGTGTTCATGAGGGTGAAATCCACAGGATTTTTCACTTTGGTGCTGCACAGTTCCGAAAAGATGGGGCAGCTGTCTTGTTTTTATTTTGTACTACTTTCTGCTGTTTTAATATCCGGTATCATTGCAATAAACAAAAACCATCTAAAGAACATATAATCTTATTAGTGAGAACTGGCTTCCCTGTTGCTGGTCTAAGTTCCGGAGAAAAGCCATTGGTCCCCCCGTCTCAGCAGGGCATCTCAGGCGAGTGGCTCTGACTCTTGGAATGTCACATTTGCCCTATTTTCTAGGACATTACAAGCAAATGTCTCAATTAGGCCGCAGGATGGATGTGCTGTGGAGTGCACTGTGATTTACATACTCAGAGCCCTGCAGTCTCTTTGGCTCTGGAAATGTCCTTCGTTGGCTCTGCAGGGCACTTGAGGAGACTACTGGCTTCCCAAGGGGCACAGGCCTTGGAGCTGGATGCCTTTGAGGGTGATGTTAAAGACCAGGCAAGGAACAGCATGTAACTGTGGAGATCAGGCTGACCCAGGAGCCAGAGATATGCTATGAGGCCTATCGGGCTCTGTGTCCATTCGCTAGATGACCTTGGGCTTACTACATGGCCTCTTTAGTCTTGCCCTTCTGCTATGAAGTTTAGGGGTTGCAAACTGGCGCAAGTTGTATTAGTTTGTTTTCACGCTGCTAATAAAGACATGACCAAGACTGGGTAATTCATAAAGGAAAGAGGTTTAATTGACTCACAGTTCCACATAGCTGGGGAGGCCTCACAGTCATGGCAGAACACAAATGAGGAGCAAAGTCACGTCTTACATGGATGGTGGCAGGCAAGAGAGCTGGTGCAGCAGAACTCCCACTTGCAAAAACATCAGATCTCGTGAGAATTAGTCACTACCACGAAAATAGTATGGGGGAAACCACTCCCATAATTCAATTATCTCCATCTGGCCCCACCCTTGACACATGGGGATTATTACAATTCAAGCTGAGATTTGGGTGGGGACACAGACAAACCATATTAAAGTGATATTTAGTCCACACATATATTTTATTCAACCTGCAAAGTGTTTTAGAAATCAGGGAATAAAAAACACACACACACACACACACACACACACACTCTCAGATTTCTGATTTAAGTAAATAAATAGTCTGATACGATGGCCTGGATAGCACTGGTCCCCCTGAGCAGTGGGGGTGCCACCTGTTGCTATAATCCCTCCTGGCCAGCTTCACCCATCTGTGGAACCTGCTTATCCCTTGAAGACATATGTGTTTGTGACCCCTGGATTAGGTAATAATTCCACCCACTTTACTGTTACAAAGACAAAGTTGTATCTCCCTATCTTTGATCTGGAGAAGTAGAGATTCTTATCCCATTTTATAGGTTTGGAGCCCAAGGCTCCAAGACATGTGTTCACTCAGGCTGTCAGTTACTATACGGTGCAGCTGTACTCACACCTGTCTGAGCTCAAGCCCCACCTCCTTCCAAGCTCTCATTAGGTGGGGGATTTATCTTCAGTGCATACCTGAGCTGACTGAGGCTAAGGGTCCTTGTAGGTCTCATTGCCAGTGAAACCCTGACACTTCACTGCTTGCCACTGGGAGGAGAGAGGCAAAGGCTAAGGGGTTGGGAACACATGTAAAGTTCTCTGGTGCACCTGTTTTTGCATGCCATAGGGGAACTAGAAGGGAGAGGGAGGCCTTTGGGATGAGGGATTTATAGAGAGGCTGGGCAGGGTAGTGGGCAGAATGCAGGGCTGGGCATCAGGGGATTCACTGACTCTGTTCCTTTCCTTGGGGCCTCCTGATCTCTTGACTATAGGCAGGCCAGTTTTTCATAGACCTCATTTTCCTCATCTGTAAAATGGCATTAACATCACCCTTGCTTCCTTGTGGAGGTGCTCATGAGACAACCGAGGGCTTCGCAAAGTTGCAGAAACTCAGGGTACATGACAGCATGATGGTGATAGCATCAGAGTTAAGAGCACAGGCTCTGTAGGCAAATCCACCATGTGCCAGCTGTGTGCCCTCAGGCAGATTGCTTAATCTTTCTGGTCCGAGTTTTGTGTTCTGTAAAATAAAGTCAATAATAATCCCTATTCCAAGCGACTGTGGGCATCCAATGAGATATCTCTACCAAGTGCCAGGCTTCCAGTAGGTTCTTCATACAGAATATGGACAAACACATGGGCCTATGATGACCAAGGGTGGGAATGATGCTGAAATGCACAGAATGAAGGCCCTGGGAAGGCCAAACCAGGGGTCCCAGTGCAGGGGGATAAGCACAGAAACAACCTCAGCAAAGTCCAGGCAATGGCCTTGCCCTGGTTCCTCCTCCCGCAGGTCATCAGCACTACAGCTGGAGCAGGGAGGCAAGAATCCATGAGGAGGTGCTTTGGGGCCGGGTGTAGGCTCTCGGAGGGTTTGTCCTGCTGTCCAGGATGATAACTCAGGGCTCATTTCCCTCTGTTACCAGTCTCCTAGAGAAAGCCCAGCCTGGTAGCCTAGAAGTCTGGCCCAGTGGGTAGACAGAGGGTGACTGAACCCAGATTCTTGGTAAATTGATCAAGCGGGGGTGGTTTAGTCTGGCCACCTTAAGCTAGTCCTGCTCCATACTGGTGGCCTGGTTGGCAAGTCCCAGCCCGGTTATAATCATTGTAATTTAAGTAGTAATAACCCCCCATCCTCTGCTGCCCTCAGGGTAGTGGCCGCTTACAGCCGCGCACACTGCAGGAAGGGATGCCGGTGACTGCCTTTCTGTTTTATAGGAAGCCATCTTGCGGAACCAGTCTTGCAATTCTCTCCTTGAGAAAAAAAGCCCTGGGTGTGAAGTTTTTGTGCATAGGAGTGGGGAGAGGAGGCTGAGCTGACTCCTGCTCATAGGTGTCCCAGCTTTCTTGTTGTTTGACCCTAGGATATGAGAGTTGGGTTGGGAGTGAGGGTTGGAGCTGGGGTTAAGGCTGCCAGGCCCTGGAGGAAACATCTGGGGTGTGATACAAAGCTGATACTGGTTCTTGGGTGGTCTCATTTGCTGCCAACCAGGTGCTGTGCTAGACGTTTCCATGTATTCTCTCATTTAATTCTCCCAGCGAACTGGCAAAAAAGGTACTATAATCCCGACTTGATAGCTCGAGAAATCAAGTGTCATGGAGGTGAAGTTGCTGACTGAGGTCCCACCAGTGGTAGGGAGTGGAGTCCCCATTCCTCTTGCTTCTCAGGAAACTAGAATTCTTTTCCTCATTGCATAGATGAAGAGACTGCAGCCCAGGAAGGGAAGCAACAGTGCCATAGCTGATCAGTGGAGGGTCAAGAATTTAAGCAAGCCCCCAGGTCTCGAATCCACAGCCGTTTCCAGTCAGCCCAATGGGGAAGGCCCTCACGATGGAACTGCCAGCCCCTTTCAAAAGCTTCACACAGGTGTTTTGCCACTTCTTGTCCCCAGAGACATCTCCTCTATGCAGTTCTGCAAAAAAGAGGCCAGCTTCTCTGTCCTCTGGCAGGGGCAAATGGAGTGTAACAGGCACGTGAATGAACCTGGGGGCCAGGTCACTAAGATTGAAATCCTAGCTCTGCCACTGGACATCTTTGACAAGTACAGAAACAACAACAACAAAACCCTTTCTGCCGCTCTCTCCTCCTCTGTAAAATGGGACAAAACGATATAACAAACCTCATAGATCACTGTTTAGAGTTCTGAAATCAGGCCATAGGTGTGAAGTGCTTACAGCGGTGCCTGGCATATGGAATTGCCGGCCGCCATTGTTTTGGTGCATGTGAACAGTGGTGTGGAGCTGCAGGGAGAACATGGGGAGCTGGGTTCCCACCCCCCAAGACTCTCCACTCCCTGAGTCTGAGTTTCCCTGCTGCTGCTCAGTTTCTTAGCACCCACTTGCCTCCAATTCCGAGTCTGCGATTTTGCTGTGCCACAGGAGTTTCTCAGTGACCCAGCACAAGAATTCATCTTTTCAGTGCACGGGACACACAGCATCACATGGGTCTCCCTCTGTAGTGTGTGAGCCCACGTGCTTGGCTGCCCCTGGCATTCTCATGGCTGCACTTATTTCACCTCCTCCCTCTCACCTTTGCCCACAAAGCATCACTGAAACCCCGTGGGTGTCAGGCCCTGCACCAGAGATAGACGCTGCCCTGCAGGAGCTCTCATGCGGGGGTGATTTCCCCCCTCCAACCTCCAGCAGACAGTTAGCAATGAACATTTTTGGTTTGGTGGGTGCTACTGGCATCTGTGGAGCTCTGCTTACTTAGAATGCGAACTGGAGGGAGCTCCTACCTGTCTTTTCTTGCTGCCCTCGCCCTCCCTACCCCAAGGCTCTGTGGCTCTCAGTCCCTAACTAACTTTCTTCACCTAGAAAGATCACCTGGGACATGGGAGCCTAAGTCACAGCTCACGTTTATGGCCCTTCCTTTCTTTCCTGTGAAGAAGTGTCTCTCTGCTTTGCAAGCTAATAGTGTTGTTAACAGTTCCCACATGCTTATTGTTTTCAAACCTTTACGTGGAGTAATCCTCACCACCACCCTGGGAGGTAGGTGTTATGATTAACCCAAATTTTGCAGGTAAGGTCATTGAGGAAGAGAAGTTAAAAATTGTGTCTCTGGTCACATGGGCAATAAGGGAGCCATGGTGTGCACTCCAGCCAGGGATGCCGCTAAACATGCTGCCAGGCATGGGGCAGCCTCCACGACAAAAAATTGTTCAGCCAAAATTGTCCATAGTGCTGAAATTGGGAAATTCTAGTCTGTTGGACAACACAGACATGTGGCCGAATGGTTAAATTAAATGTGAGAAGGCTACGGCAGAAGCAGGGACAGAATTATTTCAAGGTCCAGAAGTGAGGGGAATAACCGCATCAGAGGAAAGCAAAGGCAGCACCCATGGGGGAAGTGACAATATCCTTGTCTCCTCTGTGTCTCAAATATGTTCCCGAGCTTCAGTTGATTTTGTCAAGCCTGCAAATACAGCCCTTCTGACAGTTCAAGCCCCATCTGCTCTGGTAATTTCATTTGTACTCCTGGAGCCAGCCATACCTGAATTCTTGTACTCTCTGGTCATGTGGCACCTCTAGGTTTCTTTATTCCTTAGACTTGTTTGAGTTTAGTTCTAATAAGTAGATAAACACTATGCTAGAAACACACTCACGTATCTTGAGCAGAGTTTGCTTCTCCCCTGTGCACCTGATGGCCCACCAACTCATAGCTGCTCTCTTCCTCCATACAGAATATGGTGTATTCTTTATTCTATGGTTGGTGGCTTCCATTACGGCTGCAGAAGTGGCAGCTGCCATCCCTGCAGCATCAAAATATCCAAGCATCAGTTGTGTGATTGAAGTGTTTTATTAGCCCGGACTGGGGATGCCATGATCAGATGTGGTTCGTGGAACAGCTGCCCGTGCAGAGCTGGCAGTTAATTAAAAGCTCCACACACTTAGTGATTAACTAATCACAGCATGGTGGCAGTCGGTGATGAGGCGGTGACTTCTCTGCTGGAGTCAGCTGAGAAGCTCCAAATGTCTGCCTTCCGGCGGCCAGCCCCAGCAGGGGGCTTTGGGAGCCCCAGTGTAGGCGTCCCAGCAGTTTGCTGAGCAGATTCCCAGCTGTGCCTCTTGTTTAAAGCTTACAGGAGAGAGTGAAAGGGGACTCTGGTGGGAGGAGGAAGGTGTGGCCATCACTGCAAGGGCTGGGCAGGGTGGGGCTGGAGAGGAAGGGAGAGGGCACTGTCAGCATCTAGTGACCACCATGCAGGTGGAGGCTGAGCCTGATGAGATGTCAGGAAGGTGGCAAGAAGGGAGGGAGTTGGCCATAGGTCCTGGGTGGAGTCTCAGGTTGAGCTCAGGGTTGGGAGAGAGGGCACAGCCCTCTTTAGCTCAGGGCAGTGTGGTCCAAAGGTTAGGGGGCATGCTAGAACCAGATTGCCAGACTGCACAATACGGCTCTGCCTCTTACTGCCCATATGACCATGGACACAATTTTTAACCTCTCTTCCTGTGTTTCCTTACCTGCAACATTTGGGTTAATAATAACACCTAGCTCCCAGGTGGTGGTGAGGATTAATCCACATAAAGGTTTTGAACACAGTAAACATGTGGGAAATAGTAATGATGCTATTAGCTTGCAAAGCAGAGAGACACTTCTGCCCAGGAAAGAAAGGAAGGGCCATAAGCCTGAGCTGTGATTTTGGCTCTAATGTCTCAGGGGCTCTTTCCAGATGAAGGAAGCTGGGGAGTGAGAGCCATGGGACCTTGAGGCAGGGAGGGCTGGGGGGCCTGAAAGGCAGGTGGGAGCTGCCCCTACGTTGCATTCTAGGCAGAGCTGCAGGGAGCAGCTCAGGCACTGCGTCTCCATGGAGGACCCTGGGCTGGCACTCCTGGAGCTGTGTGGGCTGTCCTGCCCTCGAACCCAGTTCCCTGGCTCCTGATTCTGATTAAGTGCCACCGTACATGATTGGGAGTAGCTGTGACTTCAGCATCATGAATGCTGCCCCCCCTGCCCCCCCCAAGTCCCCATGGTCCAACAGGAAAAGTTCATACAAGGCTTGTGGCCCTGTGGCCCGCTGGGTCTGAACTCCGCCACGTCTCCCTTTGCTGGGCCTGGCTGGGCCACTGGACAGGCACTGGGGTTGCAAGCCGCAGCCACTGGCCCTGACTCACTTGGACCAAACACATTTGTTGGAAGGAGCTGGAGTAGCTCTCAGAGCAGCAGGAAAAGGTGGAAATCTGGGTCTTGGGAAGCCCGAGCTGGGGACAGAGCCACGTGCCATCTGCTTCCGCTGGCTGTTCCATCTGTGTGTCCCTCTGCTCGAATTTTGGTGGGGGACACAGCTGGTCAGCTTGGCTGCTGGTCACAGGATACCGCTCTGTCAGGGGAGGGCAGGACCTTTGACAAGGGACTCAGAGTGTATCCCATAAGGAGGGATGGTTCCCCAAATCAGGACTGGGGTGCTAGCATCAGAAGAGGGGAGTGGATATTGAGGCATTTCCTCAACTATGCTAGGTCCAGATTTTTGGGAGGAGCATGTGGTGGGGCCTGGAGCCCCAGAAAGATGCCCTCCCTCTGCCTCTACATCTGTTCAGGCCCTTCTTTAAGGGGCCGGGTCACAGCAGGGAAATGGTCAGCAGGTGCACGTCCTTTCCTGTCCTTCCTACGTCTACCACCAAGGGCCCGAGTATCTGGACCATTTTCCACATTCTGAGGAATGTTGAAGGTGAGTGGACACAGTGTCCTGCAATCAGAAGACGAGGAGGGACACCACCGTTCTCACTGCTGTGTGACCTTGGCACACCCTCTGAAGTATCTGAACCCTTGTCTCCTCACTGGGGATAAGGAGACCGTGTAGACAGAGAGTGCTTTGAAAAGTGTGAAGTGTGTGGGTTTTGTGACAACTTAGCAGGGAGTTGCTGGTGTCAACCCCACTCCCCACAGTGTCCTCCCTCTCCTTCCTTTCCAGCTCTTCGCCCTGGGGGCAGGACCTTGTCCCTGCATTCCTGCTGAGGAGGCTGCTCTGGGAGCTGCCCCAGCACCTTGTCACTTCATTGCCCAGTGAGGAGACCTGGCTGAGAAGTCAGCAGAACTGGCAGCACACAGGGTGCCTGCAGACAGAGGCCAGGTGGCCACGGGTGAGGGTGTGGGGGCATCTGGGGAATGGCTGATGTGATGATGACTGTGGAGGGCAGGCAGGTCCTCGGCACCTTGGACAAGCCGGTCCCCACAGTCTTGGTGCTGCACAGAGGACATTCAGGGCATGTTCCCCATAGAAGAGTCTGAGGGATGGATCTCTCAGCCAGAATTGCTGGAAATAAATACACACCCTGGGCTCAGAGACTGTCACTGATTTGGTGGAGAGCTGTTGGTTTTAAAGACTGGTCACTTACCAGATCATACAAATAAGTACCTCATCTTAACCACTTTGGGCTGCTGCAACAAAAATGCCATAGGCAAGGTGGTTTACACAGCAAACATATTTCTCACAGTTCTGGAGGCTGGAAGTCTGAGATCAGGGTTCCAGTGTGGTCGGTTCTGGTAAGGGCTGTCTTCCTGGGGTGCAGACGGCCATCTTCTCCCTGTGTCCTCACCTGGCAGAGAAAGGACGAATACTCTCTGTCTCTCTTTTTTTTTTTGAGATGGAGTCTTGCTCTGTCACCCCGGCTGGAGTGCAGTGGTGTGATCTCTGCTCACTGCAACCTCTGCCTCCGGGGTTCAAGTGATTCTCCCGCCTCAGCCTCCTGAGTAGCTGGCACTACAGGTGCCCACCACCACACCCAGCTAATTTTTGTATTTTTAGAAGAGAAGGGGTTTCACCATGTTGGCCAGGATGGTCTCGATCTCCTGACCCCGTGATCCACCTGCCTTAGCCTCCCAAAGTGCTAGGATTATAGGCGTGAGCCACTGCACCCAGCATCTGCGTCTTTTTTTATAAGGACACTAATCCCACTCGCAAGGGCTCCACACTCATGACCTCATCCCCTTCTACAGGCCCCACTTCCTAATCACATTGTGGGATTAGGATTTCAGCATAGATTTTTTGGGAACAAACATTCAGTCTGTGACATGACTCTACATTTTACTTAATGTGTTCATGCCAACTTTCTCATTTGGCTTTATCTGCATTTCACAGGTGAGAAACTTAAAGCCACCAAGGCCAAGAGGCTTGCCCAAGGGCACACAGCAGTGACTTATGCTTGGTAGAAGTTTCTGTCTTCACTTACAGGGTAGGGTGACCCAGAGCTGGCCCTCAGCTGTACTGGACACCATGTGGCCTATGAAAGACCAGTTGGGAAGGGGAGGGAAGTCTTATGTTGGGCTTCCAGAAATCCACCCAGAGAGGACTTGCGTGAAAGTGATTCACTGGGAAGTGTTCCAGGAAAGACCAGCAGGGGCTGGAGAATGATCTACATACTGTCTCCGTGAGACAGGCCTTGCCCTATGGACAGGAAAGCTATGGTGGCTGCTGTCACGGGGCTTATGGCCTTATGTCCTTCTGAGACCCAAAACTCAAACAGAAGACAGCAGGTCGGTGGTGCAGGGCTGGCCCAAGCCCCCTTTATCCTGGGCTCCGCTGTCCTCAGTACATGGCTTCTTCCTATGTGGCAGCACGTGCACTGGCCATCACACCTGCTTTCCCAGACAGCAGAATGAGGGAGGGAGAGGAAAGGGGGTGCTGCTCTTTATAAGGACACTTTTCTGAAGTTGTACATGATGTTTTGACTCTGGGTTTTTGGCCCGACCTAAGGTCGCAGGCAGCCACAGCCAGCAAAGGAAGTTAGGAAATGTGGGCTTTGTTTCCCAACAGCCGGTGTCTAGCTAGAAAACATGGATTCTGTTAGTGAAGGAGGAAAAGAGAAGGATGAAGGATGAAGGGGCATAAGTCGCAGCCACTGTCACAGTCAGAGAATGCAAAAATTGGACTTGACCCAGTTTGATTTCCCCATTTGTCCAGCAACCCTGCATCTGTCCAGAACTTTCTCTGTGGGGTCGATGTGGAGACCATCTTCAAAAGGGGTGGGCACAGCTGGACCCTAGGAGTTCTGGGTCCAGTGAGGCCCTGTCCTGTGGAGTTAGTCTCCCCTCTAGGAGCAGCAAAGGATGGTGGTGTAGACAGAGCTCCTTGTAAGCTTCTTGGGGGTGGGCAGCAGAGGAAGCGGTACCGGCTAAGCCCTTAGCTAAGAGCTTGACTTTTGAGTTCCTGGTTCACTTCTAGTTTGCTAGATGGCCTTGGGCAGGCCTCTTAATTTCTCACATTCCTCAGGCTCAGCCCCACCTTCTGTAAAACAAAGACGACATGGAGAATTCAAGGCCGGACATGGGCGAGACAGGAAGCGCTCAACTCATGCATAAAATTCAAGAGGGCAACAAAAAAACTTGGTAATGAAGATAAATAATCAAGATGAAGAAATCACGCAGTATTTTTTATTGTGGTAAAGTACACATAACATAAAATTAGTCATTGTAACCATTTTAAAGTGAACAGTTGAGTGGCAGTAAGTGCATTTCCATTGTGCAACCATCACCACTACTCATCTCCCCAGCTCTTTCTCTTCCCCATTAAACAAAAACTCCACCTTCCCCCTCCTGCCCAGCAACCACCATTCTACTTTCTGTTTCTATGATTTTATGACTCTAGGTACCTCATAGCAGTGGAGTCATACAGGATTTGTCTTTTCATGACTGGCTTATTTCATTTAGCATAATGTCCTCAAGGTCCAGCCATGTTGTAGCCTGTGTTAGGACGTCCTTCCTTTTTAAGGCTGCATATTATTCTATTGTGTGGATAGACCAGATTTTGTTGATCCTTTCATCTGATGATGGGCACTTAGGTTGCTGACAACTCTCAGCTGTTGTGAATAACATTGCCAGGAACATAGGTGAACATGTATCTGTTTGAGTACTCACTTTTGTTAAAGTAATTTTTTTTAAAAATCAAAATTTGTGCAAAAAATCCACAATGAATAAAATATCATTTCTTTTTTTGAGAAAGGGCATTGCTTTGTCACCCAGGCTACTGTGCAGTAGCACAAATATGGCTTACTGTAGCCTCAACCTCCCAGGTTCAAGTGATTCTCTCGCCTCAGCCTCCCAAGTAGCTGGGACTACAAGTGTGTGCCACTACACCCAGCTAATTTTTATATATATATATTTTTTTTGTAGAATGAGATTTCATTATGTTGCCCAGAATGGTCGTCTTGAACGCCTGGGCTCAAGTGATCTGCTGGCCTCGGCCTCGCAAAATGCTGGGATTACACACATAAGCCTTGGTGCCTGGCCTCAAAATTTTAAATAAAGACAAGATCAGTAACCGTGGTCACTGTACTGAGCCATATCAGAGCACAGGCAGTGGAGGATGGGCAGTGCTCGCTGTGCATGATCCTGTTATTATGCCCCTTTCTAGGCTGAGCCTGAGGTGGGCCCTCCTCTCCTTACCCTCTGCCTGGCCCTCCCTCCAGAGATTGAAGTGAGACTATGCTGAGCATTCCAGGCCTGGGAGCCTCATCTTCCCCAGCCTCACTGGGCTGATTTAGGAACTAGGGCCACGGAGGAGGCTCCAGGTTGCACAGTGAAGCTGGATAGATCCATCTCCCCTTGGATAGATCCACCTTCATTAGCCCACCAGATAACAGCACCTCCCAGGCAGCTGAACTGTGGAGACAGCCACTGTGTCTTCCTTCCCTTTGAGTTGCTTTGCCAAGTGACAAAGCAAGAGGTATGTGTCCCGGCTCAAAGCTGGTTTGCAGAGATTGGTTTGGGGCTATTCTAATGAGACAGGAGACAATGTTCTTGTCAGTTACTCCTTAGGTGGCCCGGGGCTGTGTGCAGGGGCTCAAGTGGGGACACCAGCCTGTGAGCCTGGATTCCAACCAGGAGGAAGATGCCCACTTCTGAGCTCATAGCCCCAAAGAGATGAAAATCAATTCAATCCTCGAAAGAGAACTGCCTCCTTTAGTCATTGAACACTGAGTGCACTTTTACTGCGTGCTAGGCTCTGAGCGGGTGGCAATGAGGGTTGATAAGGAGAGGAGCTGGCCATGGTCCTGACTTTAAGAAACTTGTGGCTCAATAAAAGGAGTTTTGCTCATTCCTCAGGAATTGAGATGTGTGGGGGAAAGTGTGCGGAGGGCAGACTAGGGGGTGGCGAGAAGCCAGCTTGGTGCATCCTTGGCTGTGTGTGTGTGTGTGTGTGTCATATGTGAGTGGGGTGGGTGGTAGGTGTTTGTGGAATGCATGTATGTTAGTGTGTGTGCACATGTATGAATGTGTTTGCATGTGTGAATGTTTGTGTGTGAGATGTGCACGTGTGTGTGCGAGTACATGATTGTGTGTTCACATGTGCCAGAATGTGCAGGTGTGTGTGTGAATGTAATTGTGGGCATGTGTATGAGTGTGCACGTGCACTTGTGTGTGTGCATGTTTCTGTATGCGTGTAAGTGTGCAAGTGTGCATTGCGTGTGTACCTGTCTGCATGTATGAGTGTGCGCGTTTGTGCTCTTGCATGTGTGTGTGTGCATGTGCGTGTGCGTATGAGTGTGTGCGTTGGCGGGGGTTGCTGGCTGTGGAAGGGCCACCCTTGGCTTGGGCTGCCCTAGAGGAGACAGAGCGGCTCCGAGGCACGGATCTTGCCTGCTATCTTCAGACGGACCAGCAGATGGCGGAATTGCAACGGGAAAGTCCGGGACCTCTGGTGCTGGGGAGTCGGTGGAAGGAAGGAATGAATGAGAGGGAGGAGGGAGAGCATCTGAATCCGTTGGAGCTGCCATGACAAAATATCATAAACTGGGGGGCGGGGTGGGGGGGGCTTAAGCAACCGAAATTTATCACAATTCTGGAGGCTAGGAGTCAAGATCAAGGTGCCGGTGAAGCAAAGCTTCCCTCTGAGGCCTCTTCTCTGGTGTGTAGGTGACTGTTGCCTCGCTGTGGTTGTCCCGGCATGGGGAGGGACCGCTTTTCCTCTTCGCATAAGGACCCCAGTCCCATCGGATCAGGGCCCCATCTTTACAACCTCATTTAACCGCAGTTACCTCCTAAAGACCTTGCCTCCAAACAGTCACTTTGGGGATTAGGAATACATTTGAGGGGAATGCAAACATTCAGTCAATAGCATGGAGAGAGGAGAAAGAGACAGGGAGAGAGGGAGGGCGAAGGAAAGGGAAGAGAAGGTGGCGCAGAGCCCGTGGCACTGGTGCAGGTCCGGACGCCTGGTGTGAGCAGCCTGGCTGTGACTCCACTGCGATGCCGAGTAGCTCCTTCTCCCTTTGGGTAGCTCATCCTCACCTCTAAAGAAGGTGAGGGCCCACCTGCACCTGCTGAAGTAGCGACAAACTTGCAGACAGTAGCTCTCCAGTGCCTCCCCGCTTTTACACTGAGTGACGCAGCAGCCCGGGAGGGGCACTGCCGCTGTCTCCACCTGCAGAAAAGGTCGGCCAAGTGAAGTGGCTGCCCACGGCCCCACGGCTTCGTGTGGTCTAAGCCGTAGGGCGGGAGCTCTGGGGAGGTGGAAGATACAATACAGACCTGAAGGAAACTCAGAACTCCTTGGCACAGCCCATGTTGACAAGCTGGGCCCCCACTGGGGGTCCTTCCTGAAGCTTCCCCAAAACCTCTGAGGAAGGGCTAGCTTGATGGGTGTCCCTTGCAGTGAGCACAGGCCCTGGAAGCCGACCGAGAGATGGAGGGTGCAAGAAAGCACACTCCCTGGGCACTCGGTTACCCAACAAAGCTGCCTGAGATGGGGGCCTCTGTCCAACCTGGGTGTGCTGGAAGGAGAAGCCCATCCAGCTCTTGGCTCTCACTGTCGGGTGTGCAGGGCCAAATGCAGGGAAGAGAATCTACTCCTCCTCTCTCAGAGACACACGAGGGATGCCTAAATCTAATAAGTTAATCTAGACTCCTAGAAACAAGATTAAATTTTCAAATAAAGGCAGGCTCTGACAGCTAAGGCATAAATCTTTTATTTAAAATAGAGACTAAACCCATTCAAATGCGATCAGCGATGACAGATGCAGATAGAAACAAGCTCTGATGGGACAGACACGGTGCGGGTTTGTCTGGTCCTGGTGACAGATCGCCAAGGGTGACTTTAAGGACAGTGTATGATTGTCAGCAAACAATGGTGCCTCTGTATCCATTTCCATGTGGCTTGCTGGCCCTAGGTGGTGCAGGGAGCAAGGATGTCCTAAGGAAAGTGTCCATGCAGGTGGGAAGGAGCCTGTCTTGGACGTCTTGGTCCCACTCCTGCCAGGTCAGCTGCCACAAGAGGGCAGGCGAGAGGGTCTCGCCACGTTTGGAGGTGCCTGGAGCACCAGCAAAGGAGCTGGAGATGTAGGGAGCTGTCAGGAACCAGTCAGATGTGGTTAAGGCAATAGGAGCTACATGGCAGCATTTCCTGGAGCCGCCAGGGCAGAGGGTAAACTCTGCACAGACCAAACCCAGATGGGCCATCTACTGCCTTGACTGTTTATGGTGGACACTTCCAAGCGCCAGACACTGTGTTCCCTGCATGATCTCATTCAATCCTCATATCAAGCCATTTTTACAGATGGCAGGCTGGGGCTCAGAAGGGTTAAGGGCCATGCCTAGAGATGCACAGCCAGTTAGCGACAGGGCTGAGATGCAGCGCCAGGCTGCTGGTTCCAGTGTGCATGCTCCTCCCTCTGACACTTCAGGGCTCCCAGGCACCAAGAGACACCAGCGGCTGCATTTGTTCTAACTCAGGCTGAGCGATTTCTCCTAAATATCGCCCCCTTTTGGAAGTGTTCAGATGCTTGCTGCCAGAATGCTTCACAATGGCACAAACTTGAAGACACCACCATGAACATACATCCTGTGAGGACGAGGCTTCCCCAACGGATAGTCTGTGAATCTGCATTCAGGAAACATGTAATAAGATGCTGTGAACCAAATGAAACTCCCACAGAAACAATGCTTTTATTAAGTAAATCTGGGAAACCCTGCCTACTCTAGCCCCTTTTAGAGAGTCACAAAGCATGTTAGAATATTAAGGGCTCTGGGAAGTCCTGCAGAAAGAAGAATCCCATCAAACTTTATTTAGTCCAGCATTTCCCCAACTAATTTGAACATGAATATGTTTTTGTTTCCCTCACTGGGCATCATATCACATCAACCTGTATTCCAAGGAACACACTTGGGAAGATGTTGATGTGAGATTTTCATCTCAAGTCGGCCTGTAGCTTCCTGCTTCTCCAGAATGTGTATTATGGTACATGACATTTCACCTTGAAAATCTTGAAGCTATTTACAGATGTCCATAGGAGCCAAAATTGATGTTGGTGGTTTTCAGTCTCTTTAGCATAAGTCTCCCTGAGTAATTTGATGAAAGTTGTAGATTTTTTCCTGTGGGGAAAGGAGAGGCACTCACATTCATATACACAGACTGAGGAGTTCAGATTCAGGTACTCTTGGGTTACCCTGAGGTCATGAACCCCTGCTTCAAGTCACTGTCAGCTAATGTCCTTGGCATCATTGGCAGCCAAGCACTGGGCCCTGCTGCGGCGAGCCTGTGGGGGCAGGGCTGCTGAGAGGGTCTGGGTAAAGGGGTCAAATCCACTCCTTGCCTTCTGACAAAGGAAGACAGGAGATTCATGCCAATCACACATGTTCAGTGAACTGGCACCTTCCAGTTGTCCACGGTGTGGGCCACAGTGCTTTGAGCAGGTTGGTGAGCAGAGACCCCCCTGAAGGTCTGAAAGACCATCCCACACCTTGTGGGGACATCAGGGCTCTCATGCCTCTCTGAGCCCCCCACAGTCTAGTGCATAAGAATTCTGCTGCTGATGCTGGCCCAGCACCCATTCCCTGCCCCCCTTCTTCTAGGAAGGGCACCCCAGTTGTCCTTGGGGAACCACCATGCCCCACACCTAGCTCATATGCATTGCATGGACTGGACCTCATATCAGACTCAGGGGTGGGCTCATGACTCAGGCCTGGGCAAGTAGAGGATACCATGTTTTTGGTCACAGTGGTTGGTTCAGGATAGGAATGGGACCAAGCCAGGACAGTTAGTGCCAAAAAATACATTGTGGGATTTTACTGAGAAAGAGAAGTTCTCCTGGGGTTGTTGATTAAAAGATGTATCTGGAGCTACTGGTGGCCACCCTGACCCATGAAGGGAGCCTGCCTGGGATGGTCAGAGGTGGGAGGATTGGGTGGCAGTCCCAATGAGACTGTTGGAGTCTGCATCCAGCTGTGCCTGACAGTGGACCTAGACCCTGGTGCACTTACAGGAGTCAATACATTTCCTTTCTTGCTTAAGACCGTGTGAGATAGATTTCTGTCACTTGCAGCTGAAACAATCCTAATACCCCTGTGTCAAAAACACATTCCCAGGCCTGTGAAGGTAGCTGAATTAGAATCTCCAGTAATGTGACATTTACCTGTATCTGTATTTTTCTGGGGAATCTCATGATCTAACAGATCTCGCTTGAAAAAATTTCCTCTGACGTTCTACCATGGAGTGTGCAAGAAACCCAGTTGGCAAATCCAAGACTATCCACAGGTAAAGATGGCTCAGGCTGAATGCATTGGCAAGCCCAGGAGTCCACGTATTTTACATGATTTGTTCTTAATCTATTCCTGCTCTTAAACTCTCAGATGGGACTCACACTTTCTGATTGTGGCAATTTCTCAGCTTTGGACAGGAGGGAGACACAGTTCTGTGGTTCTGTGTTCAGTAAGACCCATTTCCTCATCCTTCTGCACTCCCAGTCCTCCATGTGTGAGCCAAAGTGATGTGTGCCAATTTCAGACTTGGCTCATACAAATCTCCCTGGGTTTATTTATTCATGATTTTTTTCCTGTGGCTTGACACAGATAAATACAGTGACCTTAGAAGCCAAGTCAGAGGTGGCAGAGCAACAAGGAGCAAGGGACCTGGGTGCCAGAGTGTGCCTCATGACAAGTACCAGGCAAGCCTTTGGACAGGCAGCTATCCCTGTTTGGGGCTTTACACAAGTCAGAAAAAAATGTCTATTGTGTTAAACCACTGATTTTGAGATTTGTCCGTGACAGTCGTCTCCTTAACAGTGAATTTTTATAAATTTCAGGTAACTTTCCCATCTATTGATTCATCTGTGCCTTTTATGAACTCTGGGTGGCAGTCTGGGAGTGGCACTTTACAGATGACAGTGCTTGTCCTGTCTTGTGTCCTTGGTGGGAGGCTAGAAAATGGTTCTAAACAGAACACAATTTGATACAGATGTAAAGAGATGACCATGATGTGTCCTTCCTCAGCTCTGACTTCCCTCTCATCATTCAGGCATTTTGGTGGATACATATCTTGCCTGGGATTCAGCACCCATCTTCCCACTGTCTGCCCCAATCCCACCTACAGGGAAGACTGAGGGCTCTGCCTCTGTCCGCGGTGCTGAAATGGGTGATAGTTAACAGAGCAGAGTAGCTGAATGGGCCAGGACTTAAACACTAGACAGAACTGGGCTGTTTAAATATGTGTTCCCTTGCATGGTCTTTCCACCTCTCCAAATGCTAATTTTTTGGTCTGTAGAGAGGGAGTATTATACCTTCTTCATGGGACTGTTCTGAACATCAAATAACATGGATAAACTATTGATGTGGTTGTGTTCTTTTCCATCCTCTGTCCTCCTTTTTAATCCTGAACCTCCTCCTCTACCAAAAGCAGCCTTCAAGGACTAGACCTCTCATTCCCAGAGGTTTGAGTGAATTAAGAGAAAAACCAGATTGACTCTAGAGAGATTGTCTCTCATGAATCTAGTTGCCATAGGCCACAGGGGGTTATAGGATATCCTCAGAGTTTAAAGGGAATCTGAAGCTTGAGGGAAAATATGGATTTATTTGTTCCAAATAATGGGTAGTTGGTTGTGGCTTAGGGGCTTCCAACCCTGCAGAACGAGAACATCTTTTAGTATTCTTGCAATCCATTGATCCCCATCTTTGTAAAAATGTTGTCAGTTAAACACACTGCACTTATTAAAGAATAACAAATTCATTTCCCCAATTTTATTAATAAAAGGCATTAAGAAATGATTGTGCAATAAAAACAGTATTAAGCTTTCCAGTTTAATGAGGTGGCTGATGCTTTAGTTAGTCTGTGTGGCCTCATTATCGGCTAATGCACGGATTCCCTTAGGTTTTCTGAATTTTTGCCAAGAATTCACAGACCCCAGTGCTACTCCTGTGAACCTCAGCACAGGAGTCATTACTTCAGTGGGCTCTCAGGGTCCTTCCAGCTTTGACCTGATCCTGTTGAGCTCTGATGTACTAAGCGGGGTAGATTGCAACCACAGAAACCTCCCCTGGTATGCAGTTTAATCCACACCTGGGAGATGGAATTCATAATCCCCATGATTGCCTTCACAGTGAATGGAGGATCTGGAGTAGCAAGAGGCATTTTGAGTGTGTATGTGTGTCTGGAGAGTTAGTTTATTAGTGAAAAATATGACAGCCAAGGGAAATAGTCAATTGGTCCCATTTCTGTCCACACACTCTCTCCCAGTTGAACATGGCATGCGAAACCAATTTGAAATCAAAAGGATGCTTGGTGGGCACAAAACTGGAGTTACGAAGTTACCTGGATGGTCTTTTTTTTCTGTTAACATTTTTTTTTTTATTATGCTTTAAGTTCTAGGATACATGTGCACAACATGCAGGTTTGTTACATATGTACACATGTGCCATGTTGGTGCACTGCACCCATTAACTTGTCATTTATATTAGGTATATCTCCTAATGCTCTCCCCCCTCCCCCTACCCCATGACAGGCCCAGATGTGTGATGTTCCCCGTCCTGTGTCCAAGTGTTCTCATTGTTCAATTCCCACCTGTGAGTGAGAACATGCTGTGTTTAGTCTTTTGTCCTTGTGATAGTTTGCTGAGAATGATGGTTTCCAGCTTCATCCATGTCCCTACAAAGGACAGGAACTCAT